>NC_058090.1:43863118-44209785 GCF_014858855.1 Bufo gargarizans | reverse complement strand
AATTGGCGTACGGTGTTTGTGTATAGACATTTCTATCTTTTATTGCCTGCAGGATGCGGTCATGTATTTTTACTGCACGTGTCTGAGGCACGCTCATTCATAGAAGGCAGCCCTGGAATAGAACACAAGTGATCTTACATGACATTCAAGATGATCCAGCTGGTAAACAGTTCGCTATTATCCCCCCTCCTGACTGCAGGCCATGCCTCTGGTACGTGCCAAGTAATAAGCGCTTTAGACGAAAGGACACTACGCAGGAGGTTCATATGTGCCTGGCCAAGGAGTCTCTACGCACGAGCTCTAATGAACATGCCACTTAAAGCGAAATGAAAAATGTGTGAGCCATAGGAAGCACTTTGTCTCCGAAAGGAACTGTCAGCGTTCTCGCCTCTAATGAAGACATCGGGAGCCCGGAGAGGGAGTTTCGAGAGGTGCTGATAAAAGATTCCTCCGTATGAGCGGAGAATGGAAATCGTCAGACTAATTAATATGCGCTGTTGATGAGAAGCCGTGTACCTATTTTTAATTAAACCCGCACCCCCACAGTTACATAACGGAGGCCATGGCAGACAAGGGTTGTGTCTTCACCAGCGTTATTTCGTCTTTTCCAAATGTGTCTCCGTTTCCTTGCATTCTGGGGTTCTGCCTAATTTGCTGCCTGCTTAAAGATTCTTACAAAATAAAAATGGGGGTGACCACTTGCTTTGTGGATCAGTGATGTCACTAAACTGTTCAGAACGGGCCTATTGTACCCATGTATCACTGTGTGTTGAACACATGGACCCCTGTGGCTCTAACCAAACAAACCCATGGCACCGCAGATCTTTGGTGGGTCTGGAGCACCCAAGTCTTGGGGCTGGAGGCTGTTGGTCCTGGAGTGCTACCTTCACTCTTGAGTTGTCATATTGCCATGTGTAAGGGCTTGTTGTTGGCATGCACATGCATGGGCAGGTTTCCATTCCAGTTTCCTATTCTCTAGTGATTGTACATGAGGGATGCAGATGAGCAATGGTTCTGTAGAAGGGAATGAGCTCATAGGTGCACTGTACTGACTGAGCCGTTCATACTCCGACATGTCTGGGCCTTGGAATTCACAAGATATGGTTTCCTAAAGGTGCCAGTCCCATCTACTGATGTTCTCTAGGCGGACATCAATATAGCATAAAGGGGGGATTTGGCATGATTGGCTGTTCATTAGATTAGGCACATCTCTGGTCCTCCGTTCTCCAGATATCTACCGACCTCTCACTAAACCCCATCCACGCCACACTTTTTTACACCGATGCCGAGAATTCTGCAAAAACGCTCAACTTTTCTTATGCCATGTAGCAGCATTGATAAATTTCCCCAAAAAGTCCTGATGCTCCAGCCTCTCCCAACATCATCAGGCATGCAAGCATCTGGAAAAACCAGAAAGGCCTGCAATCATTTTTTTGGCCAGAATCCCTACACTCGCATTGTAAAACATTGCAGAAAGTGAAATCTTTCACGTGATGTCAGACTGAGCAACAGCACGCCGCCTTTCATGGAAAGAACCGCACAGGCTGTAACGCGGGTCACTTGAGCTTTTGTATATAGCGCCAGCTAGTGCCCGAGGATTGCACACATTTAAACACTGATGAAATAGAAATATTTTCTTTTGGCCTTGTACGATCAGGAGATACCTGGGAGAGAACGTGACACTGATGAGCGGATAAGTGTGGAACTGGCTTAAAAAAGGGCATTTGTAAGCAGATTTGTACCTATGACACTGGCTGACCTGTCACATGTGTGCTTGGCATCTGTGCTGGTCCCATGTTCATATGTGCCCGCATTGCTGAGAAATATGAAGTTTTAATATATGCAAATGAGTCTCTAGGAGCAACGGGGGCGTTGCCATTACACCTGGAGGTCCTGCTCTCTCTGCAACCGCTCCCTCCTCTGCATTTTGATTGATAAGACCGGGCGTGATGAGGTTTTCACTGCCTGGTCCTGTCAATCAAAGTGCAGAGGATGCAGCAGTTGCAGAGAGAGCAGAGCCTCTAGGTGTAACTGCAACGCCCCCGTTGCTCCTAGAGACTCATTTGCATATATGAAAACTTCATTTTTCTCAGCAATGCGGGCACATATGAACATGGGACCAACACAGATGCCAAGCACACATGTGACAGGTCAGCCAGTGTCATAGTTACAAATCTGCTGACAGATGCCCTTTAATCCAGCGTGCTGGCCACCTTAACAGTCATCTTTGTCCCCTACACATACATTGGCCCTCATAGTGTGACAATGAGGAGAACGTGCATCTGTGATAGCGTTAATCTGCAGCCCCGGCTTTACTCTGCATTCTTGGCAGTTCTAGGTAATTGCATCTCTCCAAGTGGTGCTGGTAGCAGACATGTCACTTCTATTTGACATCTGCAGTCTCTCTGGCAACAGGGTCTCGCTTTATGTGCGGCCCTGATAAAGGAATCCGTGTACAGACAGATACTCCAGTATGCTATCAAAAAAGCAAAATAACTGCATTCTCGTAGAAATTCTGAGCCAAGTTTGAGCGAATATAAAATTTTAGACATGTTTGAAGCAGATAAAATTTTCTAAAGACCTATATTTGCTGTGTTTTTTGCTGAGACCTCTGCAATTTGCTTAGAAGCACAGGTGACCTCTAAAGGCACAGTACCCAAAGAGGTTGTTAAGTCCCCTTTGCAGGGGCCGATGAACGGGCAATTATCGGGAAAAAGTGTAAGAAAATGGGTTCCCAATAATTGCCCTGTGTAAAGGTGACACTGATTACTCAAATGTGAAAGCATGGCAATGGGGTCACCGAAATCATGGGTAGCAGAATGTGCCGTATAAACAGAGTCTGCTGTCTGTATGGTGGGGGCCAAGTGATCGCTGTAGCTGTGGCTCGTATGGTGGATATACTGTAAGTCCTGCATGTAATTGCAGCTCTCGCCTCCTCTGCGTAGACAGCTATTTGTTTTGTTCCCGATAATTGCCTGCTGAGTCAGTCCATTTAAAGGGGCTATTAATGGGGATCAGCGGGGGGCTAGGGAGCAGCTATCTCTATCTCATGGACATTTTGATACTGCATAGGCCTCACAGCCTCTGCAGAGAGTCACGCTGGTCTTCAAGGGCTGGCCTAATTGTATAGGAAAGTTTAACAGGCTTTTTTAACGGGAACCTGTCATCAACTTTATGCTGATCTCACTAAGGGCAGCATAAAATAGTGACAGGAATGCTGATGTCAGCGCTGTGTCACTCATGAGCTAATAGTAAGTGGTCGCTGAGAACCAGCATCATAATCATTGCAGCCCAGGCCTTGATAAGAGTCCTGGTTATTCCTAATCTCCTGCTCTCTCCCCATCTGCTGATGATTGGCAGTTCTCTCCTAGAGAGAAAGAGAGAAAACTAGGTAGAAGACTGTCAGCCATCAGCAGGTGGGCAGGAATAACCAGGACTCTTCTCAGGTGGCCGTGACTCTTTTCCAGGCCCAGTCTGCAATGATTGTGATGTTGGTTCTCAGCATCAACTTACTTTTAACTTATAAATGACAGACGTCTGAAATCAACTCGCCTGTCTCTACTTTATACTGCTGTTAGAATAGGTAGGTTCCCTTTAATTGGGCCTTCAGGAAGAATTTCCATAGTATTCAATAGGAAATGAATGTTTATTGCAATTACAGTGGGAAATCTATGAAGACTGGCACTCCATGCACTGGTCTTAGTACACAGACCTGCGTGAGTTGTCTCCATTCTATTCACACGTCCGTTGTTTCTTTCCTGATCTGTTCCATTTTTTGCGGAACAGATCTGGACCCATTCATTTTCAAAGGGTCCTGAAAAAAATCGGACAACACAATGTGTGCTGTCCGTTTCTGTTGTTCCGTTCCGCATGTCCGATTTAAATATAAAACTTGTCCTATTCTTTTCCGCAAAAATCGGATCCTGGTACAATACAAAGTCAATGGTTCCGCAAAAAACAGATGACATTCGTATGTCATTACGTATGTCATCCGTTTTATGCGGAATCCGTTCCTGGAAATTAAATCCTGCCCACAGAAATCACTTACCGTATATGCCGGCGTATAAGACGAATGGGTGTATAAGACGACCCCCAACTTTTACACTGAAAATATAGAGTTTGGGATATACTCGCCGTATAAGACTACCCCTTTTTCAACACACACCAAAGAAAAATTTAAAAAGCATTAGATCTGATTTCAATATGGTAATTTTAGTTCAAATAAGTATGACATGCTGTTTGTCATCAAACATGTAAAAATAAAACAGTGCAAGTGGATTAGGCTACTTTCACACTTGCGTTGCTTGATTCCGGCAGGCAGTTCCGTTGCCTGAACTGACTGCCTGATCAGGCAAACTGTATGCAAACGGATGTCATTTTTTCTGACTGATCAGGCATTTTTCTGACTGATCAGGATCCTGATCAGTCAGAAAAATGCCTGATCAGTCAGAAAAATGCCTGATCAGTCAGAAAAATGCATTGCAATACCGGATCCGTTTTTCCGGTGTCATCAGGCAAAACGGATCCGTTTTTTTTTTTTTTTTTCATTTTTAAAGGTCTGCGCATGCGCAGACCGGAAGGACGGATCCGGCATTCCGGTATTTTGAATGCCGGATCCGGCACTAATACATTCCTATGGAAAAAAATGCCGGATCCGGCGTTCAGGCATTTCTTCAGTTTTTTTCGCCGGAGATAAAACCGTAGCATGCTACGGTTTTCTCTTTTGCCTGATCAGTCAAAACGACTGAACTGAAGACATCCTGATGCAAACTGAACGGATTACTCTCCATTCAGAATGCATGGGGATATGCCTGATCAGTTATTTTCCGGTATAGAGCCCCTGTGACGGAACTCTATGCCGGAAAAGAAAAACGCAAGTGTGAAAGTACCCTTAAACTTTTCCTAATTCACTCTTAAGCTGAAAGGAAGGGAAATACAATAAACCCATGGGAGCTGCCATGCTGTCAACCAAACTGGAACTGATAGTGATAGGAGGAAGATAGCGATGCACATATGCACATCTGCGCCGCACTTAGATACGCCGCACGGAGATCTCGCACATGCGCAGGAGCGAGATGCGAGCGGCCGTGAGGATCCCGTGTATCCACGCTCGCCGCATGAAATCTCACACATGCGTAGGAGCGAGATGCGAGCGGCCGGGAGGATGGCGGTACAAGGAGCATACAAGGCACAGGGCAGGGGAGAGGCATACAAGGTACAGCGCAGGGGGGGGGGGGGGGCATATGCCGTGGGTTACATCGCAGCTCTCAGCTGCTGGGGATACAAGGCAATAGCCCGGGCTCTCTCTGTTGATAATTCGGGCGTCCCGGCACTGCAGCGCCCGCCATACCCGGCGTATAAGACGACCCCCCACTCTAGAAAATATTTTCTAGGGCTCAAAAGTCGTCTTATACGCCGGTATATACTGTATTCACTTTTTTTTCTCCAAAGAAATCCAAACAACTTTATTTGCTTTGTGAAATTTATACATGTTTCCGTTTTTTGCGGATCCGCAAAAAACGCATGACATACGGAAACATTTTCAGGAAAAACGGATCCGCAAAAAACGGACCAAAATTCGGGATATAGAAAAATACTGACGTGTGAATGTAGCCTAAGGGCCACGTGGCTCCTAATTATTTTGGCACTGGTCTGTGCACCAGGAACTAAAATCTACACGAGCTAGAAGCTGGCACAGATTTCAGCTGTCATTTATACCAATTTTCTGGTGTAACTAATGTTAAATTTGGGTTTTTAAGAAATGTTGAGAATGGTGTAAATAGGGGAAATTTTTTTGCACAAAACGGGGCTATTAATAAATATCCCCATAGTGATTAGATTGGAATGTGGTGGTGTAATCCAATCCAAATACCATGTCCATCCTTTATATGGAATATATCCTGATATTTGAGATTCATTATTTTGGTTGTGATTTTTCTGTTTTGCTAAATTTTTGTAATGGGGCCCACAAAAAGTACAGGATGCACAGTGATGGAATGCCTCTGTATTTTGCGAAATCCGCAATTTGCGGACCCCAAAATGGATATGGTCGTGTGAATGCCCCCTTATTGTGAGACACGTAGCAGTTCACGGAAAGGTGAGTCTTGGTTACAGACTGCTGGAGACGCCTGTGAGTCACCGGGGTGCCTCATATTTCATTCCACACACCTCTTCGCGCACTAAGGCTTTGCAGCAAGGTGCGCTGTCTAGCCTGTGTGCCTGCTGATGCATGCAGATAGGAATTCTGCTCTCGACACCGTGTGACCGTCTGGGATCTATTGACAGCATACGGGTCTGTGTTTTATGTGCTATGAAAAAAGTAGAATTAGAAAGAATTTAGTGTAATGTGTTCCAGAAGGATTTTCTTCCCATAGCAGATAGCACCCACATATGCCAGCACTGTCTACACAGAGTGGTGCTTGCGTGACTCGGCAGACCGTACTCCGAATCAAAATCAAAAAGGACAGATTTCATAGGAAACTAATAAAGTGGTTGTCCCATCTTGGACATTGAGGGCATATCGCTATCCCACTTCATCAGTGCTTAGAACGGTGCCCGCAAAGTGCGTTTATTTAAATTTTCGGAAGTCCCATTGAAATGAATAGAAAGCGCACCATATAAGTGCTGCCACTGCTCCGTTTACTTCTCGGGGGCTTATGGAAATAGCCAAGCTCGTCTATTTTCTGCAGTTCCCTAGAAATGAATGGAGGTGGGCTGCACATGCGCGGTGCACCCTCCCAAATTTGTAGAGGTGGGACCCGCACCTATGAGACATTGGGGGACATATCCTAGTGATATGCCCCCAAACTCCAAGATGGGAATACCTCTCTAACATATTAGGAAATGTAGCAAGACTGGCGTTTCTTAGGCCAGTCTTATTAGCAGACCTCGCTGGCGTACAATGCACCACGAGTATTAGAAGGTAATAATTCTGGCTCGTTGTTGGGAGTTCGGTGCACCAGGAAAATAAATTTGTAAACTTTTTGTAAAAGTGGTGAAGGAAATAAATGTGTTCAAAAAGTTCAAATTTTTGGCTCAAAATAGCGACTGTGCCAAAAATGGCTTCTTTTTGAACCAGAAAAGTGCAAATGAAGTCGGCACGTTCTCCCCCTTTTGTTTTTGGAGTGTGACAGAAAGCAATGGCAGAACTTACAAACTTTTGGTGAGATTCGGGATTCGTGACCCGCAAGGCAGCATCGTCAATCAGTGAAGCTCTGCCGTTCACATTAAGCCTCATTCACATGACCGTATTTTCAGTCTGCATCTGATCCGCATTTTTTGCGGGTGGCAGATTGACCCATTCATTGGCTGTTCTCCACTTTGCTAGTGTCATCAGTTTTGGGCCCCTCACAATAATTGCCGGACTGCCGGCTATACAGAAGACATTTTGGAACAACTTCACAAGAATATTTTAGTTATGTCTAGGATTGCGCCCTAATCCCCTGGTTTTCTGTGCTGTTTATTTAGGGGGGAGCCTTGTTTGGTGTGTAGATTACATATGTATATATTACATAGTATGCGTGTATATTCTGCGCTCAGCCTGTGTAAGCTGCACTCGTGTAAAGCCTGTAAGTCATGAAGTACCGTTCAGACAGCTTACAAATCATTGTATTCTTTAGAAATCTGTTACTTTTACGGATTAATGTTTCTGTACTTATTTTCTGCTGCGGTTTACAGACATTATCATCACTTGCTGTTGGCAGTGGGGCTCACAATCAGGATTCCCTATCAGTATGGATTTGGAATGTGGGAGCTAGGCTTGAGCGAATCGACCTTAGGATCATAGATCCAAAGTTAATTTGTTCAAATACTTTAAAGGGGTTATCCCATCTTAGACAATGGGGGCATATCGCAAGGATATGCCCCCATTGTCTGATAGGTGCGGGTCCCACCTCTGGGACCCGCACCTACAACGAGAAAGGAGCCGGGGAGAGTTGTGGCTGGAGGACCCCGGGTTTCCCAGGGTCCGACCACCACCAGGCACAGCTCCCCGCCTCTCCCATTGAAGTGAATAGGAGCGCACCGCACATGCGCGGCCAACGCTCCCATTCATTTCTATGGGGCCGACGGAAATAGCTGAGCCAGCTCGGCTATTTTCGGCGGCTCCATAGAAATGAACGGAGGGCGGCTGCGCATGCGCAGTGCGCCGCCCTCCACTTTCTCTGCTCCGTTCTCCTTATAGGTGCGGGTCCCAGCGGTGGGACCCGCACCTATCAGACAATGGGGGCATATCCTTGTGATATGCCCCCATTGTCTAAGATGGGATAACCCCTTTAATTTTAATGCTGTTTCCGTACATCTTTAAAATGTATTTAGTTTCGCCCAAAGTCTATGATCCGAAGGACGATTCGCTCAAGCCTAGTGGGAGCAAACCAGAGTACACAGAGGAAACCCATTCAAACAGGGGGAGAACATACAAACAGTGATGGGCAGTTCGCAGGGTTCGCCAACGAACACATGCGGGCTGTCATCTTGACTCACCCGTCCGGCGATGCACAGGTAAGCCCTTACCTGTGCCTGTGCTGGGAGCCGGTCTGAAATCAAATGCAGTCACTGGGAGCAGGCAGTTCCGAGAACAGCCGCCGGGGGCCTTCAGAAGGTCACACGGCTTTGTCCTTCTGCTGTGCATTTTGTGTTGCTTTTTTCAGGTGTTTTTGCTGTGTATTTGAACACTAGTGTTTTGTTCATGGTGGTTTCCCCCTATAGACAATGTGACCATGCCAGAAAAAAAAAAAAGCCAAGAGCTAATGCATACTGGATTTTCGAAAAGAAGTATAAAACGCCACGCAAATAACAAAAAATCCTGTGTCCTGCGTTTCATATTTCCCATAGACCTTCAGATTACATCTGCAGCTGGCCTTTTTTACTGCCAAAAAATCTCACCAAAAATGCAGGTGCCAAAAACACCACAAAAAATGCAAAAGTACAGCAAAACACCAGCAAAAATCTACACGTCAAAGCAGCCTAATGCTCTCTCCAGTCCAGGCCCCTGAAAGTTTACAATCACTTCTGCTGCACTGGTTGTTAGATGTAATTCTCCACAACTGCATCTTTTGGGCACATCCTGCTAGGTCACACACATTTTAGAAGTAAATACAGGGATTTATTGGGGTACACCAGCTGCACGACCAGGGCTGTGGGGTCGATAAGCCAAAGTACTGACTCTGACTTCATAAATGGGCAATAATTCCTCGTGCCTCATTTACAAAGCTGAGTTCAGTTTCGTATTATGTAAATAGACAAACTGACGTGATTGATAGAAGCGAGACTAAGTAAGTCTTCTGATATTTGTAGAAAATTCGGACAGACCCTCCGCAGAGGACATACATTTTACAGTAAGATGGAGCCTATATTATAAGGGTAGTTTTTAAAAGAATCTGGTTCGGACACAGCAATCCAAACCCCAATTCGCTCAACTCTAATTATAGTATAAGGGACAGGACGGAACACAAGAGATGAGAACTGATTATCTATCACCACTAGAACACCCTGCTTATTACTGATTTATAGTATAAGGACAGGAGAGGTGAGAACTGATTATCTATCACCACTAGAACATCCTGCTTATCGCTGATTATAGTGTAAGGACAGGAGAGAACCCAGGAGAGGTGAGAACTGATTATCTATCACCACTAGAACATTCTGCTTATCACTGATTATAGTATAAAGACAGAAGAGAACACAGGAGAACTGAGAACTGATTCTCCATCACCACTAGAACATTCTGCTTATCTTTGTTTTTGATAAAATAGGGGCCTTAGGCTACTTTCACACTAGCGTTCGGCTGTCCGCTCGTGAGCTCCGTTTGAAGGGGCTCACGAGCGGACCCGAACGCTTCCGTCCAGCCCTGATGCAGTCTGAATGGATGCGGATCCGCTCAGACTGCATCAGTCTGGCGGCGTTCAGCCTCCGCTCCGCTCGCCTCCGCACGGACAGGCGGACAGCTGAACGCTGCTTGCAGCGTTCGGGTGTCCGCCTGGCCGTGTGGAGGCGTGCGGATCCGTCCAGACTTACAATGTAAGTCAATGGGGACGGATCCGTTTGAAGATGCCACAATATGGCTCAATCTTCAAGCGGATCCGTCCCCCATTGACTTTACATTGAAAGTCTGGACGGATCCGTCCGAGGCTATTTTCACACTTAGCTTTTATATGCCAAAATAATGCAGACGGATCCGTTCTGAACGGAGCCTCCGTCTGCATTATTATGATCGGATCCGTTCAGAACGGATCCGATCGAACGCTAGTGTGAAAGTAGCCTTAGATTGATAGGACATTAGTAATGTTAACCATAAATATATCTTAAGTTGTGTAAATTTATATCAACGTTTAGAAGTTAATTGCACAATGTTAGTAACAGATAATATTCTTTTTAAGCTGGAGTCGGCACATTTCTTCTGACTCCACCCAAAACTAGCTTTCACTCCAAGTCCACAGCCCTGGGCAGGACTGCATGACCATCTGCAGATGTTTTTCAGATTGATGTCATTGATTATGATACTACTGTAATAAATGCTTTGGTCCTCTTGATGGCTGGTAAAATTATGGAACACAAAAGTCTTTTTCAGGTGTTTGATATTTCAGCCCCGTGGCGCTGATGTAATGTTAGTTGGAAACCACAGCATTCCTTTCTTGCAAAGTAATCCTGCCATGGCCTTGCCATGCTAATTTGCAAAAACTTAAAAAGAAGTTTAGAGAAAGTTCCATAGATGGGGGTATTTATTTTAAGGGCAATTACCGTCTTTGACTCAGCAGATAGTTTAGTTTTGTTTCTGAGAAAATCTCTATCAACAATTGGAACGAGTAAATAGATTATTGAACGAGAGCCAAGTGGCTGCAGTCCTTGAATGTGCTCTTATGAATAGGCTGGCGTGTATTTAGTCAAGTGCTTGGTTGGGGAACACTTGGTTTGCCTGGTGTACCCTCTGTGTGGTTTGTTGTCAGGAAACTTGATCCATCAATTAGAAGCTCGCCAAGGATGTGTTCTCTCGGGCACTTGTTAGAGGTCTTGTCTAGTCCTGGGCTGCACCTTTTGTTATGTTCTGGGCAGGATTTCACAGGCTAGGTTTACATAGTTATTTGTGCCATGGTATGTGGACTCTTGTCCTCACTGTTCTAGGGTGTAGTTAATGCTGCAGTATTGTACCCTCAATACAAGCCTCTTGTCACATAGTCATTGATTCTCAACTGTTGGCACATTCTTATGGGATGTATCATTGCATTTAGGCTCTCGCTGTCACAGTAGCTGAAGAATCGCAGACTGTCGACCACTGCTTTGTACAGAGAATGACCACTGATGACAAGATGGTCAGTGGTTCTAACGTGAAGAATCAGTGTTTGGTCCATGTGTCCATTTTTTGCCTTCCGTGTGTTATCCTTATTTCATGTACACTGCTAGGCCGGGAATTCATTTCCAGAGAATAGCCTAGCAACAATCCATGAAAACCACAGACCAAACACAGATGGCATCCGTATTGTGTCCGTGGTCTTCACAGACCCATGGACTATTATGTGCGTAAGGAATCCATAATCATGGCTAAAATAGGGCACTCTTTCGTGGTGTCACCTCAGACCCACAGTTCATCGGAAACCAATGATGTGTGACTACACACATTAAAGTCAATGGATATGTATGAGCAAGGTCCAATACATTCTTGTTTAATATTCTTTATTGCACCAAAATGACAGCAGCAACATTTCGACACTATAGTCTTTATCAAGCTTGATGAAGACTATACTGTCGAAACGTTGCTGCTGTCATTTTGGTGCAATAAAGAATATTGAACAAGGAAGCTTTTGGAGTGCCGTGACCTTCTTCATCTTCACATGGTATTTTGGGGGTCTCTGAGGCCGAGACCTGACGCCACGAGCACCGCCGCAAAACCTTTTGAGTTGATCCAAGTAAGTGGTGCTGTCCTACCACCTTTTTTTCAAGGTCCAATACAGGTATCTCTTTGATACTCTTTACCTAAATTTGGTTCATTTGCACCTCGGAAGGACCTGGTATTATCGCCATAATATGGACACGTGATACCAGCCATATAAAAATGACCTTCTGTAGAAGGACCTGTTCTCCGTGAAGAAGCCTTCAGATCTACTGACAAACCATGGGGGAATTTGGAGTTGGTTTTTTTTTTTACATCCCCATTGTTATTTTTAGTAGAGAGGGAAAGGTTATAGTATAGAGCTATTATGTGTGTATATAATATGCTGTAGTATGGCGCTACTATATATGTGCACGTAGCACCATGCTGCCATAGCTTGGTAGTCTCCACTACTCTATGAAATGAGGGTTAGTGAGAGGTCCAAATAGCAATCTATAGTGTGACTGGGGTGGAGGAAAGTGCAGAGGGATCTAACATAAAGCCGAGACTCCTTGTCTCGTGTGCCAGGGCGTCCATTGTTCCTATTGATTTTCTGACATTCTTTTACATGCGTATTGACTTGGAAGAAGGACCATCTCAAGGTCCCTCATGTCAGAGCTGTCAATGTTCATTTGATAAAACACGGCCTCCATTATCCTCTGAAGGTGAATTTTTGTGTGTCAGTCATTGGAATCGGTCGGCCAGGTCGCCGTATGTATTGATCCAACCCAGAAAAGAAAAGACTGCCATCGCTGCATGTAAGCGACATGTAAACCTCAACTCTTATTGACAACGCTGTCACTTGAAAATTCTTCTTCGAGATTTATTAGCCGGGGCCATCTGCTCTCTGCCAATTAATTTGCAAGTGCTTCCATGTTAATTACTTTGCCCACATGCTCACATGTAAATCTTGTGGTGAAAGTCACCTTTGTAGATGTTCTGCCGGCTGACCGCCTGCTGGCTGCCGATACACCGCAAATTGTCCTGCACGGAGAAGGTCACCGATCAGCCGGCGTACGCTGACCTATACATTATCTGCCTCCCTGTATTAAAATTACTGTAATCTTGGTGGACACGGCATCCTGTTACTCTCTACAGGTTCACACTGGAACCGCCAGATCCTACAGCGTATCGTATGTTTTAAAGATCAGATCTTTTTTTATTACTTTTCTTCCCAGAAATGACTGCTTACTTTACGTAACCCTTTCATCGTAATCGGGTATCCTAGCAACTGTGAGAGGGTGAGTGATGTCACCGCTTTCCTGTATTCTAAGATACACTGCGTCTTCTAAAATTAGAGTGTGTGGCTCGGACTATGTATCCCTTAAAGGGGTTGTCCAGAATTAGAAATACATGGATGCTGGGACCAAGCTGAAATACCACATACAACCCGTCGACACGTGTGGCGCTGTTTTTAGAAGGAAGTAGCCAAGTTTATGTGATCCTGAACAGCCCCTTTATAAATGCCTTTATGATTTTTCACATAGTATCCTTTGGTTATGGCTCATGCACATGTCCGTCAGTGTTTTGTGGTCCGCAAATCGCAGATGCTGGCCATGTGCATGCTGCCATTTTCTTTTTCACTTCAACAGAAATGTCCTATTCTTATCTGCAAAACGTACAAGAATAGGACATGTTCTATCTTTTTTGCAGACCAGCGGAACTGACGCTTGGATACAGTGTGCTGTCTGCACCTTTTGCGGCCCTACTATAATGAGTGGGTCCGCATCTGATCCGCAAAATGCATATGGGATGCGGAGCACACATGTGATTGTATCCATGAGCCCTTAAAGAGGGGCTGTCACCTCTCCTGACATGTCTGTTATAGTAACTCCTGGCGTTCCCCATGTAATACCAAATCTAGGGCTTCTGTTCTTCTGACTCTGATATCCCATTATATGAGATGTGAGTACTCTGCGTTAAAGGGGTTGTCCCAACATAAGAGCCTATCAGCCAGTGGGGGTGCCAGTGATTGGAGATAGCCGAGCGCTATACTCTACTTATCTTTCCGTCAGAAAAGTCAGCAGTGGGCATGTGTGACTATTCCCTCTGGGGACTCCAGTGGGCATGTGTGACCATTCTTGTAATTGAACGGTCAGGCTACTTTCACAGTAGCGTTAATGTTTTTCGGTATTGAGATCCGTGATAGGTTCTCAATACCGGAAAAAAAACGCTTCCGTTTTGTCCCCATTCATTGTCAATGACAAAACTTAACAGAACGGAGTGCTCCAAAATGCATTCCGTTCTGACTGATCCGTTTTCTCTGACCCAATAGAAAACTGATCTGTCCCCCATTGACTTTCAGTGGAGTCCATGACGGATCCATCATGCATGACCCACAATGCATGGGGAGCTCCGACTCACTATGACAAATGATGTCAGGCGTGAGAAGGATCGGGAGCATTGAATTTTGTCTCCTGGGAAATAAGCTACCGCCAGAACAGTGTGACAATGGCTTTCTCCCCTCCACCCCCATGGAAAACACAACATATATGGGGGAGATAGCTGATGTCTGCCAGCTATGGAAGGTGTATGGCCACCTAAAGGTTGCTGTGATATGGTAGTCATACACAGGTGATTGACCTAGGATCTTGTCTAATATGGTAAGATGGATTTACTCATAAAAAGCCAGTTTAGTAGATCTCAGTCACTTAAGGTGAAGCTCATCCTGTGTGCAACCTATTGAGGGATTATTTCGGACCACTGCATGGAGCGCCATTACAGAGCTCTTACGTAGCTGAAGATATGTCCATGTCTAGTGAGTCCACCAGGAACCCTCTACATTTTCTTTCTTCTATCCTTGCTTTGACCTCGGCTTTGGTTAAGCTAGCGGAAATGTACCTTCCACTTGTACATTTATTAGCCTTAATCTCCTCTGTTCACTTTGGTAGAACAGATTTTCAGCAGCAGGAATAGTAGGTACTCCGGAGTAATCAATTCTGTATATTGTCGCAACGGGCTGTATGTTGGCAGTCAGGGATGCGGGTATACCTGTCTTTGTTGTAATTGTTTCTGAAACCTTGTGCTTCAAAGCGCAGATGGAAGAGGGGCTTTCAGAGCGGTCTACAATTATCTTCCAGTGTCTCTGAAAATGATCATCCTTGAAGCCTATCTAAACTGGCAATCGGCATTGTATCTTCATTTAACCATACCTATTCCTGTAGAATCAGAGTCTTATGTAGTTTTCTGGTTCTTTCTTCCTGTTGACAGATTTGACTCGGTTTCTTCATCTTCATTTTCGGTGTTCTTTCCTGTTTCCTGGAGTATACAGAATTTGAGAAAAAAATAAAGCCTTCTGCAAGCGGGTAAGGAGAAAGATTTGGAGTAGTACCATATATCTTGCCCACACATCAGTTTAGATCCATAGGCACGCAGAGGAACATCACGGCGCTGTATCTGTAGTATCCCTGTGGGCAAAGGCTCTTGAAGCGCAATTCCATCCAGTTCTGGCTTTGGGTGCAGACATTGAATCAGATACTTGTTCTGAGGAGGATGTACAGTGTGATAAAGTAGCATCTTGTGTGAGTTAGGGTATGACCCTACGGTTCGGCTGGTCGCAATGAACAGTGGAGCACAATATAGCAGTAAAAATGTACAGCCATTGACTGACGTGGGTAGAAATACTTTGACCACATGCTGGCAGCCGAACCACGTGGTTGTACCCTGACACATGAACAGTTGTCACTTCTTCATCCCGTCCAAAGCATAGTGGGAATGGAACCATCCGTTGGTGTAGTTGGGATGGTTTTGGGCCTCTACTGAACTGCAGGTGACTTAAAGGGAGTCTGTCAGCACATGCTACACTGCTGACAGCACTAGGTATGGTCTGAGGAGAGCACTACAAGAACGTATGAATTTTAAGCCTAATTCACACGACGGTGGGATTGTCGTGCCTCTGCTGCTGACCGGGTATGCAAAACACTGGCACCGTCCGTGTGCACCCAGCATCACGGGGACGACTCATTAACTTCAATGGGTCAGTGATCCGCATGATGTGAGCAAAAGATAGGACATGTTCTATCTTTTGCAGCTCGGAGACATGGACCCAGAAGCTCAGAGAAGGACTTTGGTGGGCTTCCAGGTCCGTACCTCCGCTCTGTGGATGTGGTTAGACTATCGAGTTGATGGAAGCCACCCTCATCAACTGTGACCTTCCAGAAAGTTGACAATAGTTGCAAAAATTTTTACAAGCTGAGACCTCTTTCAAACATCCGTGATGACATCCATAACAAGTTGGTCAGTGGTTTTTTGCTCTCTGTGTGTCGTCCGTATTCCACAGACACTGCTAGGCTGAGAATTAATTTCCAGAGCATCTCCTACCAATGGTCAAGGAAAATTGGACCAAACACTGATGGCATCCATGTTGTGTCCATGGTTTTCAAGGTTGCATAGACTATAATGTGCGTGAGGGATCCTTAATCGTGGACAAAATAGGACCTTTTTCCGTGGTGCCACCATGGACTCACGGTCTGTGGGAAACCACTGATGTGTGACTACACAGACTCACAAACAAGCTGCGCTTCTGCTCATTTTATCTGACGCATTAAAACTCAGTTTTTTTTACTGGATTCAATTAACCCATTTAAACAACCATCGAAATGTGAGATGAGCTCTTCCTCTTGTGTACGGGTTGCGGATAATGCTATCCCATTTTATAGCTGTCGTGGTTAATTATTAATGGTCTAGCAATCTCCATACCTAAACGTCCGCTGTATTTTTTGAGAGTTGATGATTGTATCGTCACGTGCCAGGAGGGCGCAGATCTAGAAATGTTCTCTTGGTGCCAGCACAGGGAAAGTTAAAACATTTCTCCGATTATTTCCCTTCCTACGCCTACATCTATAGCTCTCCGGGTTCCACGGCACCCTCCTCCTCTCCCCCTATTACATTTGTGTAGGCAGATTGTATGCTTGTCAGATTCTACTGAGCATGTTGGGTGTCCACACCTGAAAACTATCTTGTCGCTTCTTTAGTATTAGGCTGGGTTTTTACGTTTTGCGGACAAGCGGCAGTTAAAATAAAAGTAAAAAGCCACAAACAACGTATTATAAAAACTGCATGTGTTTACCGCAATTGCCACGATTTTGTAATGCAGTGACCGCCTGTATGTTTTTTTTTTTTTTTTTTTGTTTTTTTTTTACTAGTGAAAACATGTGAAGTGAAATGTCTCACATGTTAGAAGCTTTGTCTCTAGTGTGGAAAAAAACAAAAAGACAATAGAAAACATCAGATCACGCCTCTAAATGATTTTCTGGAAATGGACAATTGTAAAACTTGATGTGACATGTACTCGATAAACCCAGTTTCTGCCAAAATGTCAATGCAAGTCTTGTTACTGTAGGCTTCATAGTTCCATCACGTTGAGATTTATTTTTTTGTTTTCATTCTAAAATATCAAAGAATAAAAAAGTCCAGGTCTTCAAGGCTTAGTTCAGACCAGTGCTATCAGTTTCTGTTGTTCTGCTTCATTATTTGAGCAGAATAATAAAAAATAATAGAAGTGCCTGATCTGGCACATAACTGAACCAAATCTATTGATTATAATGGGGTCTTTTTGGTTTCCATTCGGGAGGCCACTCTTCTAATGGAAAAAGGGCCCACTTGCGACCCTTTTTTTTTTTTTTGTCCTCCACACGTTTTAAGAATTGTTGGTGATTTATTTTTATTTTTTTCAATGTCAATATCTCTATTAAAAAAAATAAAATCTTGCAGTTTTCATTCTGACCAGCGAGCCTCATAATAGGCTGACACTTCCTGTTCTGTAGAGATAATTTCTCAACAGTCCTCTCATTAGCATTTGAGGCAGGATTGCAATGAATAATAACACCTATATATAGACGACACAGGATCTACCATAAAAAATAGGTGATAGTCACGGATCCTTCCTGCACAATGACCTTGACCTTTGCACACATCGGAGCATGCCCGCGACGCTCTCCCATAGATACCAATTACGGTAGTCATTTCCAGATTACAGGTTCCTATTGTCCACAGGCTGCTGTAAAGCAGGAGCTGCCTCCATAATTATTATAGAAAATAAAAGCAAAAAAACTAATCTGAAAAAATAAATAAAAAATATTACAGTAAAAGAGTATTCACCAATATGTGGTTTTAGTTGGTAAGCAAAAAATACAGGTGATAGATTTCTTTTTAGTAGGCATATTGCACAGTATAGCGTCGTCTTTATGGCTTGATACGTTTAAAACACTTCATACAGCAAAAAAAAACTAAAAACATCATGCTATACAAATTGCTTTGCTTTTTGTATGTTAAGGGTATGTTCACGTGGGCAGCAGGAGCTCAGATAAGCTTCGCTTTTAGGCAGGTAAATGCTGTGACATCACAACTGTGTCAACTAAGCTTTTGTGACATCACCAGGGGTTTTTAAGTCAGGTAAACTGCTGTCATCTTTTGTGACATCACAAGTGAGTTTTAGTTGGGTAAACATCTTTCATGACATCACAGGTGTGATAAAACAAGACAAACCGCTCTGACATCACAGTTGGGTGTCAGGTAATATGCTATGACATCACAAATTAGGTATTCTGCTGTGGTCACAGCTCACCTCCTCCCCCTCCCTGCTCCACAACCTGTGCATAGAGCCTAGAAAACTCTCCGTAGAAGCAAATAATGTGTTTGTTAGGTAACTGTCTTGAAATCACAGCTGTTTTTCGGTCAGGTGAGTTGAGTTAAGCCGTATTAGAGACTTTAAGGTCATAAGTTTCAATCAAGTTAGCTGCTGTGATATTTCAAGGGGGGAAAGGGTCAGTCAGGCAAACCGCTGGGTCTTCACAAGTGTGTTTCCTCCAGGTAAGCTCCAGGGTATGACATGGCGTATGTAGCATCAAATTAGGAGTTGGAAAGATAAATTGCTGCATTCATACGCTCGGGTTGCCCCATACATGAATTTTTCAGGCCTGGCTTTATACCTACAGCTTTATAATATTTTTTACCTTGTGATAAAATGCATTTTGTGAGGATGTGTCCTTAACGGTCCTGCTTATACTGATCAGGGATGATTATGTACAGTCTCCATATACTGACATTAAGTCAGAGAAACGGTGGAAAGCCGATGCATCTCATAAACCAGTGGCTTTGTTTTATTTCTCTAGAGTCTGGTAATGGGTCTTCATGCCGAAGCTTGAGATGCTAATGCCGGAGCTTGAGATGCTATGCACATATCGAAGAGAACATCCAGAAACACAATGCTATAGCAGGTAAGCCGGTTTTATCCAGGTCAGGGGCAAGGTCCAGCATTAGGCAGACTGCTGACGTCTAAATGTATACAGTGACTTGTGTACTGGCCATAGGCTTGGTTGGAAGAACGTGAGGTTGAAAGCGGTTAAAAGATGAAACCACATGGTGTGCGAGGTGGAGACAGTGCATGGGGACATTTCTCATGACCTAACCGAGGACTTTTTCATCTTCATAGCCGCCTTTTTGTGTTGGAAGATTCCTACTTGACAGAAGTCTTTAACTTTTATTTGGTGCCCAAATCAAGTATCGAAGACTGAAGATGGTCAGAGAGGACCATCTTCTGCTTCTGCAAACATGACACTAATTTATAACATGGCTAAAAACAATGATTTATATAAAGTTATAGCTGCATATTATAAGGCTATGAGATGGGATTTACCTTTTGTATTTTACTTCTTACGTTTCTCGTGTTTCATGTTTAGGAGAATGTGTCATCAGGAAATGACCTAATGTTAAAAGCAAATTTTATGCTAAGCATATTTTGGGTGATTTTATTTTTGCAGTTTCAACGTAATTAGCTCTGTACAAAAATAAATACATTTCTGAAGTTTCTTTGAACAGTCCTTACATTATCATTACAGACAGGATAACCATGATAGGTAACACAGGATCCACCCTCTACAATAGGTGATGGTCACAGCTCACCTCCTCCCCCTCCCTGCGCAACAACCTATGCATAAAGCCTAGTAAACTCTCCATAGAAGCAAATCATTCCCCTCCAGACTATCGTGTCTGTGGTTAATGTGGCTGCAGCAAAGCATAAATCTTAATGCTGTTAGAAACGGCTCAGGCAAGATGGCCGCCCCCCATAATCATATGCAGTAAAATAAAAACAGATGAGGGAAAAATAATTGCCCAGATCTACTAATGTGTCTGCGGGGAAAAAAAAAAAAGTGGGGTACAATTTCACAATTTGGCACTCTTTTAGGGGTTGTACATGCTTGGGAATGGGTTGGCGCGTCATGGGAAAGGGGTGGGACCTAAGACGTGCCATTTTGCACCAAAATTCTGACGTAAAATTTCTGTCTCAAAGTAAGCCAACCAAAGGTTGGTATAGAGTCTGAGAAAAATGTCTATCCCTTCACCATATATATCATCCAGCCTGAGCCTCTCTAATAAATCTGATCCAGGTCTAGGCGGCCGGTCTAGGCTTACACCATCTTTACGATTAGTAAATCTGGGCCACGGTGTATCAGGTTTCCGTTTTCTATGGTCCATAGTACTACTACCTGGCAGATCAAGCACGGTCTTTGAGAAGCCCTCTTTACTGTCTTTCCAGGTCCAGGTGATGGATCATCAGGAGTTCATGAGGTTGTAGAAATAATTCAGAAATTCTTTTTATGGAGCGGTTATTATTTTACATGAATTTTTTAGGGCTCTTTTAATAAAGAATTATTTGTAGAACTGGACTGCAGTTCATGTGCTGATTTATTAGGGTGGAACATCTGGGAATGTATTTGTGAGATATCCAAGTAAAACATTGTAAGTACCTTCCTACAAAGTCAGCGTCCTTGTGTTCTCGGACATTGCTTCTTGTTTTCACTAGTAACGCTCTCTTTGAAGACGATGGTGTTTCTTTAGTAGCTAAGCTCCAAAAAAAAACACTAAACGATATTCGTTTTCCATGTGTGCCAAACACTTCATGCTGATCGGTTTGACAGATCGAAAGTTGAGCAGGCCAATGCATGACGTTTGCAGGATCGTCCACCTCTCCACCCCCAGATCACAGATGGTTGGGCATGGACTGGGGTACAGCCTTTAAACCAGTCATGTACAGATTGTAACCATCATCGGCTATCACGTGTTTGCTGGCCCGTTCTTAAAGGGATTCTGTCATGACATTTTAGGCTTATAACCTAAACATATGGCCAGGTCCGTCCAAATAGCATGAATCCGAAACTGTCCTTATTAAATGTGCCTGTGGCTCTATTAGCACATAAAACAGGTTTTTATAACCTGTCATTCACCTCCCTAAGGTGCCCAAGGGGACGTCTCTTCATACAGGGTGCCCGGCTGCAGCCATCTCCGCCTGGTGCCCAGCGCCGCCTTCCCAGTTGAAATCGCCGCCTTCCTCACCTCAGCCCCGCCTCCGCAATCGTCCGGTTCCTCTGCCAGATCCCGCGAGTGCGCACTAGGCATAACCTGAGGGACCGGACGATTGCGGAGGTGGGGCTGAGATGAGGAAAGCGGCGATTTCTAGTGGGAAGGCGGCGCTGGGCACCAGGCGGAGATGGCTGCAGCCGGCACCCTGTATGAAGTGACGTCCCCTTGGGCACCTTAGGTAGGTGAATGACAGGTTATAAAAACCTGTTTTATGTGCTAATAGAGCCACAGGCACATTTAATAAGGACCGTTTCGGATTCGTGCTATTTGGACGGACCTGGCCATATGTTTAGGTTATAGGCCTAAAATGTCATGACAGAATCCCTTTAAGAATGATCTGACCATCCGCATGCCGGAGGGAACTGGCAGCTCGACTTGCTCCAAGTTGAAACTGATCGGCCATCTCTAGCTGATCATGCCATAGACTTACCTGTTCAGCACATAATGGACAAAAAATTCAACCTGACAGTTCACATTTTTTGCAGACAGCTGTCCACCCTAGGTCATCGCAATCAATGATTTGCTTATCCATTAATAGACATTGTCCATAATGGTCAAAGTTGGCCAATGTTTATCTTAGGTGTATGGATGGACAGCTTTAAAGCGTTATTCAAGGATTTGGTTATTGATGGTGTATTCTCAGGAGAGGCCACAAGTGTCTGCTCGGCGGTGATCCAACACCTCACACCCTTGCTTATCAGCTGCTCTGCATCATCCATTACACAATGGATGGAGCTGTGTACCTCTAGAGCTACACCGAAACAGCTGATTGGTGGCGGTGTGGAGTCGCACCCCCTCCACTCAGCTATTGAGAGGCCAAAACTAAATCCCGGAGAGCCCCTTTAAGGGTAATTTGATGCACGTTTTAGTTATGTAGTTTCAGAGCATCTGTGCAGAAACCATTACCAGACATTAAAGGGATGGTTCACCTTTAGGGCCTCTCAGGCAGACCCCCAAATATGGTGGCGATAACATGTCTCCCATGCAATGGGACATGTGACACATGAGCTACACGTCACCTCTGCCGCCAGTCATTGGCTGCAGCAACCACGTAAATGTGTCAAAGCCGATATTGACCTGGGGAGACCTGAGAGCTCCAGTGCCCTGGGAAGGAGGGAGGGGGATTGATGGTGGACGTCAGATAAGGTTGTTTCCCTCCTACATAGGTTAGAAAGCACAAGTTATCCAGTTGTCCATGTATCGGTTTATCTATTGAGCGCCAACATTTTTGGCTTTATTGCATCTTAATGTATAGTAACCCGTGTTATATGCAGTATCATAAAAATTAGTTTTTTGTGCAGAGCATTTCTCAGTTCTTATAAATGATTTGCTGTTGCGAACAGTTCCTTGATTTTTAATTTTTTTCCCCTTTTCTGTTGCATCCGACGTTCTGGTCTCCGCACACACACGATTTTTTGTGTCCCTCTGCCGTATGTAACTGTAGATCACTGGGGTTTTCCACATAACCCATTCTGAATGGAAAGAGGGTAAGGATGTCATGAACTCGTGTTGGCTTTGGCAGTACGAATCCTGCGTCTGCAGCCGCCGTCCTTAATAAAACATTTGTCTCTTCAGCGAGGCTCGATATTCCCGATTCCCACAGGCCCTGTCTAATAATATTGAACTTTCCATATTCATTTCCCTCGCATGTCAAAATGAAGTTGTTGTAACGCATTTTTGAGGTGCTTCATTGCCGTTTAAGAGCTGTTTTATGGCCGCCTGGAGACATCCTCGGTAGAATGGAGGCATTATTAGCTCTGAGATGCATGTATAATATGGCGTGTTTTTTTCTTCAGATTATCTAAAAGTAGCATGTATTGTTACTCGTGGGAACGGCGCCGTAAAGTGTTTATTGTGGGTTCAAACGGATATACACACCGCATATCTACACGACTGCAAAATACTGCACTACTGGAAGACCATGATGAGATTTATATGGCTTTATAGAGCTTATCCAGGTTTAGAAAACAACATTTAGCTCCCCCCCCCCTGAAATGGCACCATGGTTGTCCATGGGCTGTGTCTGGGATTGCACCAACTTGGCACAGTTTTTGAAAATAGACCATTTTTGAAAATAATTGTAATCCTTAGGACAGGCCATCAATATCAGATTGTGGTTTGGAGGGTCCACAGAATTGAGCGCCATGACCTCTTCATTACCAGGCACAGCGTTTCACACACTATAGTCATTATGTATGGTACTACGCTCTCTCCTATTGACTTGAAAAGTAGGACTACAGAATGTACAGGATTAGGCCCCATTCACACAACCAGATTTGTGGTCTGCATCTAGTCCACATTTTTTTGCGGATCGGATGCAGACCCATTCATTTCAATGGTTCTGCAAAAGATGCATCCGTATGTCCGCTCTGCGGCGCAAAAATAAATAAATAGAACATGTCCTATTCTTTCTCACTTTTGTTTATTTACCTGGTTCTTAGGAGGCTTTAGAGAACTAAAAAAAGCCAGGTACTTGTGCCATAGTTGCTTTAGAAGCATTTGTAACTAGCTATAGACAGTCGATGTGAACTGGTATGTCTTCCCATTATGTCTTCTTCATATCTAGAATCTCTGCAAGCCCTGCTTTATCCATTGTAAGTTGAGGTATAACGAATTATGTGCCCTAAACCACCAATGGCGGTTTCTAGAATTTTCCCCTCCCAAGAGCGTGAACAAGGTCACATGCCATGTAGCTACATCCCTCTCCTGGTTCCTGCGGGGGTCTCTTGACAAGTTCAGTGACACTTTAAAGTCCTCTAAAGCTGGGGCTCCACCTCCAATGCCACATCCACATGCTGAGGGCAGGGTTTTCGAAGAGCGTATTAATGGCCTGGCCAATTTTGCAGGTAAAACCGGCCATGGTGAAATCATGGGGGGTGATTAGCTCATGGTTTGAAAACCACGCCCACAGCATTTGGGTGTGGTTTTGCCCTCTACTGCCACATAAATATCCAGCCGAACACTTTTTTTTTATTTCCGTTTGGCTGATACGAGAGAGTCCTCTTCCTTCTAGAGGAGAGGTAATTTGCATATTATTTCCCACTGGGTATTTCAAGTAGATCTCCATACGCCGACTGGATCTTTACAATGAGAACCAGTTTTCCCCCTGCGCTTAATCCTATTCCATGTCAAATAGGCAGAAGCTAGAAGTATTTCGGTGATGACCTCATCTAACCTTACATGCAACGTGTCATGGTCACCTTACTCTAGTGTCTTCAGCTTTAGATTGTCTCTTGCGGCTCTCCTCTCTAGGTCATTTACTATTTATGTGGGATTTTCTTATTATGATGTTATTTGCTGAATATTAATACAGTTTATAGATGAGATTAGACCATGGCTGTGGAAATCCTCTTATTAGATTAATTACCTTGGAGCCATGTTTACAGATCAATGTTTGCAATGTGCGTTTGTGATGTTCTTGAAGGGCAGCCATTATATTGCTTTGTATACTATGAAGAGGTCACAGTGCTGTTGTCCGAATGGCATTGCCTCTTTAAACAGCTGATTTTGATATTGATGACCCATACCTAAAATACGTCATGAATATTTAACTCCTGGAAACCCCCCTTTGGCTCCCCCCCCCCTATCTTTTTTGATTTATTGGTGTCTAAAACCAGTATTTGGATGTCTATCAGAATTGAAGGTGGTCCAAGTTGCTTAGTTGAGAATGATGAGTATTATAGTTTGGATACAATCATTTTTGGCTTGACAATGGTTCCATGGAGGGAGTGGAATGTTGCTTGTGCATTGGTTGAATAAATATAAAAGTTTTCCAATGGAAGAAGTGTTGCCTCTTCCATTGGAGGTGTACTATCAAGACGAGATTTGGAATCCAACCTTGTGGCTTTACCTGTGCTGCTCCACCACTGTGAATTTTTGTAGTGATATAATTATTGGAGCAGATTATATCTTCTAAACACTCGACATGTCTGACCACCGACAAGCTAAAGCCCACAGGAATGTAAGACTGTTCCTTACAAAAGGTCTTTAGATCCAGGGTGTTCCCATGGATGTAGCAGAGCGGGTGATTGTTCGAGGTCATGTTTTGCTGCTCTCTGTGGATACAATCCAGCTCAGTTCATACTTCTGTCATAAAATGTAAAACACACACAAGAAGATAGATGTTTTTGTGTCATGACGCTCAAGTTGGGTTTTGATCCTTACCTCAGGGAACGAGCGATGAATACAAATCGCATACAGCTCCTTTCTGTTGTGACCTAGACTATGACTCAGACATTCCTCCACCGCTCTGAGAGCTTTTGTCTATGCTAATTGTTCTGCAAGACCTACCCAAAATGAGCATGGAACTTAATATGCCTGTACTTGGTGATTTGTGTGATTATGTGGGAGCAGCTGTTAGTTACTTGGAGAGGTTTAGCTTCTAAACCACCAGATAATCTAGTAATCTACTTGTCAAACTGAAGCTCTTACTGAAATCAATTTGCAAATGTCTGTCCGACAAATGCAATGTTATTTTCTTAATGAGGGGTATCCAAAAATTCCAGTCCCTCCGACAATGTCATGTGTACGGGGGGATCCCGAATGTTGAGGGAAACAAGGATCAGATGTACTGGATTCCCGTAAGAGTTGGCAGAAGTGAATCCCCCTTATTCTATTTTTATATGGATGGACAGTTGGGCGATCCAAGTGTGGTCAACGATTAAGAACTACAAGCAACCAAACTACCGGTGAGGAAAAATTTATATCTTCATGCTCAAGTAGCAAACAAAGAAATGGAGGAATCAATGCTCCTAATTTGGCTCCAGTGTCTGGTTATACTACAGTTCCCCAAAAAGTATTCTGGTATCAGAGCTGAGGTGGACATTTTGACTTCTTCATTTCTTTGACTGTTTCCATCTGATAGGTGATACCTATCTGTAAGGGCATACAGATGCAGACAGCGTCCCTTACTGTAGAACATAGAGTTGTGCCCATTTCTTAATAAAGGGGTTATCCTGCCATATATATTTATGCTAAGGATAGGTCATCAATATCTGATTGGGGAGGGTTCGGCATGATCAGCTGTTTGAAGAGGGAATGGCACTCCATTACACTGCCTATCATCTCAGAAGAGCAGTGTGATGTCGAGTACTTGCTCCATTCATTTAAGTGAGTGAGTTGTAATTGACACTACGCCGCTGCTCCACATGGAGCGCCACCTCGTCTTCAAATAACTGATTGGCAGTGGTCCAACATCCTGCACCCCCGCCTATCTTGATGATAGGTGATCAATATAAATGGCAGGACAACCCCTTTAAGTTAAGCCTTCGTCATCCGCTTTACTCTTCTGTTGCACTGAATGTACTTGCGATATGGTGCACCTTCTCAGGGTTTGAACCTAGTCCTGTCTGTGTTCCATCCTTTAATAGGGAATATGGAAAGGGGTTGTCAAGATCGTCACATAGCTGATAAGGTTGAAAAAAGACAGCGGTCCATCAAGTCCAGTCTATAATCCTAGTGTGATGAGATGAGACAACCTCTTTAGAGTGGTCATACAAAACGTAATAACGAATTTTTCTGTATGCATTTAGTCAAATGAACATTTAAAGAACCCGTCTCCTCACCTGACATGTCTGATTTAGTAGCTCCTTGCATTCTTCATGAAATAACAATTGGGGAGCATCTATTCGTATGACTCTATGTTGTGCCGTTTCTTTGTTATTCATGCTAGAAATTGTGAAAGCATTACTAGCAGTTTACAATGAAGGTCCAGCTGGGTTTTACCAGTGGGGTGTGTCCCCCAGACCTGCATCATTTGATACTACACAGTCAGTGCTGCAAGTGCAGGGACACCGCCTCAGCTGGTAACACCCATGTGGACCTTCACTGCCAACTGATAGTAACTGTTTCATAACTTCTAGAAGGAATAATAAAGGAATGGCACATTATAGAATGAAAGTAGTTAATAAAACAGAAGTGACAGGTCCTCTATAAAGGCAGGTCATTTCCACGTGTACACAATGTGCTTCTGCTGTCATGCTTATTGTAATTGCGTTAATTCGTTTTTGCTGTTAGTCAGACGTATCACCATTACTTACTATTTTATGTTGGATACCATTGTCGTCCACCTAATAGTCACATTTTTGGTGACATTAAATATAGTTTCCTTTGTACTATTTAGTCTCTTAAAGCAGATCTGTCACAAGGTACGTACATATCTTGCAGCAAGGAATTTTGTGCCGTTTTGGTACTAGCAGCGGTGGAAGAATACACCGATCTCTAGTCAGGCCTCATGCACACCACCATATTTTTCCATCCTTGCTATAGGTCCACAACAAATAAATAATAATAGCCCAGGGATGTCATCAGTGTTTTGACTACTGCAATTCATTACCAATTGGTCTTCTTCTCACTAAATTCTCCCCCCTTCAGTCTGTCCTATCTGGCAGTGTAATACTGCCGCCGATTACCCTATGAACAAGCAATCGCTCGTTTATCAGGTAATCCAGATTTTTAAGCAGGCCGGGTTGGTGTATTCTTAGATTGGGTCGATGTCTTCTTAGATTGGGTCGATGTCTTCTTAGATTGGGTCGATGTCTTCTTAGATTGGGTCGGTGCCTTCTTAGATTGGGTCGATGTCTTCTTAGATTGGGTCGGTGCCTTCTTAGATTGGGTCGGTGCCTTCTTAGATTGGGTCGGTGCCTTCTTAGATTGGGTCGGTGCCTTCTTAGATTGGGTCGGTGCCTTCTTAGATTGGGTCGGTGCCTTCTTAGATTGGGTCGGTGCCTTCTTAGATTGGGTCGGTGCCTTCTTAGATTGGGTCGGTGTCTTCTTAGATTGGGTCGGTGTATCTTGTAGTAACGGCACATTTGTTGTGCTGTTTTGGCTACCAGTAGTCCAGTCTTGTAGCTGTAATGGGCTGTCCTTGCATAGGGCAGTATATAAAGCAGACTGATCCACTTTAGGCCTTGTGCACACAGTTGTATGTATTTTGCGCTCTACAAACCGCAGATACGTAAAATATGAATACCGGCCGTGCCCATGCCATTTTGTCCTAATAGAACTGCCCGTTCTTGTCTGCAAAACGGTCAAGAATATGACATGTTTTGTAACTTGTGGAACGACCGCATGTATGCGCCGGCCCACATTGTGCGGACCCATAGAAATGAATGGGCCTGCGTGCCATCTGCAAAAAATTTTGATTGGCCATGGACCCAAAATACGGTCTGAGGCCTTAAAGGGGTTTTCAAAGAGTTTATTTTTATTGCGACTCATTCTCTGGATAGGTCATCAGTATCTGATTGGTGGGGGTCCGACACCCAGGACCCCTCCCTCCACTGATCAGGTGTTTGAAATGGCACCGCCACTTGCAGTAGGGGGACCTTCTAGTGGCTTTGCCTTGGCCAGTGACTACACATTCATCGGTCAGATGGCTCTGTCCCATAGAAGTGAATGGGGCTGAGCTGTGATACCAAGCACAACCGCTATACAGTGTACGACTCTGTGCTTAGAAAAGGCTGTGGGTGTAAGACCCACTATAGATCATCAGTTAAACAAAACAAAAAACGGAAAACTCCTTTTAAAATTGTTCTCTGGCATCTTGTCACTTACATGTCAGCCTTCTACGTTCTGGCTGCCTGTTCTCGGTAGGTTAAGTCAGATTGTCACATGAATTAAGCTTTCTGTAGAACATGTGGAAGAGCCAAGGTTTCGTACATTGAAAGGTCGCGCTATCCGTATAATTACATAAGTCCCATAGGGTAGTGGTCACCAGCTGCTCATTTACTGCTCTGCACAATGGGCCTGCCTGACACGTGAGCTGCGGTGGTATATCTTCACGCTTGAGAACGTCTGTATGAAAGACCCTCAGGTAATCTTTCCCTCATCAAAAACTGCAAGATAATCATGCAGATTGTGATTCAGACTTCAGCCATGTCAGTAAAATCTCACAGCAGAATTAGAGCATGCCCCCCAAACCTGCGGATATTTTCACAGCTTTGTAAAATCCCATCGACATCCATTGTACTATGCAGACG
Organism: Bufo gargarizans; assembly: GCF_014858855.1. Classification (NCBI taxonomy): domain Eukaryota; kingdom Metazoa; phylum Chordata; class Amphibia; order Anura; family Bufonidae; genus Bufo; species Bufo gargarizans. The sequence continues at coordinate 44,180,586 of NC_058090.1, read as the reverse complement.
ACAAATCCACCATATGTCAACATGACCTATGAGCTGCGGAGGGCTTGACCGTTTCCCTGTACAGATAGATCGGTGGTGTCTGGGGGTGGACGTTATCGTCTCATACAGAAGCCTTTTCTGTTTTTTTTTTTTTCTTCCCGGTGACATCCTCGGCACTGATGAACGGGATTTAGTGCTGCCCTAGCCATTTTACAGTCCAGGGCAGCACTAAAGCCCATCCATTAGTGCTGGTGACATCACCGTGCTCACTGCTAGGTGGAAGCCTCTGCCTAGCTTACCCATGGAGAGCCCAGAACGTCATCGGATCTCCAGAAGTAGCCCTTGCCCTGCACAATTCCATGCTCCCATGCTCATGTCAGAGGGGATGAGTGGGGGAAGTAAGGGGTTATGTCCGGGTTCAGCTCTGGACCTGGACAACCCCTTTAACGGGACCTGTGAGGTCTCCATTCTCTGACGTACAGCACATGTATTGGTATTAAAGGGATTCTCCAGGATTTAACAGTTGATGACCTATCCCTAGGATTGGTCACCGATATTTAATCAGTGGAGATCCGATCCCCCACACCCCGATCATCTGTAGTGGAGTAGCTCCAGTGCTCCGTCCATGGTGTTACTGCAGCACTGCTCCTACCACCTCCATCCACGCGGAGCTGTGCAGCGCCGTAGTTCCCCCAGTACAGCTGATTGGTGGGCGTGTAGGGTGTCCACCCCTGATCATAGGACAGTGATGTCTTATCCCAGGGATAGGTCATCCATACTGGATAACCCCTTTATGTTTTTCTCCATGCGAATTTGGGTGGGGGATGGGGGTTGACTCAGAATGAAACAATGTCTGCTAAGCGAGCATTTGTCCGCTAGCTGGTCTGAGGCTCTTTAACACATCTGTAGACCTGAGTTTCGTTTTGGCGTCTTTTGGACTGGGATGTGTCAGTATACCTTTTAGTGCTTGAAAAGCACTATATCAAAATTCATCATATTTTATTATTATTATTCTTTTCCAACTTTCCGCTATCAATAAACCTCGAAACGCTTAATATACAGACTCTGATTGGTGTACTGTGTATTTTTGGAGTTGATCGAATTTGTTGTTTTTAATCAATTTGCATTTAACAGTAAAAAAAATAATCCTCATGAATGTCGGGATGTTTGGAAAATGAACTGCCATAGATGATATCCTAAGTCTCACAGGCGCGGCGGTGGATCCGCCATAGTTATGAAGAGGCGCCGACCTCTACAAACCTTTGGCGCATCCAGCACCACTATAGATGTAAGCCGGCTTCCTTGCTGTCTTACATTTAGACCATTTTCTACACCTAAAACAGGCATAGAAAATGAATGAGGTGGGCCTGCTGGACTGTCCCCTTCCTCGCTCACTTTTTTAGACCTGGTGTGAGCGGGGAAAAGGACCTTTGCGCTGCAATCTGTTCCAGAAATAAGCCTGATATAGTCGTATTTCTGGTTAGTGAATGACCCGCTATGTACTTCCTTCAGGAAATGCAGGATGTGTAAATGGAACAGCACAGTACACTGCACCATACAGAGGGGGGCAGCTAAAAATATATACTGCTTATACCTTATTGAGGAAAAAAAAAAAAAAAGTATATACATATACACACTTTCACATAGATGCCCTCACACGTACATACATACACACGTACATACATACATACATACATACACACACACACACACACACACACACACACACATACATACACACAAACACACATACACAGCCTACGGGCACATAGTGGCATGAGTCCGAGGAATTTATCTGGATATCCACTTGCCGTATACCTCTGGCGGACGCTGCAAACACGTGTGTGGTCAGCCTCTGTCTGAAGCCTGTCATTAGTCCGCAGTGTACACAGCATCACAGATAACCAATAATGAGCCAATAAATGTTAATCAGCTGCCTACTGCCAGGGGCAAGTTCTGAAGCTGTCAGGGCACTTTGCTGAAATTGACCTTGCTGCGTCCCTAATTAAACCTGTGGGTTATCGAATATTCAAGGTAAGTGTCCTTGTCCGGATCCATGTAGCACATTTAGCCTTCTGTTCTAATGGGGCAGCTTTACAGGGATCTTCCTATAGATCAGCCTTGCAGTTGGATTGATACAAGCTCGTTTCTAACCAAAAGGCCCTTAAAAGATCCAGATGGTGGCATTTTGCGGTAATTTTTGCATCGCCGCCAAGTTTGTTCTAAATATTGTGTAGGCGAAATAATGAAACAATTTTTTTTGTTTTTTTTGAGACGTATGTAAATTGGTTGTCATAAATTGCTTTTACCGGGTTGCTTTTATTTGGAAAGAGCCTGATATAGCTTGTATTAATTCAGCAGGACAGGATCATCTGCCCGGGAGGCTAGATACGGCCCTTAAAGGCTTACTACATTTAATAACCTTATTGTATGACGCTCTTAAACTGCTACTTCATTACAATCTCACCTCCCCTGACATGTCTGATTTAATAATTTTTTTGCATCTCTTCTGTGTTGCGCCATTCTTCTGTTATTCCTTCTAGAAGTTTATGAATGAATTGCTAGCAGTCTGCAATAAAGGTCCAGTTGGTGGGGGTGTCCCGCCACAGTCTGGCACACTGCTGGCGATTAGTTCTGGGCACCAGTCCATAGAAAGGACGCTCTGCAGCGACTGTTGAGAGTGACTAAACTGATAAGGGGCATGGAGGGTCTTAGTTATGAAGAAATCAGGAATAATAGAGAAATGGCCTAACATACAGACGTGTCAGAAGAGTTGAGAAGAGTCAGAATGTCAGAAAAACGAAACAGAAGAAGGGATACTGACTTCACTTATCCCCGTGCCTCCCCATTACATTGCTTTCTGGGTCCCCAGCTGCTCTCTACTTTTTTGGCTCCGCTTGACACACAGGAAATGCTGGTGAGCCAATCACAGGCATCGGCGGTAACCCGCCTCTGCCAATGATTGGCTGAGCAGTCATTTCCATTGTGGGAGGGACGGACCAGGAAGTAGAGACCAACGAGAAGTGGGAAAGCCTCAGAGCAGGGGGAGTGATAAGGTCTGTATGACTTCTTTTGCTTTTTATGCTGTTCTGATCCTTTTTTTTTTTTTTTAAACATTTAAGGGCATCCAGAGATTCCCTTTAATAGTGCCTGCAAATATAAATCATTTAATACAGCCATATAATACCCTGTGATTTTAAAAAGTAGGAATTAAAAAATTAATTTGCCCACCTATAGTATGGTATCCTACACCCTACTGGTATCAAGATAATAAAATGAACTCCTTTTTATATGTTAAATTTCCGCCCTTTGTCCGATCCCTGTGTTGCCTCCTCCGTATTGTTCCCCTGAGGCTCCTCTGCACTCCAGGAATGTTTTGTGCTTTGCATTTTGTAAACTTTTTATGTCTAGATGTTTTTTCCCTCAATTGCTTATGCTGTTTCTTAAACGACATCTGGCAGACGTCTTAATGGCTGAGCGAAAAATTTTTGCCCGGGGGGCCTTATAAACACTAAAATTAAGGCATTCAAGAATCCTTCATCTCCTTCCTCCCCCTTCTGAGCAGAATATAATTGCCCATCCAAATATGCCCAGCGATCACATTCGTTACAGTAATGCTTGTAAACTTATGGTGCTTGAAACTTTGCAGGGCTTAGGTTAACTTTCCATCAGTTGGAGTAGCTGCTGAGTTTGGGATTGAAGAAACAAGGTCAAGTCCTGGTGTAACGCTTTGATTCTAGAATAAATCTGTAGATTACATTGAGCACATATGATTGGCACGCTCCCCCTGTTATTCCTTCCTCAGCTGTGGATAAAGACAACTGCAGAATATCTTACGCACAAGTGTCAAGCTGCTTTTTTTTTTTTTGTCTGGGCCTACCCTACTGGCTTGGAGAAATGTTCTTGATTGACCTTTATGCTATGGTAGGGATCAGCAACCTCAGGCACTGCTGCTGTGAAACGACAACTCCCAGCATGCACACTTGGAGGAGGATTCTGGGAGTTGTAGTTTCAGAACAGCTGGAGTAGCAGAGGTTGCCGACCTCTGTCCCATGGGGGTAAAAGATGCTTAGATACTGTCGATCTAATTTTTGTGGGGCTGGCAGAACCTCAAACAACCATCAGCCAGAAGATGTTTCGGCAGCCATTGGAGAGTCTGCCGCGTGTTAAAGTGCTGAAGCCCCTGATCAGCATCCAAAGGTGAAACGGGTATCCGTCAGAAGATGTTTTGGCGATCATTAGAGAAGCCACAGCTTGTAGGTGTGCCGAAGCCTCTGATTAGCACCCAAAGATGAAACGGGTATCCGCCAGAAGATGTTTTGGCAATCATTGGAGAAGCTACAGCTTGTAGGTGTGCCGAAGTTCCTGATCGGCAACCAAAGATGAAATGGGTATTAGCCAGAAGATGTTTCGGCAATCATTGGAAAGGCTGCAGCTTGTTCCAGTCCCGAAGCCCCTGATCGGCAACCAAAGATGAAATGGGTATCAACCAGGATATTTTTCATCTAACAGTCGTATGTCTCTGGTTGGCATGAGCCTATTTTCATGCTGCGCATATGTCAGACTAGATTATAAGTTGCTGGGTTTAAATCGCTGTATTGTGCTAACCTGTAACAAATGAGGTGAAATATCAGCATATATATGATGCATATCACGTTAGTGACAGATGTATTTGCTCGCTGTGTTGGATCCTTACATCTGATGATCATCCGGAGCCCACTCCAGTAGTTACACCCTTTTGAAGGCAGCACTCCAAATCCATGGATTTCCCATGGGGTGTGTCGAAGACAAGTATTTGACAGGGGAAACTACAATAATGGTTTTCAGGTTCTTTTTAAGTTTTATGTCTTTTCCGCCAAAATGGTTCTGCACACGCTGAACAGATCAGCAAGTCGTCTGGAAGTTCTGGCCTTGAGAAGACCGTTTCCACTGGCAGCAGGACTCCCTTGTACCCATAATGTATTCACCATGACGTCTCAACCACAATTAATTCCAGACGTCTGAGCAGCAGTCACCTATAATACGCGCTCTCTGCCTGTATTCTTTTGACAGTGGGTCCAGGGAGATGAGCGCCTTGTGACATGTTGTTACGAAGTTTTAAAGCTTATTCTTGTTATGTCCTAATCATTCATTTATGAGGCACCAGGTATCTGTGCAGTTGTTATATCTACTCATCTACACAGTGACACAGATGGTGGGGAGGCAGGCCGCCGAGAGTTTTCACATTTTTCTAGAATATAGAAGCATATGGCGGGGGTGGGCATATACAGAATTAATCCCATAGAGGTGGGATTGGACAGGGTGAGTAGGATTTGATGACAGAGGGAGCACGCATTTGTAAGGGTTGCATACACATTAGCATCTGTGCTGCTTTTTACATCCGGCTGCTTGAAGCTCATGGAGAAACAGCTTGGATGGTTGTAATGGATATTAAAAGTGAGGCAGTATACACCGACCCACATCTGAAACAAATATAAAATTGCATGTTCTAATGCAGTGGAGACAAGACATTTTCGGGTGTATATTTTGAAAAGCAATGGATCAGTGGTATTTTTGTAAGAAGCTTCTCGGCGCCCATCCTTTAAAATAATCACTGCTTTCAACAAATTATGCAGAAATCAATAGCAGAAGTGAATGTAAGTAACTTAGTAATATGTCTTGAAAGAGAAAAATGCCTCTTTCTCCACTTATAGACATTTATCCCTCCCCCAATACTGAGCTGATCATTCAGTGTCAGCTGAAAGCTAAAAGTCTACCTTGAGAGATGCAACGGGCTATCAGTTTGCTGCTGAATCAGGTTACATGCTCCTCATAGAAGTCTGTGGTGAAGGGAGAGGGTGGAGCTGAAGAGACAGAGGCACAGACACACAGAGATGCTGTTGCCACTTCTCAGAGTGCACTACAGAGAGATGTAGGAGCAGGATCTCCTCTTGTCTTAATGTGCTGTGTATGGGAGACATCATAGCAACTAGATTATCACTAGCTCAAAGATTGCTAACAATTAGAGCTGAAGCCTGCAAAGGGGTAATTCATATAATGGCCAGAAATAGTGTTATTTGTCATGTATGCACTCTGTGGTGTTCAGGGTCCGTACAATGTTTACTTCCAGAACCTGTGGCTGCCGCTAGAGCTTCTTAGTGGGAGTGTCAGACCCTGTACCAGTCTCATATTGATGACCTCTCCTGTGGAAGTCCCAGAAAAACCCTTAACATTAAATCATAAGAAATAAACAAAAGAAAGAAAACCCTTTTATTTCTGCATCGTCTGCTTTACTAAAACCCTCTTAGGACCTCTTGCATAAAAACTGATTGGTCTTGTTATTCCTGGCTTCATTGAGGCTTGTTATTGGCATCACATGCAGATTACCGTACTTATATTATCATTTATTTCCAACCACATTATCATTCACGATCTGCTGCAATAAAAACAATTCATATTTCAGGTTGCATTATTAATTTTATGCTTGGACATAGAAACTCTTTACAAAGTAACAACACCCATAGTCCATAATTTCTTTTATTACTTTTGTGTTCTTTTATCCCACGTCAGGGTATAACCGGTCTCTCTTCGTCCTCGGTCCTCAAGGTCAGCCTTCAAGACAGCAAGGTATATTCATATAGTGCAGTGCTGGACTCTTGTAAACCTCATGTAGGACTCCTTTAAAGAGATTGTTCATACCTCCTCAGGATAACTCATTAATATCTGATCAGTGATGGTTCAAGACCCTGCCCCCCCCCCCCCCCCCCCCCCAACCACAGCTCAGCTGTTTTATGCACCCTTCAGCGCTGGGACGAGCACTAGTAGGTGTGTGTTATTGCCGCTAAGCCCCATTGAAGTGAATGGAATCTGAGCTGCAGTACCCAGCACGGCCACTACACTTTGAACGGAGCTGTACTTCCTGTTCCTTTCAAAGTGCTAGTCCTAGTGGCGGAGGCTGCATGGAACAGCTGAGGAGTGGGGGTGCAGAGTGTCTGACCCTCACCAATCGGATATTAATGATCTATCCTGAGGATAGGTTATCGATATCAGGAGCTTGGAAAGCCCTGGTATGTAAGCTATTCATCTTGCATACTTGTTCCTCTCCTCATTCCCCATCTGCTAAGCATCTTGCTAGACTTATGATGTCAAAAGAAGATGTAGAAAAATTGCTCATTATTCCTTCAAATGCTGTGAATTAATGGGCAGTCCTTTACCGGATGTACCAGGAACCTAACGTTAAACACCCGCTCCTCTTGTTAGCATTTTGAGCTTGTCCACAATCCATTCGGAATCCATGTCCATTAAATATTTATCGAGGACGGTCAAAGCAAATTTAGGTGAGCTCCGAAGCAGTCACTGCCGCCCTCATTGAGGTTTACATTCCTAACTAAAAGAACATGGCAAGCGGTGTTGATTTTACGGATCAAAAGAGGATAAATCTACAGTAATTCTCTTCTTATAAAATCAGACTATGAGGAGCTTTCGGTTGTCTTCCTGTTTAAATGAACGTGACAGCGCTGCACATTGACCTTTTATGCAGGTACAACAGTTTTGTCGAGATTATTCATAAGCCAAGAGCAGTCACACAATATCACAGCCAGCGGTGGATGTGGTCTGGAAATGACTATATGTACGTGCATATAGTCTACCTGCCAAGAGACCTCTCAGGCTTGTGGTCAAGTTGGATCCAATGTTCTGTTGGTTGGTGAATTGATTCACCATTTATATTGACCATTAGACATTTCCAAGTCTGCCCAGATGCCGTGTGACTGATGTACGACTCATATTTGTTCCTGGTACTTTCTGTAAAATTCGTTCTTTGAAACTTGGGATTGTGTCCTCCACGAGCCAATTCTGAATTCTAACCTAGAGATGTTTGCAGTGATGTTTAGAGGACAAGACGAATGGTCATTATCCAACACGTCAAGTTTGAGGACAACATTTTTTGTACTTCTGTCATCTTTTTCTTTCTGTTAATGGCTAGAAAAACTCTTGTTGCCTCCTGGATTGTGAATTTTCTTCTGAAGCCTAGTCTTAAAGAAGCGTTCCCACAAAGTAAGTTATTCTCTGACCTATTAGAAAGGTAGATGATGTAGATTGTAGTGAAGGTAACCTTCTTACCAGTGACTGTATTTGTGAGTTATAACCTCCTTTCTGATTCTCAGCTGTGTCATGTGACCAACAACTCCCTGAATCCTCCATTCACTTCTGTGCCAAGAAAGCGTGCTTGCTGGGAGTTGTAGTTTCACTGCACCTGGAGTGCAAAAGGTTGTTGACCTCTGGTCTTCATGTTGAAGTCAGACGCTTCCTATGAATGATTCAACAGAGGACTGACCAGCCACATTGCTGCTGATGCTTATCTTTCACATATGGCCGGCTTTACGGTATATGGCTCGTCCCTGATGTTTACAGCACCTATAAATGGAATTTGGAAGGAAAACTGTGAGGGTGGACGTCTATAAATGGATGTTCTAAATGGACAGAAAACCCATGAGGGTTATTTTAAAACCAATGGGAACATTAGTGGATTTTGCTGTCAAATACTATTCAAAGCTTGCCACCTTCTACCAAGTGAATGGTCCCCCTGAGGCGTGACGCAGTTATTATACGCTACAATGGGTCAGAATTGAGTGTTCAGATTTTCTCATTGCGTTAAAAGCACATTGACACAATTAGTGCCTCCTTTGCATGGTGTGTTCCCTGCATACAGGAGATGTCAGTGTCTCCGCTGTCTGTCTTCCCTTAGAAATCTTTAGAAAAAGCAATGCGCTGCAATCTGCATATAGCAGCCGACCAAATTCTAGTTAATTTGGATAATGGCTTTTCTAAGGCCTCGTGCACATGGCTGTGTGTCCGTATTTTAGTCTGAAGAAAATATGGATCCATTTCATGTGCATTCTTTGTTTTTCTCAATCCTTTCAGTAGAAAGTGCTGCTGTTTTGTGGACAAGAATAGGACAAGTTCTATCGTTCGCAGAACTGGAAAAAACTGATCAACAAAAAACAGTGTGTGCAAGGCTGCAGAGAAATGAATGGGTCCTTGTGCACACGGATCGACAGAAAACGGACCCACAAAAAACACTGATGTGTGCAGGGCTGCACAGAGCTTAATGGGTTAGTGTGCACACGGATCCACAAAAAACACTGATGTGTGCAGGGCTGCACAGAGCTTAATGGGTTAGTGTGCACACGGATCCACAAAAAACACTGATGTGTGCATGGCCGCCCAGAGCTTAATGGGTCAGTGTGCACATGGATCCACAAAAAACACTGATGTGTGCAGGGCTGCACAGAGCTTAATGGGTTAGTGTGCACATGGATCCACGAAAAACACTGTGTGCATGGCCGCCCAGAGCTTAATGGGTCAGTGTGCACACGGATCGACAGAAAACGGACCCACAAAAAACACTGATGTGTGCAGGGCTGCCCAGAGCTTAATGGGTCAGTGTGCACATGGATCCACAAAAAACACTGATGTGTGCATGGCCGCCCAGAAATTCATAGATTAGTGTGCACACGGATCCGCTAAAAACACAGATGTGTGCATGGCCGCCCAGAAATTCATGGGTCAGTGTGCACACGGATCCACGAAAAACACTGATGTGTGCATGGCCGCCCAGAGCTTAATGGGTCAGTGTGCACATGGATCCACAAAAAACACTGATGTGTGCATGGCCGCCCAGAAATTAACGGGTCAGTGTGCACACGCATGAAAAATACAGTTGTGTGCGTGAGGCGTAAGAGCTACTTTTATAAATGTTTTTGATTTTCCCCTTATCTGACCCTTTATCCAACAATAAGGCTTCATGCACACAACCGTTTTGTGGTCCACAACCTGCGCATACCAGCCGCCCTGCATCCTGCACTTACTGCGGGCTCCGAAATGCCAATTTTTGTCTGCAAAATGGACCAGAATAGGACAAGTTCTGTCTCGTTTGTGGACATCCTACGGGCTGACATTCGTGTGCTGTCCACATTTTTGCGGCCACTTGTGATGTGCAAAACAAATGTGACCAATGGGGTAGGCACCATCCCGTTGAAGTGAATGGGGACGGCAGAGTTGCAATTACACTGCTTGTCGCTGCCGTGTTGATGGTGAGCAGGTAAACGGTGAAGAGAAGCCAGCGCTCCTACTTGCGCGGCATTCTCTTCAAACAGCTGATCGGCGGGGGTGCCTGGAGTCAGCCTGGAGTCCATCTGATATTGATGACTTATCCTGAGGATAGGTCATCAGTCTAAAAAAGTGGACAACCCTTTTAAGGCCTCTTAAGAAGGTGATTGATGGTTGAACAAACATCTGGTGAACGTTCCTTTCACAGACTCGGCCTTACACACTTTAGTCCGTATTGGCCGTGGCAGTTGATGAATCTGGCCATACATGTTCAATGAAAGCGGGGAGTGGACGCAAGAGCTTAATGGGAACGTTCTTTTAAAGGAAGTTCTTTTGTTCACAAACAATCTTTCTTTGAACAAAGGATCTTTTGTCTGTCTGTTGGACGAAAATATTAAACGTGACAGTTTTTTTTGCAGACGATCATAGTCGCCTAAAACGATCATTCGTTGTTAAATTTCAACAGACAAACCGTTCGTTTTAGGCTACTTTCACACTGGCTTTCCGTTCGTGAGATCCGTTCAGGGCTCTCAGAAGCGGTCCAAAACGGATCAGTTTTGCCCTAATGCATTCTGAAAGGAAAAGGATCCGCTCAGAATGCATCAGTTTGCCTCCGTTCCGTCTCCATTGCGCTCTGGAGGCGGACACCAAAACACTGCATGCAGCGTTTTTCTGTCCGTCCTGGGATGCGGAGCAAGATGGATCCGTCCTGACACACAGTGTAAGTCAATGGGGACGGATCCGTTTTCTCTAACACAATAGAAAACTGATCCGTCCCCCATTGACTTTCATTGGTGTTCATGACTGATTAGTCACGGCTATAGAAGACATAATACAACCGGATCTGTTCATGACGGATACATGCGGTTGTATTATTGTAACGGAAGCGGTTTTTGCAGATCCATAATGGATCCACAAAAAACACCAGTGTGAAAGTAGCCTTAGTTGAAATTGTCAATTTTTATCAAATGCCCCTTTAGAGCTGTGAATTTTAAGAAAATCTTTCTAATAGCTGCTTTTCTATAGCGTCCTTGTTGTGTTTACAGTGTCGATGACCGTCCTGTGACTTCACTCTCTAGAGACATTTCACGTTAACAAAGCCGTAATGGAATTATACGTCGCTTTTACCATGTAATTTGTTGGGACCATGTATTATCCTATTCATATTTGTCGAAATTTGTAGAAAAAGCCCACGGGATGTATTGTGTTCTGGGCGAGAATATTGTGTTACCTCTCATTTAGTTAATCTACAATGCATCTACTTAAGGTATTAAGAGTATTATGCTTTCCCTTACCTTCTAGGCAGAAGCGGCTAAGGCCTTGGCAGCGTATCTCGGCTACATCTGTAGAAATGTCTTTCTAGTCTGCAATTTGTTTGCTTGCTGTTCACTCCCCTTTTAAAACCAGTTTGACAGGGTTGTTTTTCTTTCTTACATCTGTGCGGTTGAACTTTCTCTACCATTTCACCCTCTTGTAATACATGCATGGGCCATTGCGGGTAGGTCCATGAGCTTATAGCTGCCGCCTTTCCAAATGTTCTAGATTAATGGCCGGTCATCCAAATTATTATAAAACTGGCTAGAGAATAAAAAAAAAAACTTAAATGAACACTGAGCTTTGACAAACCTTTTCATATATCATCGACATCTTGGAGGTTTTGATTGGTGGGGATGTGAGTGCTTTTAATCCCACCAGTCACTAGAACGAGGAGAGTAAAGTGCTTGCATAGTGCGCTCGCGCTCTCTCCTTGCTGCAGGAGAGGTATCAAGACGGACTCAATAGAAACCAGGCGCATAGCTATAGGGGGTGCAGAGGTAGCAGTCGCTACCGGGCCCAGAAGCCTGAGGGGGCCCAAAGACCCTTGTGCTGCATAAGACACCAGTATTAAAGAAAGTGCAAGCTGGTCAAGTTACACCACCTGGGAGGAGGGAAGGGGTTAGGTCAAGAACTTGGCATGGGGGGCTGGTTCAATCGGGCAGCACAAAGGCTATGTGCCTCCCTGCCCCTGGCCACAAAGCACCGAGGGATGTGAACTCTTGCACCAGGGCCCATGAGCCTTTAGCTACGCCTCTGATAGAAAGTCGGTCAGTCCGAGGAGAAAGCGCGCTATTCGAGCACTTCTCTTCTTGTTCTAGTGATCAATGGTGGTCTTGGTACTCAGCCTCCTCAATCAGTGACCCTGAAAAGGAACCCTTTAAAATATGCTGCTATCACTCACTAATCAGAGCCATCTCATAACCACAGTCGCCCGACAAATGAGTAAACGCTTGCTTCTCAAGTGGTCATCAATTGGGAGCAAACCTCACCAATTATGTATGGTTGTTTCAGTGAGGAAAAAAGAGAATAAACCTCTTGAAGACCCCTGTGGCTGTAAGAAATCTAAATTCCCTATCCTTATTTCCCAGTGGAGAGTTAGGAACAGATTTGTCTACCCCCAGATACATTAGATCTCTGCCCATTTCCAACAAAATTATTGAGCTTGACCAACCTGAATGTATATAGCCAACGTATGTTCTCTGCTCCCAAAGTTTCATGTCACAGTACAATATGTCTTCCCAAACAGTTCTGCCTGTAGCATTTCCTTCATGTTCTTAAATCTGCAAATTACCAGTCTGCTTCTAGAGTTCTGAATATTGCCAGTACATAGGGTTCTTCTCCTAGTGCGAGAAGAACTGATGCTCCCAGAAGTTGCAGGATGGAGTTCGTTGCTGAAGTCCTCTGCTCTGTTCTAGAATAAATTAGGCCATTTAGTGTCTGTCTCCTTTTGTTTTCTTGGATGAATTTTCTGCATGACAGTTTCCCAAAGCCAGGAATGTAAGACATTTTTATCTAATTACCCTCACATAAGCTGCTGCACAAGGACGCGGGGACTGTTATTTCAGGACAATTTCTGTAGGCTTAGTTTTTTCCAGACAAGCCATGTTGTGGTATTCTGTACAGGTGTCCTTTGTGCCACACAATATTCCTGTGTTTGGGATTCCTGATGTGAACGCCTCCTGCTCTATAACCTGCTGCCTGCAGATTGCGCCACTTTTTCATGGTGACAGGTTCCCTTTAAACCAGGCATGCTCAACCTGCGGCCCTCCCATCATTCACGGACAGCCTACAGCTATCAGCCTACAGCAGGGCATGGTGGGAGTTGTAGTTTTACAACAGCTGGAGGGCCGCAGGTTGAGCATCCCTGCTTTAAACTAATCTTTTCTTTTCAATCTACATTATACTCTAGTAGCAATTGCAAGCAGACGCCTCATACAGGTCCTTGTAATAAAGGGGTTCTTTAGCAGTTCTTGGGCATGCTTGTGGCAAGAGGGAAAATAATCATTGAGGATGGTCTTTACTTGATATTAGGACTGTGTGGGTCATTAAAGGGCATCTGTCAGCAGATTTGTACCTATAACACTGGCTGACCTGTTACATGTGCGCTTGGCAGCTGAAGCCATCTGTGCTGGTCCCATGTTCATACGTGCCCGCATTGCTGAGAAATTATGTTTTAATATGTGCAGATTGCCCTCTAAGAGCAACAGGGGCATTGCCGTTACACCTAGAGGCTCTGCTGTCTGTGCAAATGCTGTGCCCTCTGCACTTTGACTTAAAGGGGTTGTCCGGGTTCAGAGCTGAACCTGGACATACCCTTATTTTTACCCATGTAGCCCCCCTGATGTTGGCATCGGAGCATCTCATGCTCCGATGCGCTCCCTTGCCCTGCGCTAGATCGCGCTGGGCACGGACTCTTTTTTTTTCCAATAACACACTGCCGGGTAGAAGCTTCCGCCTGGCAGTGTGTTCGGTGACGTCACTGGCTCTGATGGGCAGGCTTTAGCGCTGCCCTAGCCGTTTTACTGGCTAAATCCCGCCCATCAGAGCCAGTGACGTCACCGGGCTTCCTGGCAGCCCCATGGAGAGCCAAAAAATGCCTTTGCCCTGCGCAATTTAGCGCAGGGCAAGGGAGAGCATCGGAGCATGAACTGCTCCGATGCTCCTGTCAGGGGGGCTGCTGGGGGGAAAATGGAGGTATGTCCGGGTACAGCTCTGAACCCGGACAACCCCTTTAAGGAGAAGTCGGGGCCAGATGTGATGATGCCTGGTCCTGTCAATCAGGGCTATGGTACAACCCTCGTAGAGTATACTGCGCAGGTCCTGTTCTCTCCATCCCTGATGACCCGTAGAAAGGGGAGAGACCTGAATTTGGAAGGACATTTTAACTTCTTGCTGTGAGTTTGGAAGGAAAGGACTGTTTTCATTAGCTGAGAAGCGCCAGATGTCCTTACACTTGTAGATCGTATCTCAAACCCTGCCTGAACTACATCACTGCGGACTACCTGGTGGTCAATTTAATATTTTTCTGGCTGGAGATGGACTGACACATGGCTGCACAACTCATTTAAAACTGGTACGTTCAGTGTTTTTTCAGTAGTAAATACTAGGGTACAAATCTCCATTAAAGTAACCTAAATGATTACTAATGAAAATAAAAATCCTATTATCATTCTATACTATTATTATATTATAGATCAGTGTGTCAACTACGGTATATGATTTGTCATGGGGCTCATATCTCATCCAGTGACCAACAGAGCCTGCAATCACACCTGGCTTCTCTTCCATCCCGTGGTAACCAATCACTGGCTCGACCTTCCAATCCGTTTCCTGTTCGCGGACATGCCTGATTGAAGATATAGACTGACAGCTGGCATAAATAATGCATGTAGGCATTGGAGGCAGGATAAATAATATATAAATTGGCATTAATAATAGCTCCCCAGTGAATAACAGCAGCTAGGCAGAAAAATATAGAAATGTCACCTTAAAGTATATGAAACATATCCCAAAATTTGTGTCTAGATCTCTGGAATGTGTTTTTATTTTTATTTTTATCTTCTGATGATTCTATAGCTCTTGCAGTCAGTCTGAGGAAGTATAGAGTTGCAGAGAATAGCCGGCACTCTATGAATTGCCAAATATATTTTGAAATCATCCAAAAAGTAATTTTCTAAGTGCATGTTAAATGAAAATGAAGCAATCAGTCAATATGTCACACCAATATTTCTCAGGCTCCTATGCTGACTGTGTCTCCATGGTAACAGACAACAAAGAAACTCTGTGTAGTCTGATCCTGTTGTCTCTCTGTTCTACAAAATAGTACTTTGGTACAAAGTAGTCGACAAATGGAAGAAATGATGAGACTGACAGACTACTAGATTATGTGTTTGCTGTCTGTTATCTTGGAGACGCATAATCTGCATAGGAGCTGCGGGACCTAAACAATTTGAAGTAGTTACTTAAAGGGAACCTGTCATGTGGATATTTGATTATAATCTAACTAATTATATACAATCATTAACTACTAAAAAGTACCTTAGATGTATTCACTTACTGGTGTGACAGATGGTTACCTCATAATATGCACACAAAGATACCTCATACTAATGAGCTGATTTGAGTCCAGCGTGATGTCATTGAGTCCAGCGTATATTTAATTCAGAGCTATAGCCACTCCCCTGCCCACCTGCTGCTGATTCATATGGAAAATAACTGTCATTCAGCAGCAGGTGGGCGGGGAGAGTCAGGAGCTCATAAATATTCATGACTCATCATTATCATCTGGAGCTTTTCAATACAAGATGTTGGCAGATTGACTGGGTCAATTAAAGAAAGTGACCCAGGATTTTGCTAAGAAAATCAGTCACTTATTTATGTTGCCCTTAGTTAGGACACCATAAAACTGGTGACAGGTTCCCTTTAAGGCAGGCATCTCAAACTCGCGGCCCTCCAGCTGTTGTAAAACTACAACTCCCACAATGCCCTGCTGTAGGCTGATACCTGTAGGCTGTCCGGGCATGCTGGGAGTGGTAGTTTTGCAACAGCTGGAGGGCCGTGAGTTTGAGATGCCTGCTTTAAGGCCTGTTGCACAGTTGCTTCATTTTTTCATTTCAGGTTTAATGGAACAATAAAAATAATGGAAATGGGTTGCGAATGTGTGTATATAGCCTGTAAGAATCCAAGTCCAAGAATATGGTTGGCACCACTATAACGCCAGTTAGGATTATGAGGCTGAGTGACAAAAAAGGTGGAAAGACAGTTCACGACACTCAGGCTATGGACACCTTTGGTAACCATTTTTTTTAAATTATTATTGCATTGTAATCATTTTGAGTTAAAAATCATTTTTTCAATTGGTCTTTATTAAAAATTTTGAGCCACTTTCTCTGTACAGCCTTGAGATTCTTTACTTGGAAGCTCTGTATTTTTACTGTTTCCCGTCAGGCAGCTTAGCTGAGGGCTCCTTATCTCTGACCTTATAAACACTCATTATAGCTCAATTCTTATCTTACTGATAACAATTTTGCTAAGGGCCCGTTTACAAGGGACGATGTACAAGCAGATTTTTGGGAAGGAAGCGTTCTTTCCCGACAATCCGCTGATCTCTAGCAGAGGAGACCGGTTCATTTACATGCACCGATCTCCTCCAGAGTATGGGGAGGAGTGATCGCTAATGCCATCGCTCTTCCCCGTACAGACTCACTGTTTCCCAGCAGCAGATTGTGTGTTTACACAGCTTTTTCACAAATTTTGTGCTGCACAAACGATACAATTACCCGATGAAAGAGTGTTTTGCTCGTTCATGGGGTAATCAGCGGTACATTTACACAGCCAGATGATTGCTAAGTAGCGTTATTATGAATGCACGTTAGCGATTACCTTTTCAATTCTCAGCCCCTGTAAAGGGCCCTTTTAGTGAGTGTTTATGATCTTTTAGTAATTTAGAGATAAGGTTGACTAGATGACCAGCACAAAGTGAAAGTACGATTCACACAGCTAGACAATTAAGGCTACTTTCACACTAGCGTTCGGGTTTCCGTTCGTGAGCTCCGTTTGAAGGAGCTCACGAGCGGACCCGAACGCAGCCGTCCAGCCCTGATGCAGTCTGAATGGAGGCGGATCCGCTCAGACTGCATCAGTCTGGTGGCGTTCAGCCTCCGCTCCGCTCGCCTCCGCACGGACAGGCGGACAGCTGAACGCTGCTTGCAGCGTTCGGGTGTCCGCCTGGCCGTTCGGAGGCGTGCGGATCCGTGCAGATCCGTCCAGACTTTCAATGTAAGTCAATGGGGACGGATCCGTTTGAAGATGCCACAATGTGGCTCAATCTTCAAGCGGATCCGTCCCCCATTGACTTTACATTGAAAGTCTGGACGGATCCGTACTAGGCTATTTTCACACTTAGCTTTTTTTTGCTAAAATAATGCAGACGGATCCGTACTGAACGGAGCCTCCGTCTGCATTATTATGATCGGATCCGTTCAGAACGGATCCGATCGAACGCTAGCCGAACGCTAGTGTGAAAGTAGCCTAACTCTTTGTGACAGAACAAATGAATATTTTTAATAAAGACAAATAGAAAAAAAAAAATTTTTTTAGCTCAAAATTAGTAAATTGAAGGTGTACATAGCCTTCAAGTTTGACCATGTCAGTGACAGTCTCTGTTGCGGCCCCCCCCCCCCCCCCCTTGTTATATTTCACTTGCCCAGGGCTATTTGGCTCCTTCTATCTGACTGATTAGCGGTCTTGAGCTCAAGTCTCCCAATATGAGTTATATCACCTCTTTCTCTTTATAGAAGTCAGTGTAAATCCAATTTGTCTTGTCAAACTTTTTGTGTGGACTACAACTGTTAAGCATATTGTCACAATGCGCACCAGTTGTGTTCAGGTTTGTTAGTCAATTCCTGTGGGAGCCAAGTCATTTCTGTGCCTAAGGTGCCGAGTCCTAGCATTAACGAGCCCGAGGATTTGTGGCTTTCATTTCTACTTCACATGCGTTTTCCGCGATTTTGCAAACTGGGTACTGGCATTAACAAAAAGGGCTGATGATGGAACGTATGTAAGGTGTGGTATCATTTCGGATATCGTGATCCTGTCCAACATCACTGTTTCGGGTCCCAAAGTCTGAATATTGCTGCTGTGGTTATGAGTTAACCGTATGTCATAAATGTGTTGGCAACTCAATGGTGGAAGTCAGCAATGGAAAGTCATTGAAGTGCTCTTAGGTTTTTGTGAAAAGGAAATTTCTGTCCGGGATAATTTATTGTTGCCCCGAGCTGAAAAGAAGGTGAATTTCAAACAAAAGTGTACTTTTATTTATATTGCTGGCAAGGCTTCTGTTCTCTGTAAACTGTCCAAATTAGCCCCCAGTAAATCTGCGTAACTTTATATACCCCAGGGTTCCATGTTAATCTGCGTTCAGTGGCATCTGAAACACTGTACATTATTCACTACACAGAAAGATAAACTTGCTTCCAGCCAAAAATAAAAGGAAAACATTTCTTGTAAAGCCCCTTACACACGAGCATGACGGATTAGGTCCGGGTGCGTTCAGTGAAACTCGCACCATTTTTCAAGCAAGTTCAGTCAGTTTTGTCTGCAGTTGCGTTCAGTTTTTTCTGTGCGGGTAAAATGCGTTTTGATGCGTTTTTCACGCGCGTGATAAAAAACGGAAGGTTTACAAACAACATCTCTGAGCAACCATCCGTGAAAAATGCATTGCATCCGCACTTGCTGTTTTTTCATTGAAGCCTTTCACTTCTATGGGGCCAGGGCTGCGTGAAAAACGCTGACTATAGAACATGCTGCGTTTTTCACGCAACACAGAACTGATCCGTAAAAAAAATAAACAAAATGAATGGGTCATTATTCAGTGCGGATGCTGTGTGTTCACGTCACACATTGCACCCGCGCAGAAAACTCGCTCGTGTGAAAGGAGCCTAACTTTTTACTAAATTTCTTTTGCCCGATTTTTATGCTTTTTTTTTTTGTGGAACTTGATTACAATATCTCAGAGGGGAGCTGAATTGGTAGTAGATGAAACCCATTGTGTAATATATATTTTTTTTTATATACTCATTTTAAGAAAGTAGAAGAAATACCCATAATGACCCCTGTTACATAATTATAGCTATTAAAAGTCCGTGGGACCTCTTATCAATGCCCTTAGCTTGACCACTCTCCAGGGTATGCCATAGACATTTTAATAAAGTCCTACAACTGGGATGCGACACCTCGAGAACAGAGATCCTCCTATTACAGAAACTACAGCAAGCTTGGCTGTCTCCGCAATCCCAACCACCTCTGCACCTCTGGAGGTCCTCTGTTCTTGAGATATCCTGTAGACATACCATAAATGTCTGAGACAAGAATACCCCTTTAAGTTTTAAAGTAAGTAGAAGTCATGGCCGGACAAACTCCAGGAATGTAGTAGATGGTGGGCCTAGAAATTTACTTCTGGTACCTAACCTATTGTATCTGCTGGCCACTAGCATAGTTAGTTAATAAAGGTAGATTTGGTCCTGTGGTGGTCTGTAATAGTCACAGTCCTTCAGGAAAGACTGATACTGTTATGTGGAGAAGAGGTAACGGTTCATTTGCACCACATTTCACTGGAGTATTTCTCACATAAAACGGTTTTCCGAGAATTTTATACTGATGACCTATCCTTTGGATCGGTCACCAGTACCTGATTGGTGGGGGCTCGACACCAGGGACCCCCAGCGATCAGCTGTTTGAGAAGGCAGTGGTGCTCGCAGTAGCGCCATGGCCTTCTCTCAGCTAGGCCTGTGGCAACATGCTTATCGGTCATGTGACTTAGGCCCAGCTCAGCCCCATTGAAGTGAATGGACCTGCACTGCGATACCAAGCACAGCCGCTATACAGTGCACAGTGTTGTGCATGGTAAGCGCTCACGGGACTGCTGGTGCCTTATCAAACAGCTGATCGGCGGGGGTCATGGGTGTCGGACCCCCACTGATCAGATACTGATGCCCTATCCAGAGGATGGGTCATTAGTGTTAAAGTCTTGGAAGGCCCTTTTAAGACATTGATAGGATATTGATAAACTATACCTGTCATGGACGGGGGTAGGGAAGCGTGCACCCCTGACTGCCACCCACGCCTCTGCCCCTACCTACTTGCACGATCTGTTCTAGGTAACGGGGCGCAACTGGACGGCAGTCCCTAACTTAAGTAAGTGCAGGGGAAAACAAAAGAAAGGACAAACGGAACACAAAGCAAGTCAAACTAGCCGAAGTCAAATACCAAGAAGTCAAATCAGTACAAGGGAGCAACAAGAGCGACTCCAAGCACAAGCCGGAAGTCAGTGCCAGGAGATCACGACAAGCAGCAGGGGATGAGCAGAAGAGAGGTCAAATGAGCAGAGCCGAGGTCAGGATTCAGGAAGACAATGCTAGGAATACAGGAGCGTATAAAGACCTTAATCACGGGCAATCTGGGGCCAGCAGGCTGCCTGTTTAAATAGGCCTGGCTGGTGAGTCACATGACGTGGCCAGCGTCACGTGACTCACAGCAGCCCAACTCAGCCGAGCACCGATCATAATCATTGGTGTTTGGCTCGCCTGCTGCCATGGAGACTAGGGCGCAGGCTACGTCCTTGCCCCTCTCCTTCTGCAGGTTGCCGGCGGTGCTGCAAAGGAAGCACACGCCGCCTGCCCCTCGTTACAATACCCTCAATATCTGATCTTTGGTGTCCCAGTGGCTAGAACAGTACTCGGCTCCCTCACCTCTTGTCTGCCTTGCTGTTTTCATTCGCATGTCGGATTGTTGGCCCAGTATAGTAATTTGCTTTCTATCCACGGTCACATTTACGTGTAGTCCTAGAGGGACTGTCATCGCTTCAGCTTGTTATATTAGTTCAGAGTAAATCAAACTCACAAGGCCTAGCTTCAGTTGTATGTTATAAGAGAGCTGCCATATGTAGCCTAAATAAGATGCCCAAGGCTAGACACCTCTGGTGGTCCTTATCTCTACTGGTCACAAGTGGAATAACCCTTGCTTTGTCATTGTGAGCCTTTGCCGCCTTTAACCAATTTGCACTGACAGTGAGCATGATGAGAGACGTCTGCGCAGTGTGGTATAGTCCCACGCTGTTCTAATTAGCATCTACAGCAGAAACACATCTCCTTGTGGGCACAGTATAGAGATGGCAACCCTTACGTCTGCACGAATGAATGCTGAATATATTGACCCTGGCCCGGTAATGGGCTTTACGGTAATAGATTAGTTCATTCACAGAGAGGTACGGCTTTTTGCATGGTTACATGACAGGGGTGCGCAGCCTTTTGCACTTGTAGCTGTAGCCGTCATCTGCCACCAATTACACCAACTAAATTGTAAGTAAAATTACTCAGTCCATGTCAATTTTCATTTTTATCAGACTGTTAAATGTAAGAGTTCATAGAGAACGTTACCTTGCTACACAAATGGTATCACTGACCTCAAATGTTGCTGCTTGCCACAGACACTGCACCTCCTTCCCTGGTTTTGTTCTCACTACGTCCTGGCACCCTGGCCTCAGCAGTGCAGATTATGTCCAAAACCCCTTTTTATTTTCCTTTTAGTCTTTGGGAATATGGGACAAATTATCAGTCCTGCTACTAAGGCAGGTACAGGCTAGCTTGTTCTTGGAGCCTACCCATTAATGCTAGTCTCCACTAAGGCCTCTTTCACACGGGCGCGATGCGTGAGGTGAACGCATTGCACCTGCGCTGAATCCGGACCCATTTTTTTTAAATGGGGCTGTGCACATGAGCCGTGATTTTCACGCATCACTTGTGCGTTGCGTGAAAATAGCAGCATGCTCCGCTTTGTGCGTTTTCCACGCAGCACAGGCCCCATAGAAGTGAATGAGGCTGCGTGAAAATCACAAGCATCCGCAAGCAAGTGCGGATGCGGTGAGATTTTCGCGCACGGTTGCTAGGAGACGATCGGGATGGGGACCCAATCATTATTATTTTCCCTTATAACATGGTTATAAGGGAAAATAATAGCATTCTTAATACAGAATGCTTAGTACAATAGGGCTGGAGGGGTTAAAAAAATTAAAAATAATTTAACTCACCTTAATCCACTTGTTAGCGCAGCCCGGCTTCTCTTCTGTCTTAATCTGTGAGGAAAAGGACCTGTAGTGACGTCACTGCGCTCATCACACGGTCCGTCACATGATCCATCACCATGGTGATGGACCATGTGATGAGCGCAGTGACATCACCACAGGTCCTTTTCCTGTGCACAGCAAATATGAAGACAGAAGAGAAGCCGGGCTGCGGGAACAAGTGGATTAAGGTGAGTTAGATTTATTTTATTTTTTTACCCCTCCAGCCCTATTGTACTAAGCATTCTGTATTAAGAATGTATTATTTTCCCTTATAACATGGTTATAAGGGAAAATAATAGCAATCTACACAACACCAAACCCAAACTTCTGTGAAGAAGTCCAGGTTTGGGTCTGGGTACCAAACATGCCGATTTTTCTCACACGCGTGCAAAACGCATTACAATGTTTTGCACTCGCATGGAAAAATCGCGCATTTTTCCGCCACGCACCCGCATCTTATCCAGGCCAAAAACATGGCGCCCGTGTGAAAGAGGTCTAAGGGTACTCTCACATTAGCGTTATTCTTTTCCGGTATTGGAATCTGGTAAAGGGTCTCAATACCGGAAAAAAATATGCATCAGTTTTGTCCTAATGCATTCTGAATGGAAAGCAACCGGCCAGTATGCATCAGGATGTCTTCCGTTCCGTCCCATGTACGGTATTTGACCGGCCAAAATACCTTAGCTTGCTGCGGTATTTTTTCTGGCCCAAATCCCGGAACACTACTGCACTTGCCGGATCCGGCATTAATTTCCATAGAGATGTATTAATGCCGGATCTGGTTTTCCACTGGGACATAGGAGGAGCTATTTTTGCTTTTGATCTTTGAAAAAATGTAAATACCGGATCCGTTATTCCGGGTGAGATGGATCCAGTATATCCCTGGATCCGTCTAACAGATCCGGAAAAAAATATATTTCCGTTTGCATACCGTTGCCGGAACTGCCTGCCGGATCTTAACAACGCTAGTGTGAAAGTACCCTTAGCTGCCCTGGCCTAGGCAGTGCAGATTTTGTCCAAAACCCATTTTATTTTCCTTTAGTGTCTGAGAATAAGGGACTAATTATCAGTCCTGCTAATAAGGCAGGTACAGGCTAGCTTGTTCTTGGAGCCTACCCATTAGCGCTTGTAGTTTTCTATTTTAAGCGATAATCCTAAAGTAATTTTTGCCATCTTCACTCACAGTTCATGTGTCTGTCTGGCCAGTGCTCTTCTTTGTCGGTAGTGCTGACCACATCATGTCTATAGATGGAAACAAATCGCATTTCAGCGTAGCTGCACGGAAATTACCGAATAAAGAACATGCACCAGGGGATCGCTTTCAAATGCTTAATAGTTTCTGATACTTTATAAAACCTCAACCAGTCATACATTATTGCATTACTGTAGGTTTCCGCTTTGTTAGTGTTGAATTGAATTTTTGCCGTACGTTACGATCACCGTCCTCCTTGGCCATCATCTCTGTAAGGGAATGTGACGGAACATATGCTCTATTGGCCATTACCCCTCTACCTTTTGATTGGGGGGGACCTTCAGGATAAATCTGGCACTTTTCATTAGACATCTGGAAAAGCAGAACTGTACCGCCGCTCCAGGAGGTCTTTACAGGTTATGCTTTTTATTGCATTATGTAGGAGAACACTCGGTTTATGTCTTGTGTAGACCTGCCTTCATTCTGCATTCATTGCCCATGTCCGCACTATAAAGCAGGCACATCTGCTGGCTTGTCCTTCCTTTGTGTCCTCTGCAGAAGATGTGATTTGCTGTGCAGTAGCCTCACTGAGCTAATGGCATTGCAATGCTGTTATCTGCCTCGCCAGCACGATTGTGATACCCCCCAAAGGACCAGCGCTTTATTAGTTGTGCCGTTTGTGCGCTCAGCAAGATCTCTCCTCCTTTATCCTCTTTTTCTGGAAATATCATTTGAAATACACCACATCAGTAACGTAAACTAATTGTGGGTACTTGGGGACGGGTTACAACCTCTTTACAGTTAAAATGCCCTGAAATGCACATTTAATTATGGTGATATCAATATGGTTAAGGGAGAGAAAACTTTACAAACCACCCTCTTAAAGGTGATGTTTTGTTTTTAATAAGGATCAGGGAAACTAAAAAAAAAGAGTCAAAATACATATTCTTTAGGCAATCTACAAGCTATCATTCTGTATGCATTTACAGATTTTTGGCAAATTGAATGCATTAAAGGGGTTATCCCATGATTAATGTGAAAAATGAAAATCAGAGCTCATAAAGTACATGGCAATCTTTTTCTAACAAAGCTAGAACCAGCCCTGTACCTCACATGGATCCAGAGATCTCCCCACTAGGGCTGAAACGATTATTCGAATAACTCGATTAAATCGAGTCAAAAAATTCATCGATGCAGTTTCCCTGCATCGAGGAATCGTTTACATCACGTGATCACGGAGCGGGAGTGAAATTAAGCGTCTCACTCACCGCTTTCGTGTCCCCTGGAGGCCAGAGAGGCAGGACTGAGCCGGCCGGCACGGCGGAGGGGGGAGGAGGGGGGAGGAGGAGGGAGGAGGAGGGAGTCCCTCCCTCCCCACTGTGCGCGGCTGCCGCTGAAGACCAATGAGGACAGAGTAGGAGGAGGAGGGGAGGGACTGTGGCCACTGCGCTACCAATGACTGTGCCGGCCATATCCCACAGGGTCCCCCTCCTCCCCCCCATCATTGGTGGCAGTGTCAGTTCCGATCGGAGCCCCAGCAGTGTAATGCTGGGGCTCCGATCGGTTACCATGGCAGCCAGGACGCTACTGAAGCCCTGGCTGCCATGGTATGTTAGTGAGCAGAGAGCAGCGCATTATACTCACATGCGCTGTGGCCGGCGGTCGCTCCTTCTCATAGGTCTGTGCGGCGCATTGCTAATGCTGTAAGCATTAGCAATCCGCCGCACAGACAGAAGAAGGAGTGACCGGCGGCAACAGCGCTCGTGAGTATAATGCGCTGCTCTCTGCTCACTAACATACCATGGCAGCCAGGGCTTCAGTAGCGTGACTCCTGGCTGCCATGGTAACCGATCGGAGCCCCAGCATTACACTGCTGGGGCTCCGATCGGAACTGACACTGCCACCAATGATGGGGGGGAGGAGGGGGACCCTGTGGCCACTGCCACCAATAATTAATACTGGGGAGGGAGGGGGGGGGGGGTTGCGTTACCAGAGGGGGCAGGCAGATCAGAGGCTGGGGGCAGGCAGATCAGAGGCTGGGGGGAGGGGGAGGCAGATCAGAGGCTGGGGGGAAGGCAGATCAGAGGCTGGGGGGAAGGCAGATCAGAGGCTGGGGGGGGAGGCAGATCAGAGGCTGGGGGGGGAGGCAGATCAGAGGCTGGGGGGGGGGAGGCAGATCAGAGGCTGGGGGCAAGCAGATCAGAGGCTGGGGGGAGGCAGATGGAGAGAGAGAGTGGTTAATGGAGGCTGCAAGCACCACCTTGGCATGTATAAAGTTATTGGTTTAGAGAGGGATTAATGAAGGCACCTCCAAGGTGCTTTCATTAACCTCTTCAAACCAAAAACTTTATACATGCCTAATGCCAAGGTGCTTCCATTAACCCCTCCAAACCCAATGGGCATGTATAAAGTTATTGGTTTGGAGGGGTTAATGGAAGCACCTTGGCATTAGGCATGTATAAAGTTATTAACCCCTTCAAACCAATAACTTTATACATACCTAATTACGTACGTTATTTTAAGTAGCTTTTTCTTTTTTTTTTTTAAAACATATTTTATTGTTTTCATACACAAAATCACAACAATAACAAAACAAAACCATATTACTCCATAGACAAACAATGGTCATCAAGTTAAACACATACATGTGCACATTAGATACTGCAAATATCTTACTGTAAATTGCGTCGGATGTCAGTCATAGAAACCCGAAAAATACAGACATAAAAGGACAAGCCTTATAATGTTTAGCAACATGTCCTGTAGCCGTATAAACAGCTGGCCCATGTGCCCAACCAGTCGCCTGCTGGCTGCCCCTCTACAATTAACCCACCGCCTGAAATATGTTCCTTCTCCCTCATGACTTCACCCTAACGCCCAGCATCGAATTCTACCGACCGTAGCGGTCCCTGTACCAATCTGCCCATTTACCCCAAGTCAATATAAATTTGTCATGTGATAGAGACTCCCAACTTGTCAACTCCTCCAATTGGCATATCTCCTGTACTTTATTTACCCACTCCCGTAGACTTGGAACATTCTTTGAGAGCCAATATTTGGGTATGAGCAATTTTGCTGCGGAAATAAGGTGCGCAGATAGCGAGTGTTTGGCAAGAGTGTAATTACAGTCAGGCAAATTCAGGAGAGCCACCAGTGGGGTGATAGGAGAACTGATCCTACAAATGTCTTGGACTATTTTAGATATCTCGTCCCAATATACTGAAATAATAGGGCAAGTCCACCATATGTGGTACATGGTGCCCTTGTCGACGCCACACCTCCAGCATTCCGCTGAATATGTAGGGGATATAGAGTGCATTACTGCTGGTGTTTTATACCACCTGGTTATTATCTTGTAGGAGTTTTCCTGCAGTTTAAGACATCTCGATTGTCCGTGTGAATGGGATAAAATTCTACTTACAATTCCTTCGCTTAAGGGTTGCCCCAGCTCCTCCCCCCATTTTTCTATAAACCCGGGTTTAGTATCCACGCCGAACTCTAGGATTTTCCCGTAAAGTAGTGATATCAAGCCCTTCTTACCCGCAGTCTGGTTCCACACCGCATCATACCAAGTGGGAGTATAATTGTTTTGCGTGGTGGACAAGTATAGCTTGCAATACCATTTGAACTGGTAGTATTGTGGTGTAGTCCAAGGAATATGCTTGAATCGAGCTTTTAAGGCCGGCACCTCCGGGACTTGTCGGCCCGCAATCACATCTCCAATGGCTGCATCACCCAAGGAGGCCCATAAACCCATATCGTCCCGGAATTCCATGTTCAACAAGTATGGTAGGTACTTAATAGGTGTTAAAGGTGACATGGCTGTGGAACTGCCCAATTGTCTACTCAAGGTGCGCCAACAATCCAACACCCCCTTTAATGATGTAGGTATCTTAGAGTGGTGCTGTGTAGAACCACCTGTGTCCCATAACAGCGCTAATGTCCTTGACCCTAGCACTATCCTAGCAATTAGGCATCCCAATTTATGAACCTTGGGGCTGATTAACTCCGAATGCAATCTCATTTGAATAGCCTTATAATAACAACTGATATCAGGTAAGCTAAAGCCCCCTTTGGATCTAGGGAGAATCAGTCTCTGGTAGGCGAGTCTGGGTCTAGCTTGATTCCATATGAATGCTGAAAAAGTTTTCCTGATCTGTGTTAAAAAGTGATGGGGTAAATGCACTGGCAACGCCTGCATCAAATATAGTAATTTGGGGAGTACGTATGTTTTGAGAACGTTCTTCCTCCCCATCCAAGTCAGGAAAGGAATTTTCAGCTCTTTCAGTTGAATTCTAATATCAGCTAAGAGTTGGGGATAGTTCTGGGAGAAAAGTTTATCCGGGTCTTTGGTAATGTTTACCCCCAAATATTTGATGTGGTCACTTTCCCATTGGAAGGGATAACCCTTTTTGAGTTGGGCTATTGTCGTCTGAGGTGTGTTAATTCCCAGAGCCACACATTTGGCCAGGTTTATTTTAAAATTGGATAAGAACCCAAAGTCATCTAATTGCTTCAACAAAGCAGGGAATGCTACTATCGGGTCTGGAAGTAAAAGGAGCATATCATCCGCGAATGCGGCTATAGTGTGAGACTGGGTCCCAATCTTTAGTCCCTGTATGTCCTTATCTTGCCTAATGGCCTGTAATAGGGTTTCCAAACAAAGAATGAAGAGGGTGGGGGAGAGTGGACAACCCTGTCGAGTCCCATTGCGTATGTCAAAATGAGACGTGAGAGCACCATTGATACGAATTCTGGCCGTGGGGCAGGAGTACAAGGACAGCACAGCGGTTACAAATAGAGGGGGAAACCCAAATTTGCGTAAGGTAGCTTCCATAAAGTGCCAATCAACTCTGTCGAATGCCTTTTCGGCATCAGTACTCAACAGTGTAAGCTTCTGACCATGACTCAAAGCATACTGCTGTGCTAGTATTACCCGAAATGTGCTGTCCCTGCACTCCCTCCCCCCCACAAACCCGGACTGTTCTGGTGAGACCAGGCCTCCCAACCAAGTTGCTATGCGATACGCCAAAATCTTTGCCCATAGCTTGATGTCTGCGTTGAGCAAGGATATCGGGCGATAACTAGATGGGAGAGTTAGGTCCTTCCCAGGTTTAGGCAGGACAGTAATGTGAGCCTCTAATGACTGTTTGGGGAGAGGAGACCCATTCATCAAGGAGTTGAACATAGAGACCAGGTGAGGGCCCAATATAGTGAAAAACTTTTTATAATAAGCAATAGTCAGGCCATCTGGTCCCGGACTCTTGCCTTTAGGGGTCGATTTTAGGGCTTTCTGAACCTCCTCCAAGGTCACCGGAGCCACTAGGGCCTCCTTGCCTGTGTCTGACAGAGCTGGTAAGTTAAGTTTTTGCAAGAATGAGGCCGTCTTGTCCTGTCGGTCCCTGTGTACTGCCCCAGATTCTCCCTTCCGTAAATCATATAAGTCCTGATAGTACTCAATGAATACCTTAGAAATAACATTGCTGTCCGTGGAAATATGGCCATCTACTGCCTTCATTTGTTTAATATAGGCCTGTTCTTCTCTCTTTTTTATCATCGCCGTCATAACCTTACTGCCTCTATTGCCATGTATATAATGTTTATGTTTGGCCCGTAAGTATGCTCTGGCCGCCCTAACGTTTAGTACCGACTTTAGTTCTTGCCGGAGTGAGACAAGCTGATCAAACTCTTTTTCCGCTAGTGATCTTTTATGTGTCTTTTCTATCTGAGATATTCGCGTTAAAAGTTCCACTATGCGTTTATTCCTTTCTTTCTTAATATGTGTGCCCAATGCAATGAATTCTCCCCGTATTACCGCCTTGTGTGCCTCCCAGGAGATAGCTGGTGACGTAGCCGTGCCGACATTTAACTCAAAATAATCTTGCAATTTTTTCGCAATCGACTCCACATGAGCTTGTGTGTCAAGTATTGTGTGATTAAGTCTCCAAGACCACTCTCTGCCAACTAGCTCAGGAAGCTGAATGGCACACAGCACCATTGCGTGATCCGACACTGTTATATTGTCTATTTTAGCGGATTTCACTAGTGGCAAACTAGTCTCAGGGAACATAAGATAATCCAATCTCTGATACGACTTGTGCGGATTAGAGTAGAATGTATAATCCCTATCAACCCCATGGATAGATCGCCAGACGTCTACTAATTGTAGCGCTTTCAACCGCACCTGTAAGGTTTTTAGGGCCCTAAAAGAGA
Organism: Bufo gargarizans; assembly: GCF_014858855.1. NCBI lineage: Eukaryota > Metazoa > Chordata > Amphibia > Anura > Bufonidae > Bufo > Bufo gargarizans. Next base: position 44,151,175 of record NC_058090.1, on the reverse strand, counting down.
TTGCCGACCTCTGGGTTGAGGAATCCAATAGGGGGTTTAAAGTCACATTGAAATCACCGCCCATTAAAATCTTGCCAATTGCAAAAGCCGAGATTTTATCTAGTGTCTCCAGCAGCCACTGTACGGTACCAACGTTTGGGGCATATAAGTTGCAAAGTGTAAACTTAGAGTGGCCTATCTCACAATTTAGAAGTAAATAACGACCTGCTGGGTCAAGTAGCTGTGAGTGCAAGACAAAAGGGACGCTTTTCCGCACACCTATGCTGACCCCCTTGGACGCATTCCTATCTGAGCATGCGTGATACCAATAATGAAAGTTAGAATTACTTAGTTTAGGAATATAACTAGTAGTAAAATGGGTCTCTTGCAGCATAATAATATCAACCAGTGCTGACTTAATAGACCTAAAAACCCTACTTCTCTTCACTGGGCCTTTACAGCCGTGGACATTGAATGTCGCTATATTAACCTCCAACGGCGCCATTTATGCACTGCGTTGGATAAGACATCAAGCTTAGACTGAGCAAGACCAAGTATGGAGTGTGAAACATAATAAACTTCAAACTTATGATAACAAAACATAGTGAAAAATACCAACGTTGGTATTAATGGATCAGAGTCCTGGGTAGGACTCAGTACCCGGGGGGTGGTAATATGTAACAAAAACATATCCTGATCGGCCTAGATCCTTCTGATATACCCGCTAACGTCAGTGCTAGCCCCGGCATAGATAATTCCTAGCACCATATCTCAGTGACTCTAGCAGTGCTATTGATATACATAAAATTAAACTGACCAGATTCTGCAGAGTACCAAAGCACGTCCCACATCATAATACCGCAGGAAAACCATATGCTAGAGAAGGATAGGGTAAAGAAAAATAAAACATCAAACAGTAAAGATAGTACTTCCCTGTTAAGCACATAAGGGAAGCAATCAGACCTCCAGTGTGTGTGAGCACATGTCCTAGGTAGCTGCCAGAGAATCACATGTCCATGCCTCTATCAGCTGCCCTCTTATTCCTTCCGCTCCTTTGCTGCTTTGGCTTCATCCATGGGGTGACCGCTGGCAGAGGTGGCAGCTCCCCTTCTGTAGGGACAGGCAACCAGGAGGGGATCTCCACAGGGGTGATGTCCACCATTTCCCAGAAGGGGACCAAGTCTGCCGGCGCTCTCACGGTAAATCGGCGGTTTCCAGCAGTGATTAAGATACCAAATGGAAAGAGCCACCGGTATGGGAATTTCGAAGCCCGCAGGAGATCCGTTAATGGCTTCATCAGTCTCCGCTTCTGAAGGGTAGACGCTGCCAGGTCTTGATAAATCTGTACACTTCTTCCTTGCAGTGTCACCTCCTTTGATTCCCTAGCCTTTTGCAGCAATTCTTCTGTGTCCCTGTAGCTCAATAAGCCACAGATGATGTCTCTAGGGTTCTCTGAGGTGCCTGGCTTGGGTCTCAATGCACGATGAACCCTTTCTACAATAATGGACTGAGCTCTCTCCTGCCCCAACAGTGAGGTGAATAATGCGTTCATTACAAGCTCCAAGTCCTCTTTGTCAGCAGCCTCAGGTAGGCCCCGAATCCTGATGTTACGGCGGCGGCTTCTATTTTCCTGATCCTCCATTTGAAACAACAGGGTGTTCATGGCTCTGGTGTGGGATCCCAGCGCGTCTTTGACCGCCGTATTAAAAGTGAGCATGGCGTCCTGCACTTGTTCTAAAGACTCCACTCTGTCCCCAATATGGCGGACATCTGTCTTTATGGCAGTTAGATCCGCTGCGATGGGTGCCAGAGCTCTTTGCAGCGCTTGCTCTATAAAGTCCCTAGTGAGCGCCGCACCGCCCGTCTCTGCTTGAGACCCGCTCACCTCGCTTGCTTCTTCCTGCAGGGTCTCGGGACTCGATGCTTCACAGGAGCCTCCTTCAGTTTGCCGCTTAGGCGCCATCTTAGGTGGTCGCGCCGGGACCTGAGGTGCCGATTTCTGAAGGTATCTCTCCATGTCTGACTGATGCGGTGAGTCCTTTCTTTGTTCTGCGGCGGCTCTAGTCTGTTCCTTCGACTGAATCTTCATCATTATGTGTCGGGTATCGCTATTACAGGGCTTAGTTAGGATCCAGTGGCGGGAGCTCCGCTCTCAAGCAGCCGCCATCTAGCTCGGTCAGGCCACGCCCCTTAAGTAGCTTTTTCTTATTAGATTACTCGATGAATCGAGAAATATAATCGATAGAATACTCGATTACAAAAATATTCGTTTACTGCAGCCCTACTCCCCACTCATTGCTCTGCTAGATTTATATCAAGCTGACAGCTCAAGGGGCGTGTCTTTTCGGCGGCAGCTCAAGAGGCGTGTCCATGCTCTCCCTATCACAGCTCAGGAGGCGTGTCCATGTTCTCCCTATCACAGCTCAGGAGGCAGTTGGAGGATGAAACTGAGCATGTGTGGCCCTCTCGGTGAATCGGACAAAGTAAAATACCCAACAGGTGGCTCTACGGAAAATTTTTATTGATTAACTCAGTGGCTATGCTACATTTTTAATTACATGCAAATGCAATCACAAAAGTATTCAGATCCAGGTGCTGGTTTAAAAACTGTAGAAGTTTTCATCAGACAACCCCTTTAAATGCTTATTTCCCTGTAGCATGGGATGGGCCATGGGATAAAGAGAGCCTGTCAACATTTTTGACCCCTCAAAATTACTGGCAATGCTATGTAGGTAAAGGAGATCAGTGTAGTCTTACCTGGGGCAACGGTGAACTTTTAATCTCCTTGGTGTCATAGAGGTTGACTTTTTTTTGTTCTCTAAGCACTTCGCCCTCTGGGTGAAGGCTGCGGCATCTAATCAGGAGAGAGCTAGAGCATTGACTCCCCCAAAGGGACAACCTCCATGGCACTTGTGATCATGGTGTCAAGGGGAAGGAGGGATTTAAGTTTGATTTCTTGGTCATGCAAACTCCATGACCATTGCCCCAGCTATGCTTATGCTTCCCCATCATTTATACAGGGCAGACTCCCATTAAGCTGGCCGTATACATCAGAAAAAAGTCAGCAAAACCTTCTGCTAAAAGGGACATGCCCTCCTCTCCATTGAAATTTGTGTTTTCTGGGGCAGTTGAGTTATTGGTGTTGGTTGACAGCAGTTGAACATGAATGGCCTCCAGATATCTCTAGTTGTATCCCATCGAAATGGACGTGACATATGCAAACAATATCTTCCCCACACCCTGCGCCCATTGATCTTGAGGTCATTGCTCTGTAATTAAAAGGTTTTCCTTTCTAATTAAAAATATCTGATATTAAAAATATCAGACGTGTCTCTGAATGTTCTTAAATAAAAAATGATGGTATACATACTGCTTTCTCACAGGTCCGGTCTTCCTCCCTCTGCTTGTTTACAAACTGTATGCATGGTGCCGATTAATCATTCAAAGAGGTTATCTCCGAAATCTAGAAGAATGCATACCATTATATTAACTATATCCATGCAAAAATAATTGCTGCTCTCCAGCAAAAATTCTCACTCCTTTACTCAGCCCACCTGGGGCTCTGGTCTCGTCAGTTTCTGTGGGTGGCCAGTATAGATGAATGAAAGGTGCCTGGGCCACTTCACTATGAGATCACTACATTGGCACTGAGAGGAGGAAGGGAGCAGGTGGGTCCACCTCTGAATGCAGAAGGTGGACCAGAATTTTGGCCGCAGGAGAAACGGGGGGCACAGCCGTAGAGGAAATTGTATTACAAAAAAATCTTAATAGCTAGAGAGAATGTATATTGCAATAATACTTAATTTAAAATGCCACGTTCATTGCATAAGAAAAAATGTTTTCTTGGAATACATTGCCGACCAGCTGTAGTCTCATTCATGGGGTTATCAGACAGCGACTAGTCTGATATTGGCCACTTTCACACCCGATATTGCATCTATAGTACAGATCAGTAATACTCATGGGCTGTGTTCTAGGGAGGAAATTAAACTACTGGAGAAAGCCAAACTAATGACATTCTGAAGACATTTGGATGACACATGGATCACACACAGATGCATCTGCATAGACTTTAGTAGATGTTCTCAGTCCATGAAACAGATCAATGTAGTGTAATATTTTATGCACTCATGTTACTATCCCCTAAGAATAATAGCTCTGTATTATGGACAGAGACTAAACGAATAATATACTGATAAAAAATACGCTCATGTGAAAGAAGCCTTTCTTAGGTATGAAGCTGAAGGACAAAATGAGACTGAGAGCAAGAATGCGCGACTGAAAGAAACCTCAAGCCAAATCTCTTTTGAGGAGAAACCAGTCTCTAGGTTAAGGGTTATTGAACGTCTCTAGTCTCTTTAGGGTATGTTCATATGTGGCAGAATCGTTGGCAATACTCTGTCGTGGAGTTGTGTGTGGAAGATCCATTGTATATTACAGTAGAGTAGACCATCTTTTACCAAATTTTCATGTGTACACTCTAGAAAAAAAATCCACATCACATTTTTACATTTTTATGTCTTAGGTTTTGCCATGAAACTGAAATTTTGTTGCGTAAAATCTGACGTGGAGGCCATAGCATCATTGCTCATCTTGGTGAATGCTTCTTCTAAAGATTTATGATGTGATTTTATAACTGGGCTAAATGTGTTCCACACCTTCATAGAGAGATGTCTGAAGATGGTCTCGGTGGGAGTCCACAAACCTCTTTGAAGAAAATGGAACTGCTGTCAACATAGCTTGGAGCTGCAGCAATCTCTGAGCTAATGGCCTAATGATAGATGAAGGTCGCTGCCCACGGACCCCCACTATCTTTTAGCATACCTCACTAACATCAGAAGATGATGGGTAGAAGCAGAGGTACCTCCTTGTATTTGCATGCAAAATTTGTTTAGTTAAAAGCTTTTTTGGGAGCCTGGTGGGACCCATTTCAGCGATCCTATGGAGGCCTACTCTGATGACACGTTACCGTAACACTCGCCTGCTCTTCGGTCTCATCCAGGTCTCGACTATATGAAAAAATAAAAGAAAGAAATAAAGAAGATGAATGCATCTCCAGTACTTGATCCAGAAATGATTTATTAAAGAGTCTGGTATTGCAATGGGAAACTCCAGATTTTAGTGCTAATAACATATGAGTGCAAGGTTAGATTGGATGTCGGCATTCTGCAGACCAATGATCTATTGCCTATTTCTGCAAGAGTCTAATGTGTCTAATAAAAGACAACCTGTTCGACTCACACTATAATTACTCTGGATGAATCTGTTCTTTCTGGAAGGTGGATATTCCATTGTATGCTCAAGAGCAAAGTGGACGTCTGTGTTTCTCCTCTGAAAGGATCAAATGGCCCTTGTTCAAAAACGCATAGAGAGCAGGATGAAAGCTATACATGGGCAATTATATTCCCTTAGCATATCATGAAAGTAAGATCTGCACTTATAGTCCATTAATTTATAATACTGCAGACCTCCAAATCTGTCCTGCCATATATTCAGGTTATTAATAATCATCATAATTTCCTATAATGGCCTAGTTTCCTCTACATTTATGTAGTATCTTTTACTTCTCGTAGTTAATAGGAAACGTACGTCGGGACATAAAGAACGATTATTCATTGATTGTACTGTAAGTTGTCAAGCCTCATGATTTACAAATCAGACGGTACATGTGCAGACAAGATCATACATTTATGTAATAACAAGCTAATTAACACTTCAAACAATAGGAGTGCGGGCCCAACGGCTTACAATCTATGAGGAAATAGAGTTGGCACAAAAGGTAAAAGTACTTGTTTTTTGTAATAATCCAGCCTTTTTTTTTTTTTTTTTTTTTTTAAATATACATGAGGAGGTAACCAGCAAGTATCTGTGTCTGTACAAGGTAGTACCCCAAAAAATTACATGAGGAGGTAACCAGCAAGTATCTGTGTATGTACGAGGTAGTACACAAAATATTACATGAAGTGGTAACCAGCAAGTGTATGTACGAGGTATTGCATGTAAAAACTACACAAGGCAGTAACCAGCAAGTGTCTGTACGAAGTAGTATACACAAAACTACATTAGTAGGTAACCAGCAATTTTTAATGTATGTATGAGGTAGTACACATTAAACTACATGAGACAGTCACCACAAAGTATCTGTGTATGTATGAGGTAGTACACATAGAACTACATGAGGTAGTAATCAGCAAGTATTTGTGTATATACAAGGTAGTACACATAAAACTACATTAGGAGGTAACCAGCAAGTATCTGTGTATATACAAGGTAGTACACCTTAAACTACATGAGCCAGTCACCAGCAAGTATCTGTGTATGTATGAGGTAGTACACACAACACTACATGAGGTGGTAATCAGCAAGTATCTGTGTATATACAAGGTAGTACACATACTACATGAGCTAGTCACCAGCAAGTATCTGTGTATATACAAGGTAGTACACATAAAACTGCATTAGGAGGTAACCAGCAAGTTTCTATGCATGTACGAGATAGTGTCTACATGAGCCAGTCACCAGCAAGTATCTGTGTATGTATGAGGTAGTACACATAAAACTACATGAGGTGGTAACCAGCAAGTATCTGCGTATATACAAGGTAGTACACATAAAACTACATGAGGTGGTAACCAGCAAGTATCTATGTATATACAAGGTAGTACACCTAAAACTACATGATGTGGTAACCAGCAAGTATCTGTGTATATACAAGGTAGTTCACACAAAACTACATGAGCCAGTCACCAACATTGTGAAACGCCCATAGATTATCCTTATGGTAAGCCTTTAATGTATTACTGGTGGGGGTCCAAACAAGTACATGAATTGTCCATAAGGCACTAAATATCTAAAATATTTAAATAGAGGGGCCTTTGCATCCATATGCCAGAGACCCACCTCTATAAATCAGAGAACAAAGCTCCTCCCCTGGTCCTGGTGGATTTGGCACAATGACACGTGTCAATATCAATAGTATGTTTCCACCTTCAGGAGCTCGGACACAACACGATCAGCTGCTGGGGCGACTTATTTTTGAGTAGGGTATGGAAAGTCTCTGCTGTGGTGGAGTACCAACAATACTACACTGAAATACCATGGGTTATGAAGAATTGATTTAAATTGCGGGAGTGTGTATTTTTCCCAAGTGTTTCGGGGCTCCTTCAAACTTTTCCCAATTTCACTTTGTTTATAGGTGTTTTTTTTTGAAAATCTAAATTTAGTTTTTGATAATTATTCTTCAGAAGTGACTTTGTTTCCTTTATCCGTTTTTATTGTGGGGGTGCACTGTGCTGATTTCTTATTCTAGTTCAAGTTAATGCAAGAAAAGGAAGCATATGGTAAAGATAATCTGTGCCGAGTACGTCACAAGCTTTTTATAGGTTTTTCTGAGTAATAGCGAAATCTTTGTAAAGGCCATGTGTGTTCTTTTATAGTGAGACTCTGATTAATAATTCAGGTTGACATATTGCCAGAGGGACAAATCCCAACAAACTATTCAGTAGCCAACAGTAAAGCACCAGACTCTGGAAGGCAAGCGTAGTGCCTATGCTTCTGGTTCTCAGGAAGGAGTGAGGTACAATTGAATATAAGAAACTTTGTAAGTTATTATATCTTAGAAAAATTTCTCTTTCTCCACTATTGAGTCACTTTATTGAATAGCTCACGGACTATACAATTTTTTTTATTACATGCAATTACAAATATTCAGATCCAGCTGCTGGTTTGAAAAATGTAGAATATTCTTTGTGGCACAATCCCTCTAAGGTATATGTGCTAAACCATCCTAGAACCATTTCTGGTGGCAATGGAAATGCAGGAGATGAAGAACAGTCTCTAGTCACACATCACATTTAATGGACTTAAAGTCTCGTGGGAGCGTTTTCCAGTGCTTCAGCTATACAAACTTCTGTCTTTTATATTATAAGAGCTTTACCTTATCTCTTGTGACGTGACAACCTTCACAATGACGGACATGAGTGGGGATTTTATTTGTAAAAGTAAGCGTGGAGTAAATAGGTCAAGATGAACGTGGAGGACACGAGTCGCTCTTACATTTTCTATAGAATGTCTGTTTAAGACACCTGTTTGGGAAAGACTTTAAAGGTTACAAGTGGCACTGATGAAAATGTGCCCATGGAAAGAGCCGTGTAAATGTCACAATGTCTCTTATAGACGGAATTGTAATGATCAAATCCCAGATTCTCCAGTAAACGGGGAATGTCGGGTGTGATGCTTCCAGTTATGGTCTCTGATCGACCGCAGGAGTAATATATTTGGTGATAATGTGTTCCGTATCCTTTGGCCCTTTTCACAAGACTTTGCAAAGTGATATCTGTTGGGAAGAAATGTTTTATTTTCGATGAGATCCAGTGACCATAGGGCTCAACCTCATGTGGACCCACTGGCACATCCACAGTAGACATCAGAGTGTCAGCTTTGAATTTCTCCTGCGGTATTCTTTATAAAACACGTCGAATATGCAAATCTATTAGATGCTAGTTTAGTACAATTCTTCCTGAAAAACAAGTCAATTTAGTACTTTACTTTGTTACAAAAGTGTTCCAGTTGTGAGGTATTCTCACACACGGCCGTTGCCCGGCTGTTCCATGCATTGGGGACCACAATTTGCCGTCCCCAATGCACGGGCAACATCCGTGCCGTTGCCGCAGACGGATCCAGACCCATTCCACTTGAATGGGTCCGTGATCCGTCCACACCGCAAACAAATAGAACCCCCACAAAAGCAATCCATAGTGCTTCCGTGGGGTTCCGTGCCTCCCTTCTGCACCCTCCGGATTCTGGACCCATTCAAGTGAATAGGTCCGCGTCCAGGGCTCGTATATTGCGGACCCACTGTTTGCGGGCCGCAATATGGGCCCGGCTGCCACACGTTCCTGTGAATGAGCCCTCAGAATGTTGTTCCCTGGTGTTTAATTTGTATAATAAAGTTCACGTCCACCTTATCAGGTGGACGCACATGCTCAGTTCCGACCTTCAACTGCCACCAGCCATATCTGTTAGATGCTGGGACAGTTACAGGGAGAGAGCTGCGTCAGAAAGTACATGCCCGCTGAGTGGTGATGGAGAACTGCAGCAGAAAAGACATGCTCCCTGAGCTGTAACCGAAAAGACACACCCCAAGCTGCCAGCAAATATCCGAGCGATTGGAGCAATGACTGGGGAGATCTCTGGACCCATGGCATAAGCCCTTTACAGTGTGAACATAGCCTTGTAAAGCCTTTAGCTGACAGAATCATGGAAAGTCAATAATGTATGCTTATTTTTTTTTTTTTTTTTTCCTTCATTAAATTTTATTTTCCAGCTGAAGTTTTGTAACTTATTTGGCACGTGTAGAATAGACTTTCTTTTGACAGTCTTTGTGACGGGTTATTTATGAACTTCTGTCGAGTGCTTATCTGAAATGTGGACATTTTAATATACTTTCTATTATTGAATCTCCTTCCATCTCCCGCTCATCTGTTTCTCATCTGTGTTGATTATTTGTGTGAAATAAAACCACATGGGCAGAACATTTACCGTGCGTCTGCAGACAAACCGGATCAGATATCTGGATTATTGCAGTTTGCAAGATTTTATCCAACACAAGTGATTGTGTGTCTTTTTTTTTTTTTTTTTTTTTTTAAAGGAAATGTCCTCTTTCATTTGCTTAGGATTTACACAATCTGACATATCTAAAGAAAGCGTCGCCCTTCACTGACGCAACTTTTGTTTTTATTCTGTTTTCTTTATTTATTATGTGCATACGTGGCATTTTTTATTTTAATATATGCACCCAGTGCAAATGATGAATGCATTTCATTTATTACTACTTTTTTATTTTGCACATCATGATTTTTCTCTGTATAGGTGCTGAATAGAGATTAATGTAATTTGTTTTATTTATTTTTTAATAGTGAAGTATTTTTGACATGACTTCCCATAATTGTACCATCGGTGGTCTCGTCAGAGAAGAGTACAGTATGGTGAATGCTGGTTAAATCTTTGACTTCAGTCATTTCCCTCTGCCTCTCTTAGACATATGTGACCAATTGCAGCCAATCAGCGGTTACTTTTTGGATTTTATGATTTGATGCTAGCTGTAGTGAAACAGCTTGAGGAACACTGCATTACAGCATATAGTACTGTATCCTTCTCAGACCACTTTCTTCAACATCCTGTATGGTTTCACTTCCCTCAATAACTTCACTTTAGTTCTTAGTCCTCAGCATTTCTCCAGTTTGCTTCTTAGTCCTCAACATGGCCCTACTCGCTTTTCCAGTCCCCACTGTGACCCCACCCTCCTTCCTGGTCCACTTCATGGCTCCCTTGCTTTCTCAATCCCCAGCATGGCTCTCCTTGCCTTCTCAGTCCCCATCATGGCTCCCCTTGACTTCTCGGTCCCCATCATGGCTCCCCTTGACTTCTCGGTCCCCATCATGGCTCCCCTTGACTTCTCGGTCCCCATCATGGCTCCCCTTGACTTCTCGGTCCCCATCATGGCTCCCCTTGCCTTCTCGGTCCCCATCATGGCTCCCCTTGCCTTCTCGGTCCCCATCATGGCTCCCCTTGCCTTCTCGGTCCCCATCATGGCTCCCCTTGACTTCTCGGTCCCCAGCATGGCTCCCCTTGACTTCTCGGTCCCCAGCATGGCTCCCCTTGACTTCTCGGTCCCCAGCATGGCTCCCCTTGACTTCTCGGTCCCCAGCATGGCTCCCCTTGACTTCTCGGTCCCCAGCATGGCTCCCCTTGACTTCTCGGTCCCCAGCATGGCTCCCCTTGACTTCTCGGTCCCCAGCATGGCTCCCCTTGCCCTTTCAGTCCACTGCATGGCTCCCCTTGCCCTTTCAGTCCACTGCATGGCTCCCCTTGCCCTTTCAGTCCACTGCATGGCTCCCCTTGCCCTTTCAGTCCACTGCATGGCTCCCCTTGCCCTTTCAGTCCACTGCATGGCTCCCCTTGCCCTTTCAGTCCACTGCATGGCTCCCCTTGCCCTTTCAGTCCACTGCATGGCTCCCCTTGCCCTTTCAGTCCACTGCATGGCTCCCCTTGCCCTTTCAGTCCACTGCATGGCTCCCCTTGCCCTTTCAGTCCACTGCATGGCTCCCCTTGCCCTTTCAGTCCACTGCATGGCTCCCCTTGCCCTTTCAGTCCACTGCATGGCTCCCCTTGCCCTTTCAGTCCACTGCATGGCTCCCCTTGCCCTTTCAGTCCACTGCATGGCTCCCCTCGCCCTTTCAGTCCACTGCATGGCTCCCCTCGCCTTCTTTGACTGCAGCATGCTCCCACACTCTTCCTTAAAATGGTTATTCCATGACTAATCTAAAAAATTATTAAATTATAAATTATATAATCGGATATAATGTAGTACCAGCCCTGTATCTCACATCATGGATTCAGAGATCTCCCCGTTCATTGCTCTGCTAGATTTATATCAAGCTGACAGCTCAAGGGGAATGTCCTTTCTGAGTCAGCTCTGGGTGTGTGTCCTTTTCTACCGCAGCTCCTTATAGGGAACACTGTAAAAATCAAACCCATAAAACAGTGGAGGAATTAAAAAATTTTTTTTCCAATTCCATGCCATTTTTACAACCTACCACTACATCTTATACATTATTAAATGATGCCATTAGAAAGTACAACTTGTCCTGCCAAAAAACAAGCCCACGTGCAGGTATGTAAATGGTAAAATAAAAATGTTAGGGCTCGGGAAAGGCAGGGAGTGAAAAATGAAAAGGCAAAAGTAGAAAATTGCCTAGTAATAAAGTGGTTAATTTGATAATCCACTACGGTCAGGTGGTGAGGTTGGACCTTTTGTGTTTGGTTTATTAGCTAATGACATTGGTCAATCAACAAGCAGGTTTTAATTGGCTCTATTACTCTAATCGTTCTTTAAGTTCTTTTCGGGACAGATAGTTACAGTGCGCTGGTCAGGGGCTTAAAGCCGTTTCATCTTAGCGGGCTGCATAATTGATAGTACGGTAATTAACTTTTATGCTGCACAAATATCCTTTAATCATGTGGAATTTTTATTACTCTGCAGACAGACCTGTAGATTTAGATAAGTTAATGTCCCAAAGCCCACCGCTTTGTAGTAAATCTGCTTAATTGATGATCTAAGCAGAAAAGCAGATCCTGCTCAAATTGTCTGGTGTTTTGTAAGAAGCTGATCAGACTCACCAGCACCTTGCTGGCCCTGGAAGTCAAGATAGACATATACCGTAGATAAGATGTACCGCTGGCCAAACCTTCTAATGGTGGCCATCTCATGTTTTAGGGGGGGCCTCCGACTCGTCCTTGAAAGCAGATATTGGGGGAGGATAAGGATCAGGCTGGTAGTTGGATGTTCTCAGGGACATTAGCCTCTTTTAAGGGTGTCTTGCCGCAACTTTTTCCCCTCTTCCATTCACAATGGACGCATGATCAGCCAAGCGTGCACTTGTGTAAGGAGATCAGGAGACGTCACTGCCAAACGAACAAGTGTTTGGTCGCCAATTAGCTAATGTGTATGGCCAGCCTAACATGTCGTTTTTTAATTTTTTAATTTTTTTTGAATTTTTGGAAATTTAGTTAGATTTTGCATGTCCCTGTCTGTATTTAAAAATATCCTAGTGTAATTTAGTTTTCACACTGGCCACTAGACTTAATATCCTGTTGTTTGAGAGCCACCAAGACACAATGAACAGGAGCTGACTTCTACAGGGGAGTCTTCTAGGCCTGTTTCTGTGACCTGTGCAGAGGTCAGGAGGGAGCTGATAAGCTGCGGTATCACCTACTGGGAATAGTGGATCCGGTGTTATCTATACAAAGGTGATATCTGTCTGCCTGTGATGATCATGCGATGACCACTGAAAAATAACTTGTACGGAATAGGAAGTCTTTGCATATTTTAGGCCCAGTAGTCAGTACGAACACTGCACAATTTTAGGTTTTTGTTTCAAATCCTGTATAGATGGTGACGTGGAAAATGAAAATAAAAATCACCCAACTTTTTAAATAATAGGTCATTTTCTGTTGACCAATCATGTCATGTGACCACGGAGCGCGAGTGAAGTGCTTGCCATTACTGACGCTCTGTGGTCCCCTGCCGGCTGGCACAGCGCTGTACTGTATCCTGACATACACACATCGTCAGGGTGTAGTGCATGTAAGCGCGCACTATGACCTAATGCTGTGTGACGTCAGGAGGGCAGTGCAGCGCGCGAAGAAGAGGATGGAAGATCTGTGGAGGGTCGGCAGTGCCCCTACAGGAAAGGTAAGTATTTCACTGTTACTGGGGACTAATGACTAGGAGGGGGAGATGGTAGCACTGGGGGAGTAACTGATGGCACTGAGGCAGCTGAGGGCATGGAGGACTGATGGCACTGGAGGGGGTGCTGATGGCATTGAGGAACTGATAGTACATAAATTAAGGATAAGACAGCACTACTCACTGACTTGTACTAGTCATTCAATTTCTGTGGCGGTGCCCGCAGTGATAAGTTCTGGCCTTGAACCCCTTAATTACCAGGACATAGAAGGAAACAGCGGCACTCCAATTTCTTCAATATTTTCTTGCGTTTATTCCACCAAAATCACCACAACGCTTCGACCTTCTGGTCTTTATCGAGCTTGATAAAGACCAGAAGGTCGAAACGTTGTGGTGATTTTGGTGGAATAAACGCAAGAAAATATTGAAGAGATTGAGGAACTGATGGCACTTGGGGGGGGGGGGGGAAACCTGATGGCATAGACGAGGCTGATGGCACCCCCTGATGACATTGGTGGGGCTGATGAGTTTTTATAAAGGAAAGCGTTCTTTTAATTAGTTTTTTTTTTTTCTTATTAGGGTACTCTATTAATTGTTGGATTCCTCGGTAGAATACTTAATTACAAAAATAATAGATGGCTCATCCGAACAGAAAAATGACAATAAGGCCTCTTTCACACTACAGTATGTTGAATTCAGTGTTTTGCGTTCCGTTTTTCACGGATCCGTTGTTCCGTTTTTTGCTTCCGTTGTGGTTCCGTTTCCGTTCCGTTGTTCCGTTCCGTTTTTCCGTATGGCATATACAGTATACAGTAATTACATAGAAAAAATTGGGCTGGGCATAACATTTTCAATTGATGGTTCCGCAAAAAACAGAACGGATACGGAAGACATACGGATGCATTTCCGTATGTGTTCCGTTTTTTTTGCGGACCCATTGACTTGAATGGAGCCACGGACCGTGATTTGCGGCCAAATATAGGACATGTTCTATCTTTTCAACGGAACGGAAAAACGGAAATACGGAAACGGAATGCATACGGAACACATTCCGTTTTTTTGCGGAACCATTGAAATGAATGGTTCCGTATACGGACCGTATACGGACCGCAAAAAACGGACCGCAAAACGAAAAAAAAAAACGGTAGTGTGAAAGAGGCCTAACGCAAATACCACCACCTGACGGATAGAGGTAGACCCTAGTGATGATATTGAGGTTCCTCTAGTTTGTCGTAGAGTCTGTCATCTTCAAGACCTGGTACCTGATGCTGTAGCTTTGCTCAGCTTCTTCATAGTCACTCCTATACATCTCGGAGCCCTCTATCGTTACCTACCCTAACTGAGATTACTTCAGACCAGCTTTACAGAAAACCATCCCAATGTTTCCTTCATGCACAAATAACCAAAGTTTCCAATTTTTTTTTTAACTGGTCATTATCATGGTTTGGTTTCCCTGTGATTGTACAAGCCGAGATGTTTTTCACAACGCTCATGGTAATAGGACACTTGCCACCAGTGAAGAGCTTGTCAGAGAGGGAGCATGAAGTGCGTCTTTTGTTTGCCCCCAGCCATCTCATTTGCTACCATTGTCTTGAGTTCGGTCTCTTGGGTTTTCTTAACTAGTCAACTGTAAGGCCTGACTACAGAAGAGCGGTTACTGAGAAATCTATTGTATCTTCCTTCTGAATGGCTTTGGAGTGACAAGTTTTTCTTAGTGAAGCTTGCTGGCAAGCTTTCCTAAAGCCCGTTGGCCTTAATTCCTGAAGAAATGGTGCGATTAGGAACTGCTGCGTAATGAAGCGTCTTTGCCCATGGCAGAGATCATTTATAGCACTTGCAAACTACCTGACATAAAAAGCAAAGTCTGCAGCACTATAATATTTTAAGATGCGTTCCAGGGATGCAGAGCCATTTCCTTCATCTACGTCACTTCTGATGGCGTCTAGACAGACCCAGGAGCACTGTAATCCCCATCGTGTAATGTTTGCTGAATTGCCTTTGAATGCATGTTTGTGTATGTTTAGGGCTCATGCACACGACAGTATTTTGCGTTCAGTATACTGGCCGTTTTTTTTTGGGTTCAGTATGCGGTACATATACTGAACTATTCATTTCAATGGTTCAGCAAAAATAAATAAAATGAAGTGTCTCCGTGTGCATTCCGTTTCAGTATTTCCGTACCGTGAAAAGATAGAACATGTCCTATTCTTGTCCGCAAATCACAGAGCTTGGCTCTATTCAAGTCAATGGGTCCGCAAAAAAACCAGAACACATACGGAAATGCATCCGTATGTCTTCTGTATCGGTTCAGTTTTTGCGGAACCTTCTATTGAAAATGTTATGCCCAGACCAATTTTTTCTATGTAATTACTGTATACTGTACATGGCATACGGAAAAACCGAACGGAAAAACCGAACGGAAAAACCGAAAACACAATGGAAAGAAAAAACAGAACGGATCCGTAAAAAACGGACCGCAAAACACTGAAAAAGCCATACAGTCGTGTGCAGGAGGCCTTACTCTTTATTTCAGTTTCACTTGCCATTTTTTTTTTTTTTTTTTTTTTTTTTTTTTTGTGCTTTTGTCTGAAGACTCTTGCCATCCTTATAAATGGAAGCAATCAACTTCTGTTGAATTTAGGAGTGGTTATGAAAAGCTACTTTTGTAAATTACCTTTTCTGCCATCAAATTTGGGACCATTGTCCAAATTCATGCTACTAATCGGGAGGATAGCTTTTTTTCTTTTTTTTTTTTTTAATAGAAAATGTGTGAGAATTTGCTGGGTTGAACTGTTTCCTTATTCAGTGATTTTGATATAGTGCCATGTTTTTCATGAAACTTTTTGGGCCCCTGGGCTGGAGCTTAACACTGTGGGCACAATAAGAGCATGATTATTGCAGAATATTTGGAATGCTGTTGGCTTCTATCGGGATGCATAGTTTGATCGTTTTTTTGTTAATCCGGTTACCTAATTGGAGAGTTTTCCAGTTCTGGTTGGAATGGAGTGCCAGATTATGAGCTTGTATGCATCTGTAGATTTTCTGAGTTGAAATTAAATATATTTATAGTATATACAACATTATAGATTTTTGTATAACCATGTGAATATTTCATAGCTTACAGCTGATGCAAACTTTTTTTCCTTTTTTTGTTTTTCAGGTTTACTTCCAGAAAAGCTTGGGATTGATGTAATGATGTTGCACGAACCATCTTTGACGGGATACTAAGCTGCACAGAGTTGCAAAGAGAAAATGGGTCGTCTCAGATTCTTCATAAATTAGCGACAAGTCATTAAACATTTTATTTTTATTTTTTATTATAAAAATATTTTTCTAACTTGGCAGATCTCATGAAACCAGTGTGTTCTCTGGAGTATTCTCTCCAGGAGAACATTATCCTTTCAAAGAATAAAGATGGACACGTTTTACTCTGGAATTTTCTAAAGTTGAGTACTTCTTCAGATCATGACAAGTTTGAAAAGGTCCCAGACTGAAAGGTCCGTTGCAAGTGGGACTCAATCATCTGTACCAGATGGACCACCAAAGGCTCGTTCTGATGATTTTTATATGAGACGTTTTAGGTCACAGAATGGTAGTTTAGGTTCTTCCGCCATGTCTCCCGTAGGACCACCACGCAGTGAGAGCTCCCACCACATATCCTCTACACCAGGTGTACCTAAAATGGGTGTTAGAGCACGTATTGCAGACTGGCCTCCGAGGAAAGAAAATGTGAAAGAAATTAGTAGAACTAGTCAGGATATTGAGACAAGCAGCATAGAAACCATGTCTGTTAAGAGTAGTCCTAGTAGTCAAGTTAGTACGTCTAGTATGAATTCTAGCGACTCTGTTATGCTAAAAAGTATTCAGAACACACTTAAGAATAAAACAAGACAGGCGGAAAGTTTAGACTCAAGGTTTCTGTCTCCTGAAGGTTACTCCAGCGGTAGCTCCCCTAGGAAAGTTCACCGCAGAATAAGGCAACGGAGCAACAGTGATATTACAATAAGTGAATTTGATATGGATAATTTTGAAGAGTGTATGTCACCAACCTTTAAAACTGGTCCATCACTCCACAGGGAATATGGCAGCACCTCCTCAATAGACAAACAGGGAACATCAAGTGACAGCTTCTTTGATATAATAAAGGGATATAAAAACGAGAGAGCTGATCATCGTGGTCATGGGCCATCAAAGTTGAGTGAACTATTACTGAGCAGTGGCAGTAGGGGCTCTGGATTCTCTCTAGATGTTATAGATGGTCAGAGAGATGGGCATAGGGCCTTCAAAGACAGGGACAAGCCACTAAAAAGACGTTCCAAATCTGAAACAGGAGATTCTTCAATTTTCCGTAAGCTTCGAAATGCAAAAGGGGAAGGAGAGCTTGGAAAAGCTGGGGACATTGAGGACAGTCGCTCTGATGACAGTATCAAACCATGGACATGCCCTAAATGTTTTGCTCATTACGATGTTCAGAGCGTCCTGTTCGATTTGAATGAAGTTGTTATCAACCGGCATAATGTCATCAAACGACGAAACACCACCACCGGAGCTTCAGCTGCCGCAGCCGCCTCTCTGTCTGCTGGACCATTATCGCACTCCTCCAGCTTCAATTCTCCTACCGGCAGCACCGAAGACTTAAACTCAAAAGAGAACGTTGACCAAGGAGATGACAAAAGCAATGATTTAGTAATGAGCTGTCCATACTTCCGTAACGAAATGGGAGGTGAAGGGGAAAAGAAAGTCAGCTTGTCCAAATCCAACTCTGGTTCTTTCTCCGGCTGTGAAAATTCTTCTTTTGAGTCCACAATGAGTTCACACTGTGCAAACGCAGGACTGGCTGTCCTTGAGGTCCCCAAGGAAAATTTGATTTTGCATATTGACAGAGCTAAAAGATATATTGTTGAGCATATAGACCTTGGTGCATACTATTATCGGAAATATTTCTATCAAAAAGGTGAGTTTTTGCCTATTTTGTTCCTTGTGATTTTTGCGCTCAACCGTGTGTTAAATGAATTTATTCCAGCATATTTTTTTACATTGTAGGCCTATCCTCAAGAAAAGCCATCAGCATCGGATCACTGTAGGTCCAGCACCCCATACCTCCACCGATCAGCTGTTCTGTCGTAGCTCCAGCTCTGGAATGTCCAAGGATGGAACTGGTTACTGCAGCACTCCCCCCATTAACTTCAGTGGGAGCAACGCTGCAGTAACCAGCTCCGTCCACTAGGCCCAGTAGACGGAGCTGTAGTTCCAGTGCTAGAGCTACTGGAGAATGCTGATCGGCAGGGCTCTGGGGTGTCGGACTCCCGCTGATCAGATATTGACGGCTTATGAGGCTAGGCCATCAATGTTAAAGGACTGGAAACATCTTTGATCATTTTAATTTGTATTTAAGGCTTCTTTAAGTAGTTTTAGTTGAAAACCTACGAGGAGCAGAAAAGCATTACATTTCCAGTTAAAATAGATTTTGCCTGGCAATAGATTTTGCACTTCAGTGCCATTGACTAAATTATCTACTTATCCTTATGTGCCCTTATATGTTTTCTATAGATTTTTATTTTTATTTTTTACCTCTTCGCGGCTGAATATATTGAAGGGAAAGGCTATAATTTGGAGTAATATAATTATGTCAGATCTTGGAGGAATTCCACATATATTCAGTACTAGGAAATGTTGCTATGATTGCTTCTGTTGGAAAATGCATAGGAAAAAAAGTATTGCTGTGTGCACCGCTGCCTTCTTGCAGCTTACCAAGCACAGCACTGCTGCCTTCTCAAACAGCTGATCGGCGGGGGTCCCGGGTGTCGCCCCCCCCCCCCCCCCCCCCACCAATCAGATACTGATGACATATTAATGTGCACAGCCACCTTTATTCCAATACACAGCATCTGATGCTGTGATTTTTTTTTTTTAAATACATACCTTTATTTGTTTATGGCAGTATACAGGACCCCACCGAAGTACCTTATCTTTTGTGGGTACGGATCCCGAATTGTGCCTGAAGCAAAAGCAGAGGAACACATCATAGCTTAGGTCTGCTCTGGTTTTCACAATCTTTCTTTTTACTGATGGGCCTGTTTAACCGTGCAGTATATATTGGTAAAAAAAAAAAAGCCTAAAAAGACAATCTACCTAGAAAGACACGCTGACATTTTCTGCCACGTTTTCTTCATGTGCTTCTGGTGTAAACGTGCCACCAACCCTTTTGCACTGTGACAAGTGGCACTGCTAGCCTCCAGAAAGAGATGCCAATGTGGAGTAGTTAAATGGGAAACGTGACATTTTTTACTAGAGTCTCCCTTTACATAATTGCTGTACTGTCCTGTCCACATTATGGTCTGCTGACTGGAAGTGGTCTTCAGAGTATTGCTGCCCCTCCGCCATCCTGAAGAGTCTATTCAGGCATTGTAGGACATTATGTTGAATTCATGTGGTCTGTATACAGTTCCTTGGATTGTTGCTGTTCTCGCTCAACCTCAGATGGCCTGAAATAATTTTAAAGGGATCTGCCGGATAGGTCATCATTATCAGCAGGGGTCCAAGTCCCAAGTCGTTTCAGGGAGCCACTATGCTCGCCGGAGCTCTGGTCAGGGACGCAGGCACCCGGCAGCTTTCCAAGGACAGCGCCATGCATTGTATAGTGGCAGTGCTTGGTATTGCAGCTCATCCCCATTGAATGGGGGTGAGCTGCAACTAGGCCACGTGAACGATGGAAGAGGGTGTGCGCCCAAGGCCTCTTCTAACAGCTAATTAACAGGGGGTCATGGATGTCGCACCCCTGCAGATCTGATACTGATGACCTATCCTGAGGATAAGTCATAAATATCTTTTCCCGGGTAACCACTTTAATAACCTAAATGTACCGTAATTTTGCTTGCGGAACTATGTGAAGAACATATAGAAGAAGCTGGTGACTTGAACGAAAACAAGCTGAATCTCATTTGTATGGGAGACTGTTTCCCGTGTATTTATAGACGTGTCCGTGTTGCTATGCAGGGCTGGCAGAATAGTGAAATCACAGCTATAAATTGTCATTTGCTTTAAAAGCTATGCAGATAGTTGTAATGGAGGCAGTGGATGCCTATTTTTCACTGCTGTACCAATCTTTTGCTATATGTTATCATGCATAAAAAAAGAAAAAATCCCTATACCCTGTTGACTTGTGCATTTATTGCGCCTACGTGCTATTGAGTCTTGCAGCAAAATTTGCCATGACCCCCCCCCCCCCCCATTCCCGCACATAAGGGAGCATCAGGATGTGACATCAACACAGTTCACGGTCACAATAAACCATACTAGTTACAGGCAGCAGCAGCATGTCCATCAAAGACGGCTGCATTTACAGTTAGGGCTATATGGAAGTAATAGTGGGGTTCCCTGATCAAGGCACCAGTGTATTGTCTAGACCAGGGGTGCACAACGTTTCTTGGTTGGGGGCCACATTGCCAGACTTAACCAATGACGAGGGCCGAAATAAAAATTTAAATGTGTATTAACAACTGAAATATTGTACTTATGGCATATTGAACACACATTATATACCATTAATGTCTAGTTAAACTTCCAGGACTCCCATCTAATGGGAGAAATACATGAAAAATACATGAGTAGCCACAAGCCATAGGCATACATGTCTGTTACCAGATGGTTGGGGGCCACACAGAATGGTATCAAGGGCCGCATGTGGCCCCCGGGCCGCAGGTTGTGCACCTCTGGTCTAGACCATAGGTCTGTTGCAAGGAGGACCACTTGTGCTATGGCATGGAAACCAGTGCAAGAGCTGCTCTTTAGCATCCCAAAGAAGGATGAACTATTTGGCATATTTGGGATTATTCTTGAGTTAGTGACACTGGGAATGCCTGGAACGTAGCACTAGTTTGATAGCATTTTTCCACGCTGCTCCTTACCATCCAGTGTGCTCAGTGAGAAGCCTGCCCAATGGAAAGCAGTCTGTGATTGTCAGCCAGTCAGCACAGGTGAGAAGCTGCTGTTGTGTAGCCTGAGATAAGGGAGCACTAGGTATATTTACCTGGTTGCAGGTAAATAATATTATTAGAAAACCCTTGTAAATGGTAGTCAGAAAGGCTATGAGAAGGGGTCGCCAGAAAGCTCACGAGAAGCGGTCGGCAGAAAGCTCACGAGAAGTGGCTGCCAGGAAGCCCACGTGATGGGATTGTCAGGAAAGCCACGAGATGGGGTTGTCAGGAAAGCCACGAGATGGGGTTGTCAGGAAAGCCACGAGATGGGGTTGTCAGGAAAGCCACGAGATGGGGTCACCACGAAACCCACAAAAAGGGGTCGCCAGAAAGCTCAAGAAAAGGGACTCCCTGGAACTCTCACAAGAAGGGGTCATCAGAAAGCCGCTGAGAGGGAGTTGTCAGCAACTCCAAGAAAATGAGTTGTCAAATTCCGTGGGAATGGGTTGTCAGAAAGCCCTTGAGAAAGGGAACTGCTTGTAGCTGCCAGAACATGTACATTATGATAGGTTTAAAAACGATAGCATTGCTTTACTGAGTCACACATCAATCTGAAATGTTCTGGAAAGGTGTCATTATTGCTCTAGAGCATGAACCTCTTAAGGAGATGCGTTGTGCAAATGCAAGTCAGATCCCCCTGCATGTTACCGATGCCGGATGCTATTTTTACTAGTTCCTCCCACATCACCTTGGTCAGGAGCTAATGACACACTGTAACGCAAGTGTCACCGATTGTGGGCGGTGTGCTAATATTGAGCTTTTGCAAGAAATGTCTATTTTTAATATATCAAAGTTTTAATGATCCTTTTCCTTGCATGCTTCATCAATGGAGAAGAAAAAGAAGGGAACCCACGACTAAAATTGACCATCTCTTTGCTGACCATGGTACCCTACAGTGTAATTACAGAGAGGAGATCCACAAATGTCTGCTCCCATGATCACTAGTTTATCTTAGGCGTCTACAGTACTTGGGCTGTGTTCACACGCCAGGATGTATACATTAAAGGGCATCTGTCAGCAGATTTGTACCTGTGGGAAATATATAACCAGAAGTGGCCTACTTGGCAGTAACAGGTCTTCATGGTCTCCATAAGGAAACCCTTTCATGTCCCAGCTTCACCATGCCATTGGGGTGCAGAAGGTATGCTGCTTGTTCTTTTATACATTTTTTAAATAGTTCACTAAATGTCTGAAGGACATGGTCACCTTTGCCCATGTAACATCTTAAGTAGTCTTGCGCGACTTTGTTGAATAACTTCGATAGTTGATTTTTAAAATGGAAAACCACTTGAAAACGAACTCTTCTTCGGTTCCGAGTTAGGCCTCTTTCACACTTGCGTTGTCCGGATCCGGCGTGTACTCCACTTGCCGGAATTACACGCCTGATCCGGAAAAACGCAAGTGTACTGAAAGCATTTGAAGACGGATCCGTCTTCAAAATGCTTTCAGTGTTACTATGGCAGCCAGGACGCTATTAAAGTCCTGGTTGCCATAGTAGGAGCGGGGAGCGGGGGAGCGGTATACTTACAGTCCGTGCGGCTCCCGGGGCGCTCCAGAGTGACGTCAGAGCGCCCCATGCGCATGGATCATGTGATCCATGCGATCACGTCATCCATGCGCTTGGGGCGCCCTGACGTCACTCTGGAGCGCCCCGGGAGCCGCACGGACGGTAAGTATACTGCTCCCCCGCTACACTTTACCATGGCTGCCAGGACTTTAGCGTCCCGGCAGCCATGGTAACCATTGAGAAAAAGCTAAACGTCGCATCCGGCAATGCGCCTAAACGACGTTTAGCTTAAGGCCGGATCCGGATCAATGCCTTTCAATGGGCATTCATTCCGGATCCGGCCTTGCGGCAAGTGTTCCGGATTTGAAGACATCCTGATGCATCCTGAAGGACGGACTGTCCATTCAGAATGCATTAGGATAATCCTGATCAGTATTCTTCCGGCATAGAGCCCCGACGACGGAACTCTATGCCGGAAGAAAAGAACGCAGATGTGAAAGAGCCCTTACCAGTCTGTATTTATATTCTCAAGATGTACTTCCTTTAAGCTTAGTTTTGTGCTTGCAGAACATAAAGAAAGTACTTCTCAAGGTTCTCCAGTAGGAAGCCCTTGCATTATATACCGGTAATATTGTGGTTTCTGAGGTCTGGAGAACAACCACAGGCCTTTCCCAGAAGGACCACAAATTAACGTATTCAAGAGTCAAAATTGATCAAGTATTACTTGGTGGCTTAGTACAACTCTCTAGCATTGTATTTATGTATGGCCATCAAACAGAATGCATCACCGCTGTAACGGTCACATACACACACACACACAAGGGGGAGGATAGTGACCACTGCGCTCCACCCTCACCCCTGGCCCTGCCTACTTGCCTCGCAAGTCCTGATGACAGGGGACAACTGGACGGCAGTCCCTAGCTTAGAATACGTGCTGGGAGGACAGACAAGACAAACAACGGATAGTGAACGGACAGAGTCAATACCAAGACAGCAACGAAGTACAAATGAAGTAAGCAGAGAATACTCAGGAGAATCCGGGGTCAAATACCAGGAGAGTAATAAAGTACCACTGGAGTCTGCAGAGAATCGTCAGGTGGAAGCCGTGGTCGGAATACCAGGTGAACAGCGCAGTACAGGAGGAGCAGGAAGAGGATCGTCAGGGAACACAGGAACAGGTAAGTATGCCAGGTAACAGAATCGCAAATGAACCTAATTAACAGGCAACCTGTGACCAGCAGTCTGCCTGTTAAATACTGACTAGCTGGGGTCATGTGACGTGGCCAGCGTCACATGACCCATGCTGCTGAATACAGCTGAGCACCGAGTGCCCAGCTCGGTGCTCAGACCTCCCCTGCTTGCCGGGGGAACTAAGGACGCCGGCCGGGATGAGGAGATGTGCGCGGCCGGTCCGTCCCGACCCCTATCACCTAAGAGACGAGGACGCTGCACGCGTCCTCTCTCCTGCACAGAGGCGGGACGCTGACTGCGCTGAGGAGAGCGAGCGCCTCGTCGGCATCCCGTGACAACCGCATGTTCTAGAAACAGACAAATGAAAATGACGACTGATCCGTCGCATAACAAACACCAACGAGGCCTATTGTACCTCATTGGGTATTGGATTTCCATCATGACTTCCATCATTGTACCAGAAACTGAGCGCTGCATGCTGTGCCATGTGTTTTTGCAATTTTGATAGGATCTGCAACGGACCCTCCAAAATGGAGTCTACAATGCAGACATAAACATAGCCTAAAGCAAAAAAATTGATATTTTATTGAGTATCTGTTTTATTACACTATATTCAAAACTATTAAAACTTTTTTTTTTTTTTATGTCCCCTTGCACCATTATTCTGATACTTTGCAGTGAATTGTCCAGCCTTAGCGTTAGTCTGTGGGGGAGGGGTCTTCAGTATGAGCTTTGACCTATCACATTCAGTGTTGCTCAGCGCTGAATGTGGGATTTGGTCATTTAGCTGTTAGAATATGGAGGAAACTGCTGGAATATGGCCCATGGCCCACTTTGTCCTCTCTCTGAATCGATACGTTCTAATACTTGTTAAAGGGGTTGTCCCATTACAACAACTTTTGTCCTGCCCACAGGATTAGGGATAATTGTCCAATCGGCAGCTATCCGACCGCTGATGCCTGTGGCGATCACTAGAGCAGGGGACAATGGTCCCCCAATTAAATGGAGCTGTAGGAAAGAGTGCTTGTACTTGGCTACCCCTGGCAATCTCATACAGTTGAATGGAGCATCAGCTTGCATGTATGTCCACCGCTCCATTCAAGTTGGGCCCCATTCTAATGATTGGCAGGGACTCCAGCAGTCGGACCTCCACGATCAGATCTATAGAGGATAAGTTGTAATGAGACAACCCATTTGATGGGGTTGTGAACTCATTTCCAGACCTCTCATACCCACGTTGGTGATCAAACTTGCCTGGTGCTTGGTCTTGACTGGTCTTTCGCTCCCCGGCCTCTGCTGCTCATCTTGGGTCCCTCCAGCCAGTTACTGGCCACTGCTCCCCTTGCATCATGTCAAATGGTCATGTGACACAGGGCGAGCAGATACACTGGCTGCAGCGGCTTCAAACCAGAAGTTTACATAGAAGGAACTGAGACCAGCAGCGGAGCCCGGAAAGCGAACGAGCTGGGACTCCGTGCAGGGGGTTTGGTAAGTATGACCGCGACATGGGTCCCACCAGTCTGCGAGGTCTGGGAATTGGTACACAGCATCTTTAAAGGCTATGGACACCTTTTGGCATATCTTTATTATACAGGCAAGAGGGTAGGTCAGGTGTCTAGCTATTAAAGTAGATGACGGGTAAGACCTAAAACATGTCTGGTCATTTCATTTCCAGCATCTTGACCATTACACTTTGATTGGAGGTTGGAGGCGATTTGAGGTTTCAAAGTATAAATGTAAAAATATAATAAAAGACCATATCAATGAAACTTTGTCTTCTGACACTTAAGCCTTTTTCCTTTGACTGCTGATATTAAAGAGCCTTTAAACGGCATGGCTATATTTTATTATGCTGTAAAACCTCTAGGGTTGTGGCCGCCTCCATCCCTAGTATTTCTATAGTTACTACCCGGAACTAGACCTCATTCGTGGACTAGAACAGCACTGGTCTGGTCCAGTGATTCCTGTTGCATCATTAAAGCGGTATTTCCATCTGGACCATTGGTGGCATGTGGCTAGGATAGGCCCCCCAGATATGTCAGATAGGTGCTGGTCCCACCTCTGAGACCTGCACCTATCTCCAGAACTGGGCCCCCAAAGTAAGAGAGCTCAGCTATTTTCTGCACACCCATAAAAGTGAAGGGAAGGTGGCCACCCTTGCGTGGTGCACCCTGGTTGACTTTGGGGCCCCATTCTAGAGAGAGGTGCTGGTCCCAGAGATGGGACCTTCACCTATCTGACATTGGTGCCATATCCTAACAATATGCCAGCCATCTAAGAGGCGGTTAATTCCCATCAATGCCAATCACTGAACATGATTCCTGTTTTATGCGTTTTATGCTGACTGATCTTCAGAATGCAGGAAGTAACTGGTGATACCTTCACTGGGTTCTTTATACATTGAAGGAGAAGTGGCTAAATAATGCTGACCTTTAGCATTAATTTCTGGGTAATGGTGTAACACACCTTGTTGTGGCTTGGGACAGAGATTGTAGTGAAGCAAACATATTACTCATGAGAAACCGTACGATCAGGGTAGCTTATATCAGCCTACAAGGGAAAATATTACCTAGATTTTTTTACCAATTAAAACCATATAGTGATGCATTATATTTTTTTGCTTCTAATATGTTTTATTTTTTGGTGAAGATTTTTGTTAACAATATTTTATGTACATGATTATAGGACAGCCATCCTGCCATTCAGAGAGCGTCCATGTAGCACATAGCAACCGATAGAATGCAGATGTTCATTACCTTCTATGGTAGAGTATTGTGAGCATGCTCTGTGACCTGTGTAGAGGTCGTTGTGCAGGGAGGGGGAGGTAGTGAGCAGTGACCGTCACCTATTATCAGTGGTCGAATCAAGATTTAATTTTTTTACATTATTGTTTTATATGTTTAAAAAAAGGTCGTATGATCGTATGATCCTGCGCCGGAAAAGACTGCCGGATTACCACCAGCAGATGTGAACCCAGCATTAGGCTGCAGTCTCTGGTCTGTATCAGTATGTTAGGATTAAGGGTGCCGATAAGACGCATCCAAAGCGCGTCAGCTAATCAGACTGTGCCTGTTCACATGCTTCAATAATTCTTGGATGTTTTTTACCGCAGCGGGCGGCAGGTTTCTTCTACATTTGCTCGGTGTTGGTGCTGTCCTGCATTTTACGTGCCCCGGGTTCCTGTTTTGCGAGCTGGCTACTTGGCACTTTGAACGTGTTATCTGCCTCTGGCTGGCCCTATAATAGAGGTGTGACCTGTCATTGTAATCATGCTTGTGATGATAATGAAATGACTCGGGAGAATTGGTCTGTTCAGAACAGGAAGTGTCAGCCTGTTGTGAGGCTCAGTGGGATAACTGCAAGATTTCACACATTTTATTATGGAAAAAGCGTCACTGAAAATTTTAGACCTAAAACCACCTGGCATTTTCTCATGAATGATTCCTTTTTAGGAAACACTCCATCACCCCAAATCTATTGTGCCTCCATCGAGTCATTATATGCTAATGATAATATTGTTCCTCTGTTATCCACCTTGACAAAAATTTTTTATTTTTATTTAATTTTTTTCTTATATTTTAACCAAGCTGTTCTGTTAGGCTGCGTTCACATCTGTATTGGAGGCCTCCATCGCAGTTTCCGTTAACAATGCTGGACAAAATAGAAGAGTGTACTGTGCTATTTTTTGTGGTAAAGCGCCGGACTCCCTGACGGAAACCCGATGGACCCCATTTTAGTCAGTGGGTTTCATTGGGTGGCACTTAGTTCAATCATTTTTGGGGTGCAGAATCCGCGCCAAAATCCATGTTGAAAAAACTGGTGAAAATGCTGGATCCGACGTATCTCTGAAACCAATGGTGCTTCTGTTAAAGGGGGTGTACCACGACAAATAGTCTCCATTTTTCAACCCAGCACCTGGATCTCAATACTTCTGTAATTGCATGTATAGTCACTGAGCTAGTCAATAAAATGTATGTGTATACCGCCACCTGCTGTTTATTTT
Organism: Bufo gargarizans; assembly: GCF_014858855.1. Taxonomy (NCBI): domain Eukaryota; kingdom Metazoa; phylum Chordata; class Amphibia; order Anura; family Bufonidae; genus Bufo; species Bufo gargarizans. The sequence goes on along the minus strand of NC_058090.1, from coordinate 44,123,270 downwards.
CATTATTTCTTGTCCACCTCACTGAGGTGGTCGCGTGCGCTCAATTTAAATCTTCGACTTCTACCAGGCATGTGTTCTATTAGAAGCTCTGGCAGTCACAGGGAAAGCGCTGCGGCGCAAAGCACACGCTCCTTGCGAATGAACGCCCCCAGATCGGCCAGCCTGAAATTAATCTAGCAGAGCAGTTGAAGCAATGAACGGTGAGATCTCTGGCTCCATGTGATGTACAGGACTGGTTCTAGCTTTGGCTACTTTCACACTGGCGTTTTGGCTTTCCGTTTTGTGAGATCCGTTCAGGGCTCTCAGAAGCGGTCCAAAACGGATCAGTTTTGCCCTAATGCATTCTGAATGGAAAAGGATCCGCTCAGTTCGCCTCCGTTCCGTCTCCATTCCTCTTTGGAGGTGGACACCAAAACCTTGCCTGCAGCGTTTTGGTGTCCGTCTGACGAATCTGAGCCAAACTGATCCGTTCTGACACACAATGTAAGTCAGTGGGGACGGATCCGTTTTCTATGACACAATCTGGCACAATAGAAAACGGATCCGTCCCCCATTAACTTTCAATGGTGTTCAAGACGGATGTTAAAGATTATACAAACGGATGCAGACTGTTGTATTATCTGAACGGATCAGTCTGTGCAGATCCATGACTGATCCGCACCAAACACAAGTGTGAAAGTAGCCTTTGTTAGAAGGATATTGTCCTGTACTATATGAGGTCTGATTTTTATTTTTTTACATCAGTCCTGGCATAACCCCTTTAGGCCTCATGCAGACGACCGTTGTTGTGTCCCGTGTCCGTTGTTCCGTTTTCCGTGATTTTCTGCGGACCCATTGACTTTCAATGGGTCCGTTGAAAACTCGGCTAATGCACCGTTTGTCATCCGCGACCGTGATCTGTGTTTCCAGTCAGTGAAAAAAATATGACCTGTCCTATTTTTTTCACGGACAACGGTTCGCGGACCCATTCAAGTCAATGGGTCCGGCAAAAAACACGGAGGCACACAAGATTGTCGTCCGCGTCAGTTTTTTTTCTCTATCATTTGTATGGCAAACTTGACTTTCCTTCATGTCTGGAGATCCTCCAAAAATAAAGGAAGACACATGGAAACAAAAACAGACACGGATCACGGAACAACGGAACCCCTTTTTGCGGACCGCAAAAAAATACTGTCGTGTGCATGAGGCCTTAATGGGGACATCTGATATAGGACACTCTCTAATGGAGCCTCTGACGCCAATGTGAATGAAGCCTTATCTATTGACCCACTGAAAGCTTTGCTTTTTGAGCGGAAACAGATCACATAGAATGTCGCCTTCACTTTGTCGGTTCCCATCTGGAGTATATGATGGACGTGCACGAGACAAATGGTTTCAGAAGTGTGTGGGAAGTGCCGCGACCTGTCGTCGTCATATAACATTTTTACTGCAGATTTGCTTCTGCTATAAATACACATTTGACAATGGCTGAATCTAGAGCCATTCAGATGGGAGGTTGCATAAGAGCCTATTCATAAACTGCATTATTTCCTTGCTCTCTCGCTAATTTGACTGATACCAGCACGGGGTCCTAATTGTAGAGCCACCCACTTGGAATTAAAGAATATTATGGATGCTATAATGGGAAAAACAATGAAGGCTGAGGAAGGAAAATGCATCTAAGGCTCTTATTAATCTGTGCTCAGCGTTGCAAGATTTTAAGGGGTTTTAGGGCAATCATGCTATTTGGGGAACAAAAGGGTCAGAAGGAGTTAAAAAATAAGTAAATAAATTCTTGCCAATCTCTAGACACTATCGTTGCGATGCTCCTCCGTTCCCTGCTCTCTGGCTTGCCGCACTGGACGTGGCTTGGTCTGTCCGGTGCTGGCTGAGGCAGGTGAAGTTGTGGCCAGCGATTGGCTGCATGAGTTGTCCAAGCCATTTCCTCTGTGTCAAGCCAGGGAGCAGGAAGTGGAGAACAGAAGGGATCGGACCAGTGCTGGAACGGCAGCGGCTGGTGATTGGTGAAGGGGAGTATTGATGGTTGTTTTTGTTTTTTTATATTTAATAACTTCTGACCCATTTTTCAAATTAAACAATTCTCCAAGAAAGCCGTTAATAGGTGTACACTGTGATTTGCTGGACTTGTTTTTTTCCCTTGCTTTACAGTACCATGGCATGGCATATATATTTGCGATAGGACAGGGTTGCTCAACCTGCGGCCCTCCAGCTGTTGCCAAACTACAACTCCCAGCATGCCCTAATAGCTGTAAGCTGGCCAGGGATGCTGGGAATTGTAGTTTTGCAACAGCTGAAGGGCCGCAGGTTGTGCATCCCCGCTATAGGATGTAAGGTTGTCCGGTTTTTAGAAAGTGGGTCAGATGCAGGCACACTAAATATTCCGTAACTGCTGTACAAATGAGCGAGATGAACGGTCAGCACCTTGGTGGTTTGCTAGGAGTACCTTCGGATTCCTGATTTAGTCCCATGTGTACCGGTTCTCTGTGGTAAATATGGTGCTATTCTGGTCCCTCTGTGATGCCATGATTTTTTGTATAGGAACATTTATATGTAGGCTACCAGTCTAACACACTACAGATGTAGCTGACCTGTTACATGTGCGCTTGGCAGCTGAAGGCATCTGTGTTGGTCCCATGTTCTTATGTGCCCGCATTGCTGAGAAAAATTATATTTTAATATATGCAAATGAGCTTCTAGGACCAACGGGGGCGTTGTCATTACACCTAGAGGCTCTGCTCTCTCTGCAACTGCCTCTCTCTCTCTCCACTCTAACAGGTGTGATTAAATTTTCAATGCCTGGCCCTGTCAAAGTGCAGAGGATTCGGCAGTTGAAGAGAGAGCTGAGCCTCTAGGTGTAACAGCAACGCCCCCGTTGCTCCTAGAGGCTCATTTGCATATATTAAAACATCATTTTTCTCAGCAATGCGGGCACATATGAACATGGGACCAACACAGATGCCTTCAGCTGCCAAGCGCACATGTAACAGGTCAGCCAGTGTCATAGGTACAAAACTGCTGACAGATGCCCTTTAACTTGACACTTAACGCATTCATTACACAGTTGCAACATACTCTAATTTGATCCATAAAAGTCAGGATAAAGCTTGCTGCAGCAGTGAGATTCTCGTACTAAAAGTTAAGGTTTGCTAGATCTGTAATGGCCATCATAAAATAGGAAGCTCACAAGCTATGGGGAAGATGTAATGGATTTATTTTCCTAATTTCCGTTTTATTTCTGGGTCACGTCTACAGGATGACATTGTAGCAGAGCTGTGCTGTTCTAATACATCCTGGAGAGTAGGTGGAGGGCCCCTTTAATTGCTTTTTTTATTCTGTTTTTGCTGTGATTTTGGTTTTTATAGCACGCCGGCTCATGCCATACCGTTACAATGAGAGCGCCGCAGTCACTGAGATCACACGTTTAGTTAATGAGGTGACCTATAAAGTATTAATAAAACAGTCGGTGTGACATTTAGTTTGGTCTTTTAAACGGGGGCTACTCGCTGGAGTTTTGCCCTTTGTTGTAGATGCATCTGTGCAGAAAAAGGGCAGCTGTCCTGTACGTGCGAGGGGCGCTTCTGTTCAATTGACTATTAATGGATTGGATTATTCACCTGCTTAACTCTTTTCTTATGTTGCCAAGTAATGTTCAGATGAAATATGGTTATAATACATGGCAGCGGGAAAATACAAGCTCCCTTTTGATGCCCATTGGGATTTTACTCTAACGAATTGGCCTTGCTACTGTGTATTGTTGCTTGTTCTGATGTCATTGAGGTTGTGCCTACTTTTATGTGTCAGCTCCTATATGCTCTTCTTTCCCGACTTATTATATATACCATTGTCTATTTTTGTTATTTCTATATTTATTTATTTTTTTATTAAAGGGATTTTCTGAGACTTTAATACTGATGCCCTAAAGTCAGGATAGGTCATCAGTATCTGATTGGTGAGGATCAGACCCCCGGGACCCCCGGCGATCAGTTATTTGAGAAAGTAGTGCTGTGCCACAACCTTGTCTCAGCTTTTCCTAGACCAGTGACAACATGTTCATCGGTCACATGGCCTTTGTGCAGTGAATGATGCTGAGCGTGATATCAAACACAGCCACTATACGGCTCTGTGCTTGGTGAGCTGAGACAGCTGATCGTGGGGGTCCCGGACCCCCACCTATCAGATACTGATGACCTATAAAATCCTGGCAAACCCTTTTAAATACTACTGACATGATGTATTATATTTAGGTAGATATGATGATATATTTAGGGTACATGCACACGTTTAGGATTCATGTGCGGAGAAATCGCACTGAAATCCGCAGGTGTTCGCAGGCAAATCTGTGCGGTCAATCCGCATTAATTGGTGCGGATTTGGTGCGGATTTCACTAAGTGAATGAAGAAAATCCGGTCAGGTCAAAATGCGCGCGGAAAAAATCTGCATCATGTGCATTAAGAATTTCAAATTCTCATAGAATACAATGTACATGACCTACGGTGCGGATTTTCCGCACGCAAATCCGCGCATAAAATCCGCACGCAATCATGATCGTGTGCATGTAGTCTAAAGCTCTATGCAAATCTATTTATATATACACTGAACAAAAATATAAACGTAACACTTACGGTTTTGCTCCCATTTTGCATGAGCTGAACTCAATGATCTGAAACATTTTCTACATACCCAAAAGACCTATTACTCTCATATATTGTTCACAAATCTGTCTAAATCTGTGTTAGTGAGCACTTCTCCTTTGCCGAGATAATCCATCCCACCTCACAGGTGTGGCATATCAAGGTGCTGATTAGACAGCATTAATATTGCACAGGTGTGCCTTAGACTGCCCACAATAAAAGGCCACTCTGAAATGTGCACAGTTTGATCACACAGCACAATGCCACAGATGTCGCAACGTTTGAGGGAGTATGCAATTGATCTACCAGAGCTGTTGCCCGTGCAATAAATGTTCATTTCTCTACCATAAGCCGTCTCCATAGGCGTATCAGATAATTTGGCAGTACATCCAACCAGCCTCACAACCGCAGACCACGTGTAACCACACCAGCACCAGGACCTCCACATCCAGCATGTTCACCTCCATGATCGTCTGAGACCAGCCACCCGGACAGCTGCAGCAACAATCGGTTTGCATAACCCAAACATTTCTGCACAAACTGTCAGACACCGTCTTAGGGAAGCTCATCTCCATGCTCGTCGTCCTGATGGGGGTCTGGACCTGACTGCAGTTCGTCATTGTAACAGACTTGAGTGGGCAAATGATCACATTCTATGGCGTCTGGCACATTGGAGAGGCGTTCTGCTCACGGATGAGTCCCGTTTTTTTACTGTTCAGGGCAGATGGCAGTCACCGTGTGTGGCGTCGTGTGGTTAAGCGGTTTGCTGACGTCAACGTTGTGGATCGAGTGGCCCATGGTGGCGGTGGGGTTATGGTATGGGGAGGTGTATGTTATGGACAACGAACACAGGTGCATTTTATTGAAGGCATTTTGAATGCACAAAGATACCGTGACGAGATCCATTGTTGTGCCATTTATCCACGACCATCACCTCATGTTGCAGCATGGTAATGCACGGCCCCATATTGCAAGGATCTGTGCACAATTCCTGGAGGCTGAAAACATCACAGTTCTTGCATGGCCAGCATACTCACCGGACATGTCACCCATTGAGCATGTTTGGGATGCTCTGGATCACGACAGCGTGTTCAAGTTCCTGCCAATATTCTGCAATTTCGCACAACTACTGAAGAGGAGTGGACCAACATTCCACAGGCCACAATCAGCAACCTGATCAACTCTTTACGACGGAGATGTGTTGCACTATGTGAGGCAAATGGTGGCCACACCAGATACTGACTGGTTTTCTGCCCCCCCCCCCCTCCCCCTGCAGTAAGGCAAAACTGTGCACATTTAAGAGTGGCCTTTTATTGTGAGCAGTCTAAGGCACACCTGTGCAATATTCATGCTGTCTAATCAGCACCTTGATATACCACACCTGTAGGGTGGGATGGATTATCTTGGCAAAGGAGAAGTGCTCACTGACACAAATTTAGACAGATTTGTGAACAATATTTGAGAGTAATGGATCTTTTTTTGTATGTAGAAAATGTTTCAGATCTTTGAGTTCAACTCATGCAAAATGGGAGCAAAACCAAAAGTGTTGCGTTTATATTTTAGTTCAGTGTAGTTTAGGGACTCTGTGTGTGAACAGGGCCGGCGATGACAAACGTCACTGGGTTCAACAGTCTTAAAAGTCCAAACTCTGTTTATTTTGTATCCAGAACAAAACAAGGCATCCAAATTATACAAGCATTTGGGATGAATGCACAGCACCAAAATAAACCATAAACATTTAAATCAAAATCGTGACCCCTCTGGGTGCTAACTAAACATTGGTTTCTACCTCCCCTAGGTACAAATCCCATGCATATAAGACACTTCACAGGAGAGAGGTCTACCAGCTTCAAGTCTCTGACCCAGAGTGAGGAACTGAGGCCTCTGTTTATTCCCCAGTGACTGTCCCAGTGATTACACCTGCCAACACTTCAGGCTAGGGGGAATAGCTGTACTGGAGTGGGGTGGAATGGTAGGTCCCTCTACCAATCCTACCTACCATTTTTTTTTCAAATCCAGCCCATAAACAGTCTGAATAAACCAGCTCCATCAAACTATACTTTGCTGAAACTAAACAGCCTTCTGGATTCCTTTCATCTCACCCACCTGGCTTTGCCTACAACAGGTTCACAGGATTGGCCTATATGTCAGGAGATTTTCCCAGGATATTTGTTGGTGCTATAGAAAATCAAAGTGTGAACAGAGCCGGAGACACACATGTACCAGCCTCTGCTTCCACATATCGTAATGCCAAGTGTAATACGTAGCCTCTCTATATTCAGTGCGCTCAATTCTTCGGTGTTTCATTTCATACAGATTATTAGAAAGCCGCATGCTGTTAAAGGGGGTGTGCGGCTTGTAATTCTAAAGGGTCAGAATGACATAAAAAAATGGGGACACACGCCTCACCAATCTTCCACCACTTCCATTCCAACACTTCCCATTTCCCCGCTTATCTCTACTTCTTGCTTCCTTTCGACACACAGGAAGTGACCTCAACCAATCACTGGCTGCAGCGGTGGCCTGCCTCAACCTGTGATTGGCCGAGTGGTTATTTCCTATGTGTCGAGAGGGACCAGGAAGTAAAAAGGCCAGCAGAGCGGGAGCAGTGGATGTTCAATGAGTATCTCATTTTTTTAATGCCATTCTGACCTTTTTTGATTTTTTTTTTTTTATCCCTTTAAGCCAATACCAATCTAATTATATGAAATGGATTTATTTTGTAGAAGTGACATTTTTCAGTATCTCTACTGATACACGACAGACCCTTCTATCAGCTAATATGTTGTAGGATTGTACATGCCTTGTATAACTCAGTTTTTTTTTTATTTTTTCAGAGCACTGGAATTACTTTGGATCTGAGGAGAGTCTCGGTCCAGTGGCTGTGAGTATCCGAAGAGAAAAATTGGAAGATGCGAAAGAAAATGGACCCCAGTACAATTATCGGATCATCTTTCGAACCAGTGAGGTAAAAACGCTTTTCACAAAGGCATATTAGTAAATCGATTTGCTTTTCAGTTTTCACATTCAAAATCGGTGGGGGGAAAAAATAATAATAATAAAAAATGTTTAAATGGCAGAAAAAGTGGTGGGAATGTAGCACTCGCGCCTTACTACTATTTTCAATGTGCTGCACCCAGTAATGTACAAGCAGTTTTCAGCATGGTAAGGGGGAAGTTAAAGGAGTTAGTGCAGTGGCGTAATATTGATGTTCTGTCCTAAGGAAAGGTCACCAATATCCGATCAGCTGGTGTCGCATTCCTGGTATCCCTGCCGATCAGCTGAGCGTGCCAGCGCTGCGCCCTCTTCAGAGTTTACCTGCATTTCGTCTCCTTTGCAGCAGCAGCAGCGCAGCAGAATTGCAACTGCTCGTCCCATTTATGTGATTTACACTGCAGTGCTGCTGCAAAGGAGTCAACATGTTGGTAAACTTCGAAGAGGAAGCAGCACTTGTACAAGCGCCGTGACCCCTTCAAACAGTCGATCGGTGGGGTTGCCAGTAGTTGGTCCCCCGCCAGCCTGATATTAATGACCTATCCTGAGGATAGCCCATCAATATTATGTCACTGCACAACTCCTTTAACCTCATTCGAAAGTGAAGTTCTTGTCTATGGGATGTCTGATATTACAGCTCTGCTCAGTTCACCTGATTGGAGCTGTAATACTAGATCCAGCCTGCGGATAGGAGTGGCGCTCTTTCTGGAAATAAAACTGAATATTTCTTCTACTCTCTTTGCAAACTTTTTAAAGGGTTCGTCCAGGATGTCCTCAGGATAGCTCATCAATATCTGATCAGCGGGTGTCTGATTCCTAGCCCCTCCACCGATCAGCTGTTTGTAGGGGCCTCCTTATTGTGTAGTAAGCACAGTGCCATACATTGTATAGCAACTGTGCTTGGGTATGGCAGCTCAGATGAACGGGACGAGCTGCAGAAAGGCCATGTGAACTATGGACATGACGTGGCAGGTCAAGGAAGAGTCGCTGACCTGAGCACTGCAGCACCATCCTACAGCTGATTGATAGGGGTCTCAGGAGTCAGACCCCTACTGATCAGGCATTGATGACCTATTTTGAGGATAGATCATCAGTATTCAAGTCTTGGACAATCTCTTTTTACATTTTTATATCTAGCTGTAAACAGTAACTTTTTAATCTAAATTGTTAGCTCACATGGTTAGCGCGCTCTCCCCGGTTGTATCTGGTCATCGCCATTTTGGTGCGTTATATCACGCGTTAAGGGTGCGTTCACTCGTTTTGGATTTTGTTGCCCAAAATCTGCAGATTAGACGCTTGCATTCAAAAGGGTGGAATCAGCCGTATAAATTGACATGCTGCAGATTTAAAGCCGCCAGTTTCTGAGTTGCTGAAAGCTCGTCCACTTTGCTGGTACTGTACAACGCCGCAGATCTGCTGCACAAAAATCCGCATCTAATCGGTCACTTGTGAACCCAGACTCAAAGTCCATGGAATAGGAGTACAATTTATAAATTATTTTTATTCTCAGCCGTAATCATGTCCCTAATGTATGAGGAGGAACACGGCCTCTGGGTCTTCGTGCACACTCAGTTCAATCCTAACTTTTAATACAGTAATTGCCGACGAAGACCAGAATGGAGTACGACATAGCGGACAACCCCTTCAACTGAAATGTGTGCCCCCGGTTAGCAGGATTTCTTCTCTCGTGTTATTCCTTCTTTTGTGTGACCTGGAGCTAGCATTACTCGGACGTTCCTTCCCTGTAACATTATTGCCTCGTCTCATATGACAGAAGAAGGTGTGCATTACCACTGCCAAGGGGCACATTCTCATTGGACTTGGGATCTGTATCAAAAACTGACCCTGAAGGTACAGAACCTGCAGACATCCTCTGGACAGAGATACACCTGGACGACTGGAGTGACGCTTCTTGTGGCGTAGCTCCTGGGTGGACATAACAAAGTATAGGGTTCTAGGATGGGAATGAGTTTGGGGTTTATTCACTGCTGCATGTGATACATAATGGATATCAATCCGTGTACGATGTCCATAGGGGATGTATAAAGTGTTCAGCCTTTCAGGCCTTGTAGACATTTTACCTATTGAATCATGGGGCACCCTGTGGTCTTAGTATTGAAATCAGATGGAGATGCAGCATGCTGCCCATACACCTTCTTCAGCTGTTGGTCAAAAGACCGCCATCTTTCCTGACTTCCCCATACACATACGAGCGTGTATGTTTTCAATGTGGAGAGACCACTACCAGACACCTCTGACTGCGGCTTATCTCCTGGCAGGAGGCGTTGAAATTCAAAGTGCCTGATCCTCCTCTCCCTCGACAACATCTCCCCACACATTAGATTGTTGGCCGGTCATGATGGAAATGGGCTCGGCCAACAATATAATCTATATGGGAGCCTTTGCAAGGAGATAATGATGTCATTAGAGACATCACAAACTTGCTCTTCTACACAGAGACTCCAGACTGTCATGTTTATTGTGCATATGGATGTCATCATCTGGAGCTTCAGTAGCTAGACCCATGGTGACCAGCTAAATGTTGGATGACATACTGTACCTATAAGAGGGATTGCCAAGATGAGACAACCCTGTTAAAGGGGCTGCTTTATGAAAACCCATACTCTAAAGATAGCCTCTCCCAGGATCAGCTGATCACCACAGGTCCAACTCCTGGGTCATGGCCATGCTTTTCAGCCACCGCTGGAAAAAAAGTCTAAATGTCACTAATTCACAAGAATGTCTGAACATGTCAATAGTTGGACAGGCTGGTTATGCTAAAGTGCGTTAACACATGAAACAACTCCTCTCTCATGAAGGAGGGTCCTGACCACAGGGCTCTTCTTTATGACATACATATATATACTCTATGCCTATGAGCAGTTAGGTGTTGCCTTGAGGAGACAACCCCTTCAAAGTTCCTTTGTCCAAGGTGGTGGGCTGTTTTCAATGCACATATGAAGTAACCGGTTAGACTGGTAAAAATTTTGTGTTTTCAGCCTCCATTGTTAGGTAAATTAGAGTATTTTTCAGCGTTCTTCAACATAAATGGAATGAAAGTTGTTTACTTAAGCTGCCTATGAAATGTGGCTGACATGCGAATCACCTTAGACATCTGCCCTAGGCCATGTATCTACGAAATGTTGGCAGCCTAATGATCAGAAAACATTCAGTGCAGGCACCTCTCATCTAAAGGCGAAGACTGTATAGATGTGGGTGGGATAGCTGTCATGGTCAGCCCTGATCTGCAACTTTGGAGATGTTATTTCTAGCACTTAGGTTTCTTTGCTTTACATTAACTTTGCTCCCCTGCAACCTTGTGAACTTAGGATTTTATGTTTTCTATATAAACATAACACTTAAAGGGAACCTGTCACCGGGATTTTGTGTATAGAGCTGAGGACATGAGTTGCTAGATGGCCGCTAGCACATCTCCAATATCCAGTCCCCATAGTCCCCAATATCCAGTGCCCCGGCTGTGAGCCGGACACAACCCCTCACTGTGTCACACCCCACATAAAGATGAATGAGTCCGTATCTGATCAGTGAAAGACACAAACTACCGTGTTCAGAAGACCTTATTTTCTGCTTAAATACAACTTCTTCTCCAAGCTGCTTTATTTTTTAGAATAATTATTTCCAGTCCAGTGAACTGAGAGTTTATACCACGGAGGTTTGTGCACTTGCTGGAACACCACGCTGAATCAAATGGGATTGGGAGTTGAGCCATTTATCTGTTTCTGATCTGCGTCTTGCATTCCGGAAATGCTTTTGGACTGTCAGAACCAGGGCAGACTGTCTGGCTTCTTAAGCACAAGGACGGGTAGCTGTGTGGTCTGGGTTCAGGACTTGACAAGCTATAGGATACACACATTGAGATTGTTTTTTCTGGACAAATATAGCCGCATTCCATTTATAGAACGTGTAGGTCGTCCGTCACATCGGCTGACATTTATTGAAAGCTACAGCTCGTGTCAGTGTCTACATGTATTTGTCAAATTGCAGTGATTCTTCTAAGCACGGGTTCCTTTCTCTTGCTTGTCTACCCTTAATGATGATGTTTAAAGCAGTAATGGAAAAAATGTAAAGGAAAGCCCTAATAAATCAATGGTGAAGGAGAAGTTGGTAGACATCACAAGCAGAAGTAACTAGTCATTATTACAGCCAGGGAGAAGACCAAACAGAAGGCGGCGTGGGATAATCTAGCTATAGTATTATTACTTAGGCTACATACACAGGAAAGTGAAATGATGCAGATGTCAGTTTTTCATGTCCATTTTTCAACTATTTTTGTAGACATTTTCTGTCCGTCTGTCCATTTTTTATGGCCGTTTTGCATCTATTTTAAACTGTGAATACAATCCTGTCTAAACGGCTATTAAAAAAGAATCAATTGATTTCAGATGAGTCCATCTGGTCGTTAAAACAGTCAAAAATAGGACATGTTTTATTTTCTGATGGCCGCTTTTCACTGGCCTCGTGAATGGTCCCATTTGACTTCAATTGGTTCTAAAGATGGCCCTCACACTGCCGTTTTTCACCTTCCTGCGAAAGTAGTGGATGTATACAGCCTGATAATCGGGCAGATTATCGGCAACAAACGTTCTAAATGTGTTGCCGATCACCTGATGAGCGAGTGAAATGCTCGTCCATCGAGTGATCCTGACGTTCATGTGGGCACGTCAATTAGCGTTTCTGGGCAGAGGTTTGTGCAGTCTAAGTGATTTGCTGCGCAGAAACAAGGATTCTGTTTTGGCACAAGGGATCACAATAACGATCCCCCGTCCACATACCGTGAAGGAGATCAATGCATGTAAATGCAGCAGTCTCCTCCACTGAGCGAGCAGCCGACTGTCGGGAGGGAACGCTCCCTTCCCAACAATTAGCTGTTACATCGGAACGTGTAAACACACCTTTACACATTTGATTATAGGGTCTTTTATTTGCCAGTCAGCCACAACATTAATACCATCGGCCTAATATGATATAGGTCCCCCTCGTGGTGCTGAAACGGCACTGACTTACTGAGACCTGTGAAGGTGTCCTGTTGTTTCTGGCACACTGACATTTTTAGCAGATTTTGTATTTATTTTTTTAATCTTTTTGTGAAGTGGAACTCCCAGGAATAGAACTTGTTTTTTCACACCCCACAAAGATACTGGATCAGATTGAGATCTCTAAATCCATACCTTGAACTGTTTGTCATGTGCCTGTAGCAGTTCCGAAACAGGCTCATTATCCTGCTGAAAGAGGTCACTGTCATAAGGGAATACCGCTGCCATGATGGGTGTAATTGGTCTGTACAATGTTTGGTTAGGTGTCAAAATTACACCCACAAATATACCAGGACCCAAGGTTTCCCAGCAAAGCATTGCCCAGTGTCTGCTTCATAATTCCCATAGTGTATTCTGCTGCCATCTCTTACCCAAGTAAGGCTGAGTTCACACTTCAGTTATTTCCATCAGTTATTGTGAACCAAAACCAGGTTCGGGTCAAAAACACAGAACAGGTGCAGATAGTTCCATTATACCTTATGTCTGTGTAGGCTTCACTACTGGTTTTGGCTCACAATCATTGATGGCAGTAACTGAAGTGTGAACTCCAGCCTAAGTGATGCGCGTGATTTAAAAGACAGGCCAACTTCTTCCATTTCTCCATAGTCATGTTCTGATGTTCACGTGTCAATTGTAAGCATTAAGGTGGACGACTTTTGGTAAGTAAGTACTAACCATTGCATACATATCAGAAACCCCACACATGGCCTGCCATTTTGGAAATGCTCTGACCAAGTTGTCTGGCCACAACAATTTTGACTTTTTGTCAAAGTCACTTTCTTCAATTTCCGTTAAACATCTGTTATTTTGGATGGGAGAAAACAGGAGGCTCTCTAACGGAATGGACACAAACGGATGCCAAATGAGCACAACAGATGCTCAAAATAATAGATCCGTTTGTTTTTTTTTAATTCTTTTTTTTTTTCGGAACAGAAGAATGGAAAACAAAACGAGGATGTGACCGCGACCCAAGTGGTGTGAAAATGTAAAAAGTCACAAAGTTTGCACAGGTGACCCCAAAAAGTTGCAAAAGCCCTATTTTCTGTCTTTTTGAAGACAGAATTCTGGAGAGCAGGGCATGATAAATTCCCTCCATGGTATTATCAGGCCCTGATTAATGGTAAAACGTAAATTCTGTCCAATTTGCTTACACTGGTAATCTGTATGATTTATCCGTCTTGCGTTTCTAAATAAGAATTGAGTGGAAGGGATGATGAATTGACGCGTGCTGAACTGTAACGCAGAAAATGGGCAACCAACGTCACGACCTAGGCGTTACTATTAAATGTCCTTGTAGTAATTGCTGCAGTGAGCTGATGATATGTTATGTGACTTGTAGTTCTCCTTTTATTCTTAGCTCATGACGTTACGCGGATCAGTGCTTGAAGATGCAATTCCGTCAACTGCGAAACACGGCACAGCGAGGGGACTGCCTCTAAAAGAGGTGCTCGAGCATATCATTCCTGAGCTGAACGTGCAAGGTCTCCGACTGGCCTTCAACACTCCGAAAGTTACAGAGCAGCTCATGAAACTGGATGAACAAGGGGTAAGTGCTGTGTGGTTTGTCTGAAGTCATTTCAGGTAATCTTCTTCTGCGTTGCGAACAGTCTTGTTAATAGCGATTTGCAAGTTCCCGCAAAGGGATTTAAAGGGCACCTGTCAGCAGATTTGTTCCTATGACACTGGCTGACCTGTTACCTGTGCTCTTGGCAGCTAAAGGCTTCTGTGTTTGCCCCATGGTCCTATGTGCCCGCATTGCCGTGAAAAAATGTTTTAATCAATGCAAATGAGCCTCTAGGAGCAACGGGGGCGATGCCGTTACTCCTAGAGGCTTAGTTCTCCCAACTCTGATTTTGGAATACAAGTTATACAGTCTTTTCCTACAAAATGATATATTCCTCTGGACATGTTCTCCAGGCTGCCCACAGATAGGACTGTCTATGAATAATATATGGCGCCTATAGGCCTTACCCTGTCCCATCCACGTGGTCTGATGTTAGAACATAGCCACCTACATTTGGATGGTCACGTTGGTGCATAGATACATCTCGAGCTCTCTGTACGGATGGATTTTATGAGGTTACAGTGTGAAAAGGAACCTCTCAGATTTTTCCCTCCTGATATGGAGGAGATTTTTTGGGGGGTAAAATTTGTAGTCTGGACTGCTAAGCAGACTTATCGTATGTGTGGAAGAAATACTCTGTGATCTCTAAGAGTAAAGTCCAAGTTAGATGGATGGCAGTCTGAAGGTGGCCGTATTGCCAATAATATTTCAATTAGACCCTTGGTCTAATGAGGGCATTGCCATTGCACCCACAGGCTCCCCTCATTCTCCTACGGCCCAACGTAAACATGCCTGGCCCTGAAGTTTCACGTCTGCACCTTCGCTTCAGTGTTTGGTACAGTACAGAAGCGCCCTGGTTGATGTGTACTGTGCGTGAGCTAAACATCGGCCGCGCTCCCGCACTGCACGTCAGCTAAACACTCAAGCGCAGGCGCAAGACTTTGGGCCAGATGTAATGACATCTTGCCTGCCTGGCCCTGTCAGTGGGGGCGTGGCCTGTAGAAGAGTGAGCGGAGCTTCTGAGTGCAATGGCAACGCCCGTGTTGCACCCAGGGACTCATTTGCGTTTTATTAAAACACTGTTTTCTCTGCAATGGAGCGAGATGGGACTAACGCCTTTGGATTCAACTGACAAGGGCACATCTCCCATGTCGGCTAGTTTTATTGGGAGGTATTTAGTGACAGGTTCCCTTTAAGTCCTTCCTTCATATGCGTCCTTCATTTATGGCTTTGGCTGCGAAAAACAAAAAAACCCTGATTGTAAAAATCCAGCCAAACAGTGCATTATTTCTTGTATTGCTTGTTACTTTCTTTCTGGATCTTTGTTTAGTGCGGTATGTGTACTTCATGGCCGGGTAACAATGCGCCTCTAATGCTGTGAGTCAGATCTGTTCAGTTTCAGGGACACCTGCGAATATCTTTTTTCATTGCTGTGATAGCAAACTCATTTCTATTCCTACAGAGGCTAAAAGCTTTCTTTTGTAGTGTAGAGATTGCAGTAATCACATCATGTTTAAAGCAACACACCCTATAAATGGTCCGTGGTTAGCAGCTCCAACCTCCACCAAACCATGGCATTAAAGCGGTTTTCCCAGACTCTTTTAAATTTATTTCTTTTAAATATATATTTTTTTTTTTACTGATGACCCATCCTCTGGATCGGTGGAGGTCTGATACCCGAGACCCCCGCCGATCAGCTGTTTGAGAAGTCACCGACGCTCCTGTGAGCGCAGCGGTCTTCTCTCAGCTCACCAAGCACAGCGCCGTACATTGTATAGTAGCTGTGCTTGGTATCCCTCTCGGCCCAATTCACTCCTAGGCTACATGACCGATGACCATGGCCTAGGCAAATCTGAGAGAAGACCCCAGCGCCCCGGTTAGGGTACTTTCACACTAGCGTTTTTCTTTTCCGGCACTGCATTCTGTATGGAGAGCAATCCGTTCAGGACGGATCAGGATGTCTTCAGTTCAGTCTTTTTGACTGATCAGGCAAAAGAGAAAACCACAGCATGCTACCGTTTTATCTCTGGGCAAAAAAACAGAAGACTTGCCTGAATGCTGGATCCGGCATGCGCAGACCGAAAAAAAAACAAAAGAAAAGTGAAAAAAATAAATGCCGTATCAGTTTTGCCGGATGACACCGGAAAGACGGATCCGGCATTTCAATGAATTTTTCTGGCTGATCAGGCATTTTTAAGACTGATCAGTCTTACAAATGCCATCAGTTGGCATACGTTTTGGCGGATCCGGCAGGCAGTTCCGGCGACGGAACTGCTTGCCGGATCACTCTGCCGCAAGTGTGAAAGTAGCCTTAGCGTCGCTGCCTTCTCAAGACAGCTGATCCCCCACCGATCAGATACTGATGACCTATCCAGAGGGAAAAAAATCTCGGAAACCCCCTTTAAAAGATAAAGAAAGTTACTTACCAAACATGAGTCTCTTGGGCACTGCGAGTTGGCCGTCACCTTATCTGCAGAAGCCGGGGCCTGAGATGGTTGTGGCGATGTGTAATGTTCTGCTTGTGCTGTGTAGTGGGAGACATTACTCAACCTCAGTGGACCACGGAGATTGCTTCTTGTTGGACAGCAGCTCAGAAATGTTCAAAATTAAAAGATTTATGAGGCACTGTATGAAGGGGCCACAGCGATCCTGAGACTAACTGCACAAGTGCTTATATTCCAGTATTCTGTTCCAGCATAGAAAAAGCCGTATCCAGCATATGCACCTCTGGCACAGTATTGTCCTTTTTTTGCCGGGCTCTGCAGTCATGGTTCCTACTGGAGCTGGAGCTGTGAACCTAGCTCAAGAGTGCTGCATCCACTTGGTTGTTTACCGGGCATACCAGCTTCATAGCGCCATACTATACATAGTGGCTACACCTGGTACTGCAGCTTAGTCTTATCAATCAAAAGTGAAGAAATTGGTGACAACTGTAACGTCAGCACAGCCAATATAAAAAGTGTGGAGCTTTTTTGGTGCTCTCAAGTGTGCTGTGACCCCTTCAAACAGCTGAACGATGTCCGTGCCGAGAGTAAGATCCCCACAAAATATTGATGGTGTATCCTTAGGATAGGTCATACATTTCAGTGTTACGGATAATCCCTTCAAGTACTCAAAAACATTCATTTTGACTGCAAATATTTTTTTATTTTTTTTTAAAAGATGGCCTGACATTTGCACAGTACTCAGTGTACTGCCAGTAATCCAAGTTATTTCAAGGGGTTGTCCACTTTGAACCATTCCTAATGATTCTCAGACAATAAGAAGATCACAGGATCACCTCTACCAGGGATCGGCAACCTCCGCCACTCCAGCGTTCTGAAACCACAACTCCCAGAATGCTCCGTTCACTTCTATGGGAGTTACAAGAACAGCAGAGTGAGTGTGCATGATCGGAGTTGTAGTTTCACAGCAGCTTGAGTGCTGAAGGCTGCTGACACCTGACCTACACTGTAACCCCCAGCCTCCGTCATCTGTCCATGGACGTGACAGCCACTCACACTCAATGAGAATCCAGAGCAGGATACCCTCCTCCATACCAACACACACCTCAATAGGCTTTTTGAATTTGGGTTTTTAAAGGAGAGCGTTTCTTCAGTATATATCAGATTGTAGGAAGACGTTGAATCTTGTATTATCTATGTGTCACACTAATTGTGCATGAAAAGCCTACAGCCGTGTTTCTAACGCCATCCATCATCAAAGTTTCATGTAATGGTTAAACGGTCTGCTTACACGCAACTCCAAAAATACCGGAGAATTCCCTTACTATACCTCTCCACTTTTTTATTTTACTGGCTCTGGGCATTGAAAATGTGCATGCCTAACATACATGCTAATTTTCTCTATGTAACTAGCCCCCAACCCAGGATTTTTAGGTATCGGTCACATGCTAAATCCATGTTTGCTGCATTTTTCTCATATACCGGGGAAACCTGGCGCCAGACTCCTGAATATGAAGTAGAGATGTACAGTGAATAGCATTTAGTATAATATGGACGTGTGATGCTCTAAGAAAAGGCTCGTGAATCCCTTCTCTGTCTGCTCAACCTTCTTGACTCAGGGGCGGACTAGGAACTTGGCCCTGGAAACCTAAAAGTTGCCACATGTGGTAGGCAAATACAAATTGACAGAAGGCAGGGCAACACTAGAAGGCAGATCCAGCAATACTGTAGTGCAGCACAAAATACCACCCCTGCAGCGCAAAAATACCACCACTGCAGCTCAAAAATACCACCCCTGCAGCGCAAAAATACCACAGTGGTGCACAAAATACCAGCACCCTCACTTCAGTATTCAAATATATCACTGTTCTGAGGACGGTGATACACTTGAATTCAGGAGGGCACCTGCGGCCTCTGGTCAGGTGTATAATTACCTGATGTTCCCAACATTATTTAATGCTGAGAGCATCAGATCATTATGTACCCGGCCAGCGGCCATAAGAAGAGCTTGGGCCCAGCCCTGACAATCTTGCATCTCCGAGTAGCGTCCCAAGCACAGAGGCTCTGCTTCCGCTACCGGAGCAGCAACTGTGCATGCACCACTACACTTCTGGGTAGCGCAGGGCATGAAGGTGTTGGATGGGGTTGCGGTCCCCGTGTAATAACAATTTTGGAGCATCTATTCTTAGGACCCCTTTATTATTCCTGCTAGAAGATTTGAATGAATTGCTAGCAGTCTGCAGTGAAGGCTCAGTTGGTAGCGTGTCCCTGCACAGTCTGACATTGGCTCCACTGATTGGATAGTGTCAGCCTGTGCAGGGACACACCCCAAACTGGTAGCACCCATCTGGACCTTCATTGCAGACTGCTAGTAATTCATGCATAACTTCTAGCTGGAATGATAAATGAATGGCAGAGCATAGAGCCATAAGAACAGAAGCTCCAGAATTATTATTGCGTGGGGGATGCAGGTAGTTACCAAAGCAGGTGACCGCTCCTCTTGAACGGTTACTACAAAGTTGGATGAATCCTACAATTTTGTTAAATGTCCTTGTATGCTGTAGCATAGGCATTACCCTTTAGGCTAGCACGACAACATGTGTGGCGTGACTTCTAGTCGCCGAAAAGTCGCACATCTTTTTTTGTAATGATGGTCAATGGTGTCACGCTGCGAATCCATGCCACTGTCGCAGTGCGACCTCATTGACTGTCATTACAACAATGTCGCACGACACATTTTGCAGCGTAATTGTTCCCTTTTTGTCGTGCAACCTATTGTCGCACAACGCATGTCACCGTGTACCCCTAGCCTTAGGCCTCATGCACACAACAGTTTTTTTTCACGGCCCGCAAAAACGGGGTCCGTGGGTCCGTGATCCGTGACCGTTTTTTCGTCCGTGGGTCTTCCTTGATTTTTGGAGGATCCACGGACATGAAAAAAAAGTCGTTTTGGTGTCCGCCTGGCCGTGCGGAGCCAAACGGATCCGTCCTGAATTACAATGCAAGTCAATGGGGACGGATCCGTTTGATGTTGACACAATATGGTGCCATTTCAAACGGATCTGTCCCCATTGACTTTCAATGTAAAGTCTGGAGTTCTTTTATACCATCGGATTGGAGTTTTCTCCAATCCGATGGTATATTTTAACTTGAAGCGTCCCCATCACCATGGGAACGCCTCTATGTTAGAATATACTGTCGGATATGAGCTACTTCGTGAACCTCAGATCCGACAGTATATTCTAACACAGAGGCGTTCCCATGGTGATGGGGACGCTTCAGGTTAGAATACACTACAAACTTTGTACAAGACTGCCCCCTGCTGCCTGGCAGCACCCGATCTCTTACTGGGGGATATGATGGCACAATTAACCCCTTTAGGTGCGGCACCTAAAGGGGTTAATTGTACTATCATATTCCCCTGTAAGAGATCAGGGCTGCCAGGCAGCAGGGGGCAGCCCCCCGGGCAGCCCCCCCCCCCTCCCCAGTTTGAATATCGTTGGTGGCACAGTGTGCCCCCACCATCGCCCCCCCCCCCCTCCCTCCCTCTATTGTATTAAATCGTTGGTGGCACAGTGTGCCAACCACCATCGGCCCCCCTCCCTCCCTCTATTGTATTAAATCGTTGGTGGCACAGTGTGCCAACCACCATCGCCCCCCCCTCCCTCTATAGCAGTAACATTGGTGGCAGTGTGCGGTCTCAACAGTAGAAGATTCATACTTACCTGCTTGCTGCTGCGATGTCTGTGTCCGGCCGGGAGCTCCTCCTACTGGTAAGTGAAAGGTCTGTGCGGCGCATTGCTAAAGAACTGTCACTTACCAGTAGGAGGAGCTCCCGGCCGTTCACAGACATCGCAGCAGCAAGCAGGTAAGTATGAATCTTCTACTGTTGAGACCGCACACTGCCACCAATGTTACTGCTATAGAGGGAGGGGGGGGCGATGGTGGTTGGCACACTGTGCCACCAACGATTTAATACAATAGAGGGAGGGAGGGGGGCCGATGGTGGTTGGCACACTGTGCCACCAACGATTTAATACAATAGAGGGAGGGGGGCCGATGGTGGTTGGCACACTGTGCCACCAACGATTTAATACAATAGAGGGAGGGAGGGGGGCCGATGGTGGTTGGCACACTGTGCCACCAACGATTTAATGCAATAGAGGGAGGGGGGGGGGGCGATGGTGGGGGCACACTGTGCCACCAATGATATTCAAACTGGGGAGGGGGCCTGGCAGTCCTGATCTCTTACAGGGGAATATGATAGTACAATTAACCCCTTTAGGTGCCGCACCTGAAGGGGTTAATTGTGCTATCATATCCCCCTGTAAGAGATCGGGTGCTGCCAGGCAGCAGGGGGCAGTCTTGTACAAAGTTTGCAGTGTATTCTAACTAGAAGCGTCCCCATCACCATGGGAACGCTTCTGTGTTAGAATATACTGTCGGAAATGAGTTTTCACGAAGTGAAAACTTAGATCAGAAAAAGCTTTTATGCAGACGGATCTTCGGATCCGTCTGTATGAAAGCAACCTACGGCCACGGATCACGGACACGGATGCCAATCTTGTGTGCATCCGTGTTCTTTCACGGACCCATTGACTTGAATGGGTCCGTGAACCGTTGTCCGTCAAAAAAATAGGACAGGTCATATTTTTTTGACGGACAGGATACACGGATCACGGCCTCGGCTGCAAAACGGTGCATTTTCCGATTTTTCCACGGACCCATTGAAAGTCAATGGGTCCGCGAAAAAAAAACGGAGAACGCCACAACGGCCACGGATGCACACAACGGTCGTGTGCATGAGGCCTTACTGGAAATAAGGGACCGCTCCCAGACAGACAGCCTCATGCCATTTATTCCTCCACCACCAAATTTTATTCTAAACTTGATGCATTGCAGTAAGTAGCGTTCTCCGGGAATCCACGAAACCCGGAACTGTCCTTCAGACCACTAGTTATACGACGGTGAAGCCTTCTGTGTTTGTGCTGTTCTCTCTTTGTGTGCGCCTGAAATTGATGTTACTGTTTTTCAGATAAATTGTATATTTTATTACCAAATCTGTTCCGTTAATATGGTAATAACAGACTTTGAAGAACACATTCTTAACTGTGAGATGTAAATCTTGCTGTACAAGTAAGTCCTTCAAGCGCGCCATGGCTGCCAAGGACTCTGTTATAAATAGAGGAGGTTTTGTGTGCAGTATAGAAGGTTGGAGTGGAAAATGAGAGTGGGCTCGCTCCCAGTTTCCGTGCTCTGGTTTCCACTTTCTTATAGCTTAGGCAACTGAAGAAATCTATTAAAGTAAGGATACTTGGACCCGCTGCGGCCTCAAACACATGACCATGTGTGTTCTGCAGATCCGGGCTGTGTGCGCGCGCCTCCATGTTTTTTTTTTAAACTCCTGTAGAAAAGTATTTTCCTTGTCCTAAAAAAAAATGGACAAGAACAGGGAAGTAACCAAACATTTTCTAGTTATAAAAGGAAAACCAAGTCCTCAGACCTCCCCCCAACTGCGCGCCCTGTGTAATGACCATAAACATCAGCATCCAGTAGAAGATTATACGGGTATGGGTTCATGTCCACACACCTGTTCACACACACGCCAGGAGATTACGGTAATCTGAGCTTTGTTGTGACTGGCCGGGTCTCAATATGTTTTCCCCGTGTTGTAAAGAATTTTTGGTTGGTCATAATTAGGTTTAATAAAAACTAAAATCCATTTTTACGTAGCTAGAACCGACTGGGCCCTATAGCAAATTTTTGAGATGCCACAACCCCCTCTTCGTGTTATCACTAATAGGTTGCATTACTTCTGATATGGAGGAGTGCAACTACTACAGGACTGACCTGTAAACTAAAGCCCTGATCTAACTATTACATTTTTTGCACAAAATGGTGAGGGAAATGTTACTTAATGTGAGAGGAGCACTAGCATCCCTCCTTAAAGGGGTTATCCAAAGTATAAAACATGCCCGCCAAGGCCCCGCATATAGATTATACTTACCTGATTATACTTACCTGTTCCCTGGGACCCGCGTCGCTCCGGTTGCCCGCATTGCAGCTGCATCTCCCCGTCGCTCTGGGTGAGCTGCCAATAGCAGACTGCGACGTGGGCCCGCGATGCTAGGGAGGCTCGTCCATGTCGCGGCCTGCTATTGGTTGCTTTCCCCATCGCCGGATGTTTGAGAGATGCAGTGACGGCCGTCCAGGGATCAGGAGTGACACGGGAACCTTGGAGCAGGTAAGTATAATCTATATGAGGGGCATGTTTTATACTTTGGATAACCCCTTTAAAGGGGATGTCTCAGAAAAATATTCTACAGTTTTCAAACCAGGACTGGTTCTGAATACGTTTGTAATTGCATGTAAGTAAAAATGTATTACAACTTTATTATAATTTATTATATAACTTTTTTTTTTTGCTGCATCCTCCTGCTGTCCATGTGCCTAACCAGAAATCTAAAACCGCTCAGAGCTGCCATAGATTTCGGGCTTTATTTACGCTAGAAAAATGGCGTAAATAAAAATTTATTTGTCGGGGCAGCTGGCTATGCCTCCTTGCCATGCACCCTTTCAGAAAAGTGGCGAAAAAGTGGGAGATGCGACAATAAAAAAAATATAAAAAAAAGTCTCGCCTGCAACTTTTTGACACCAATTTTCAGGCTCAAAGGAGATGAAAAATCTCCCTATGGAATCCAGATATTTCCAAATTATTAATTGCACAGGGAATCCAAAGTCTCCCTTTAGGAAGAATTTCCAGATAAATAATATTTATCAGAAAATTCATCTAAAGTTGGCAAACTACGGTATCTCTTCTTGTACCGGTAAATGGCCTAAAAGAAAGCAATCCACTTTCACAAGGCAGTTATGGGATATTTATTGTCAGTGGATAATAAATATACAACATGTCTTGTCATTATATCCACTAACAACTTTTTCTCATTCCAGCTAAGTTACCAGTTGAAAGTTGGCATCATGTACTGCAAAGCGGGTCAGAGCACAGAAGAAGAAATGTACAATAATGAGTCGGCTGGGCCAGCCTTCGAAGAATTCCTTCAGCTCTTGGGAGAAAGAGTGCGACTTAAAGGATTTGAGAAGTATAGAGCTCAGCTCGATACTAAAAGTAAGAAAACTCAACTAGATCCTGTTCTTCAACAAAATACTGCGCCGTGTTTAGTGTCGCCCATAAAGTGTCTGTCTGCTAATCTGTTGTACAGAAAGGTTTTGTGTCACTTTAAATTAAAACGTGTGTAAATTAATTTTACTTTTCCATTTAATTTTATGACTAATTTAAAGGCTATGTTCACCTTTTGGTGGCAGCTTTTTTTTTATTATTGCATTGTACTCATTTTGTGCTAAAAAAAACCCTTTCAATTGGTCTTTATTGAAAATATTGAGCTATTTTCCCTGCACAGCTTTGAGTTTATCTAGTAGCTGGTTCTGATTTTTCTCTCTGCTTAGTTGCTGAGGGGCTCCTTATCTCTGATCTGATCGCATTATATCAAAATGTTTATTTTGCTGACAAGAATACGGCTTAAATAAGGGGTTATAACCTTTTAGTAATTTACAGACAATGGTTATCAGATAACCAGCACAAAGTGAAAGTACCATTCACACACCTAGAGAAACGGTTAACCCTTTGTGGCAGAACGGCTCAATATTTTTAATAAAGACAAATGAAAAAAAATATTTTTAGCCCAAAATTAGTCAAATGCAATCATAAAAAAAAAATTGCCCCGGAAGGTGTACATAGCCTTTTAAATCATTTAGATAGGATTCACACCTTTAGTATGATAGAGCCACAGTTTAGTGATTATTGTTGCTTTTTTCTGTGTTGTTGGGGTGGCCATTTTGACCAAAACTGACAAACAGGAAGTGCAGCCATATTGTTTGTCACTTTTAGGGTAGGTTCACACAGTTGTTTTTGGAGGAGGTCTTGAGGCAGATTTTCCTGCAGGTTTTTTAGCCCAAGCTTGAAGTGGATCCAGCAGGAAGAAGTAGAAGCTCCTTTATATTTCTGACTCCTTTTAGACTCACTTTTGGCTTTGGCCAAAAAACCTGCAAGAAAATCAGCCTCAAAACCTCCTCCAAAAAACTCAGTGTGAATCTACCTTTAATTAGCTTTTCGGAAGTTTTGTCAGCCTATTCAATCAATAGTGAATCTATTGGAAAGGACAAGTGTAACAGCCCGCGCTGCCATGTCCCCCCCCCCCCCCCCCTATTTTTTGCACCTAGAAATGTAATTAAAGGGAACCTGACATCAACTTTATGCTGACCTTACTGAGGGCAGGATAAAGTAGTGACAGAAATGCTGATGTCCGCGCTGTGTCACTCATGAGCTAAAAGTAAGTGGTTGGTGAGAACCAGGATCATAATCATTGCAGCCCAGGCCTTGAAAAGAGTCGCATCTACCCGAGAAGAGTCCTGGTTATTCCTAATCTCCTTCTCTCTCCCCATCTGCTGATGGTTGGCAGTTCTCTCCTAGAGAGAAAGGGAGAAAACTAGGTAGAAGACTGTCAGCCATCAGCAGGTGGCCAAGAATTTATGAAGAACCAGGACTCTTCTCAGGTGGCCGGACTCTTTTCCAGGCCCAGTCTGCAATGATTGTGATGGTGGTTCTCGGCAACCACTTACTTTTAACTTTTACATGACAAACCGCTGAAATCAACTCGCCTGTCTCTACCTATTCTGCTGTTAGTATGGGCAGCATAAAGTTGATGACAGGTTCCCTTTAAAGAGGTTTTCCACTTTTGATAGTTGCTTAGGCCTGTTCACATGTCTATGACAATCCAGTTGTATTTCCACCTAGTCTGGTACAGAAACGCCATAGAGAAACTAATTCCATGCTAAACTAGCAGTTTTTGTGATTGGCGGCAGCACCGGACTGGGTCACAAAGTGCGCCAAAATGTCATCAGTTCAGTCCACCTCAGGCATAAATGATAAATGAAAACCCAGCCACACGGTATAAAATACCAGATGCGCACAACTGTCTTTCAAGCGTCCCGCCGCTCCAGTGCCAGCTGCCCCACAGCCCTCTGCCAGCCTATGCTTGTATTGCTGCCGTGCTGACCTGCCATACTGAAGCATGTCCGCTGTGACTAGTGATTAATCTGCTCATCACTGCTGCCGCGTGAACATTTGCTATTTCGAGCCATAAGCAGCTGCCAAAAACTTTTCAGAAACCAGGGGACACCTTTTAAGTACCGTGGATTATCGGGCAGATATAATAATACCTAGTGGAAGTTTTGTTTTCATGGAGCATTGGCCTGCTAAAGTAATCGCGGACCGTAAGAAAATGTCTAGTTTAATCTCATGTATGAGATGGTCAGTCCAAAAAAAGTATGACCAGAAAGGTAAGAGATTTATTTGATATGTTAGAATGTATTAGTTCTGTAAGTAGGACTAAGGTTCAGATAGTTAAAGGGGTTGTCCACTTTGTTCATCCTCATCCCATATTTCCTTGTAGGGCTTTAAGCCAAGGCTACATTCACATGACATGAAAAAACGGCCATTAAAAGCCGTTTTGCATCCGTTTTTAATGGCCGTTAAAAACTCTTAGGCCTCGTTCACACTTCAGTGTTTGGTCAGTGATTTCCATCAGTGATTTGTGAGCCAAAACCATAAGTGGAGCCTCCACAGACATGAGGTAGAAGGGAAATATCTGCTCCTGTTCTGTGTTTAGAGTTGCACCTGGTTTTGGCTCACAAATCACTGATGGAAATCACTGACTAAACACTGAAGTGTGAACGAGGCCTTAGGGTCCATTCACACATCCGTGAATGTGTCCGCACTCGTTCCGCAAATTGCGGAATGGGTGCGGACCCATTCATTCTCTATGGGGCAGGAATGGATGCGGACATCACACAGTGTGCTGTCCGCATACGCATTTCCGGAGCGCGGACCCAATCTTCAGGTTCGCGGCTCCGGAAAAATATAGAACATGTCCTATTCTTGTCCACAATTGCGGACAAGAATATGCAGTTCTATGGAGGTGCCGTCCGTAGTGTATTGTGGATCCCCAAATTGCAGATCCGCAATGCACCCATAAAACTGCTTATTCTTGTCCGCAATTGCGGACGTGTGAATAGACCCTAAAACTGAAGAATTTCATTAGCTTTTTTTTTTTATTATTTATTTATTTATTTATTATTATTATTAATAATATAAACATTGCAACCCCTGCAGTGCCCTCACAGTATTCATAATTCCTCCATAGTGCCTTCTGGACATCACATGGACCCCATAGTGCCCCCCAGGATTATTAATGCCCCCATTAGTGGCTCCCAGTATCAATAATGCCCCTATTTATGACCCCCAGATCTCCTTGTGTTTGTGTAAAAAAAAAAATATATATAATAAATACACACCTCATCCATTTGCACCCACAGGGATAGTCACGTTTCCCTTGATGCAGAAGGACCTGCAATCCCAGCATGATGACATCACCTTAAGCTCCCAGTGATCACGCTCGCACCGCATGGTGACGCCATCAAGCTGGGAGTGATTTTTTCCCCCTAAAAATAAATTTTTCACTAATGTACCCCTTTAGTGACCGTTAGACAGGTGCACTCCTTTCTAAACAGCCCCATTGATTTCAATGTCCTGTTTTTTGACGCGAAAAGCCTTGTGTGATGGCAGTTCAAAAACGTCTGTCACACACCCATTTTTCATGTGACTGTAGCCCAATAGTGGTCTTGATTGGGACCCCCCCTCCCCCCGCTGTCGGCCAGAACGTGTGTCCCCACAAAGACTGAATACTGAGCTGATTGATTGCAGTGATCCGCAGTTACATCCACCATGGGTTCCGGCGACAGGACCCCCATTACTGGTTAGTATCAGGAAATAAGTGCAGAAATCCTCCTTTTAACTCTTTCCTATTCCACTCGCACAAGTACGCCCATCACACAGATAAATGTCCCCATCGACTCGTCTCTCGTTCTTGAACCCTACAAGTACAGCGCTCCTCCTGACTCATTAGGAACAGAACATAAAGCCCACCTATCTGTCTGCAGACTCCAGACCACCATCAAAAAGAAATGTGTGATTCATTGTTCCAGAAAGCATTCCCTGGCATGCAGCTCTGTCGATTCAGCGCATCGGAAACGTGAAATGATTGCAGGGCTGGTTTTCGCAGCAAGCATTTTAGGCATGGTTCAGCTCACATTTGGAACAGTTCAGTTCTGAGGAACCATGTTTTTATTTGCCTTGCCCGGCAACGGGAGGCGGCAGCTGTAAAATCGATACACATGGTAAAGACGTCCATCCATACTGTAGCAAGCAGTCTGTGTTCACTGCCGAAGCAAGCTCATGCCGTCCTCACTTGGAGAATAGATGAGTGTATTGAGCTAATGTGACAGCTAGACATGGGGCTCAAGAACTTGTCGGTAAAGAGACACTTCAAAATGAAGAATTTTTTTTTTTTGGGTGGGTGGCAATCATATCTGTAATAAACCAAAACACGTTGGGGGAGACGCCACTTAAAGTTGTAAATTATGGGGCACACCATCATTTGCAACTTTTTGAGCTTCTCAACATTTTTCTAAAATGTGGTGGAGCTAAGTAAGAGGGGCAGAGCCTCCCGCGGCCTGCCAGATTTCTATAATTTATGTCAAAAACTGATGTAAATTATAGCTCAAGACTAGCCCACCCCTTGCTGGAGTACATGGAGGGCCGAAGAGGCGCCTAATTTATTAGGAGGCATCTGCCCCTTGATGAAATAGGCACATCTTACTCTTAAGAAATTAGGCACATCTCATTCCAGTGCGCAGGAGATCGGCTGCTGCAGAAAACGCCAGTCTTCGTAACTCTTTGTACGTGTTTCGGGCATTGAGAAGAGATACTGAATTCTTCCTTCTTTTCTGCCTCCCATTCTTTGCAGTAGGAGGCAGCACTGAAGATCATGAGGCGGGGATTTAAAGCGACATGTGGGATTTTGGCGTTGCTGTGACATGGCTGTCCGTACCAAAATTCTGCGGAATAATACGCTGTGTGAACTACGCTGATAATTATTTTTTATGTTTTCATATATGCAGAATAATATCACTATTCTCTTTCATAACCCTTGAGTTTTATGGGTGAAATATAAAGGGAAGATGTGAGAACAGAATAAACCGCATAGAATTGCATAATACATGGGAGGGTACAAAGCCAACGAGCCAGGGGAAGACAATGGAGACTATAGAGGAACACTATGTACCAGCCGTCTGGTCTTCTCATTCCGTTCATTTGGTCCATACATCCAGATGACTCATGGCGTGGGCTGATACATTGCCCAAGTCCTTCTCTGTGAACAAAGAACTATGATAGACGCCAGTACATCATTTATCACTGGTGTCTGGGATTTATATCATTATCTGCCGACACTTCTTTACCGCCACTGATGGACCTTCTCTTAGAGGGGTTCTCTCGTGAATGATTTAAATTGGCTGCCAGAAACCTGTCCTAGAATGTGAGCAGAATTGGTTGCCACCACTTGCAGAAACTGTCTAGCGCGTCGAGGGGCAGAGCCTCACTACACACTACGCTCAAGCGCTAGCATATACTACATATTGGTGAGCGTTCCTGTCAGGCTCCTCAGCCATGATGGCATATCATAGGCAGGATCCCCTTTAATGTGCATGTTTTCTATCCTAACACCATAGACTATTTCATTTGGTGCTTCTCCCCTTATGTTATGTACATTTCAATTCACCATGTTTTTCGAATGGTAGAGCGCTTTCAAGAAAGCGCTTGCCACCTCTTCTGTACACCCCATTAAGTTTTGTACACCCCAGAAAATTGCAGATTGTCTAGTCCAATAAGGAGTGCAGACATTAGTATATGGTGTCACTTATAGTAATATTATTCATGTATCCTGTGGGCATGTGCCCTGCTGTTGCTCCCTGGCGGTCTCTGTAATCAGGGGGTTAGGTGGAGGTATCCCTTAGTGTTTATTTTCCTACCCCCATTGATTGTTTTCACACATGTAATTGTTTAATTATACTCAATAAATATTTTTGTTATATTTTATATGATATTCTTTCTGTATATTAGTTAGTTCTATTGTAGGAGTTGTTTTATGGTTTACTAGGCCCCAAGATGTATTGCTTTATGTAATCTGCGGTACTGGTTGGTTCTCAATGTCTAGCATCTACCTGGAGATTAACCAGCGTACACGCTAAACCTAAGCATAGAGCATGATGTGACTGGGGTCTTCAGGGCGCACTGGACACGGAAAATAGCAACAGGATTGTATAGAGGAAAAATGTAACCCAGCTGGAAATCAGGGAGTTAATTTTCCTTTTTTGTAAATCATGTTAAAAATTCCTTCTCTGTTCCTGATGGCTACACATACCATAGGAGGGTGAGGAATTCCTACAATCTTCTCAGTCCGTTACCAGTATCACATGTAATCCCTCTGTTATGCAGAGATATACTTTTCTAAGTTTTGTCTGAAAACTGATAAATATTAACCCTTTTTTGTATTTTTTTTTTTTTTACAGCCGATTCCACAGGTACCCACTCTCTTTACACAACCTATAAGGATTATGAGATAATGTTTCACGTCTCTACCATGTTGCCATACACGCCAAACAACAAGCAGCAGGTAAACATATCTTATTTCGCATATTGTGCCGCTCCTGTTATTCTTCCTGGAAATGTAAAAATAAGGCTGTGTTCACATCTGGGTCAGAGACTCCATCAGTCAGTGCCATGAGCTTGAAC
This sequence comes from Bufo gargarizans, assembly GCF_014858855.1. Classification (NCBI taxonomy): domain Eukaryota; kingdom Metazoa; phylum Chordata; class Amphibia; order Anura; family Bufonidae; genus Bufo; species Bufo gargarizans. Next base: position 44,092,874 of record NC_058090.1, on the reverse strand, counting down.
CTATATTGACAACTATATTGTATGGTAATGTCCCCTTACATGCTTTGATACTGTCCACATAGGGCCTTTACATGGGCCAAGAATGTCGGGGCTGAGTCTGCTCAGGACATGGTTCTACGCTCGGACAATACCAGACTATATCTCAAACTGGTTTAGACTATGTAATGTATGTTTGGATCTGCTCCTGAACCTTTTCATGACCTTTCCATGGCATCATATGTTAGATTTTGCTTTTACAAGCTATAATGCCCCTGTTTAATGTTCTGTAAGAGATCTGCCCGGGCACTTCACCAGTCTGGGGGGAAAAAGGGGGATTTCTTTAAATTTTGGACACCCTGGGACAGAAAAATTAAGATAGGGTTATTTTGCACCAGAATATTGTGCCTGCATCATTTTTAGCTTGCGCCAAATTTATGATTTGGGTTGTTAAATGTCTAAATCTATGATAATGTTTTAGAAAGTGGTGAAGGGAAGATGTGACACACAAATCCCTGTTTGCGACACAATGCGCCACTTCGGAGTTGACACAGTTTTTGTCTAAAACATGTGCCGTAAAGAGGTGCAAAGTAGGGGCAAAAAAGTCATCACAAATCAAGACACCTAAAAGGATAGGATAGGCCAGGGATGCTCAACCTGCGGCCCTCCAGCTGTTGTAAACCTACAACTCCCATCATGCCATGCTGTAGGCTGATAGCTGTAAACTGTCTGGGCATGCTGGGAGTTGTAGTTTTGTAACAGCTGGAGGGCCGCAGGTTGGGCATCCCTGGGATAGGCCATCAATATCTGATTGGTGGGGGTTCAACTCGGCGATCGTCTGTTTTAAAGAGGTCTCTGCACTTACTAGGGCTCTGTTGAGCGCTGCTGCTTCTCTCTTTACAGCTTACCATCCACAGTGATGTACATTGTATAGAGGCTCTGATTGGTAATGCAGCTCAGCTCTATTCCTTTGCATGAGATTGCGCTGAATGTAGGCCATGCAACCAATGAACATGACCTCACATGGCCTAGGAAGAGGCCTTAGAGCTCATGGCGCCACAGCCTTTCCATACAGCTGATCGGCGGGGGTGCCGGGAGGAGGACGCTCCACTAGTCAGATATCGTTGACCTATCCTGAGGATAGGCCATCAGTATCAAAATTCTTTAGAACCCATTTAATTAGGTAGAGCTGCAATATCCCACACAACTTATGGACAGGGCTGGTGCTGTGTTTTGGAGCCATGCAGCTAGGCCATGTGACCGATGTACAGTGAACATCACTGGGGTAGGAAGAGGCCTAAGCTCGGGGCAGGTCTCCGAACCTGATATTGATGATCTATCCTGAGGATAGGCTATCAAATTCCCAGATAACCCCTTTTAAAGGCTACTGTATGTCTAAAGCCTCTTTGCTAGTAGTCTTTATTACAAATTTCCTACTATTTTGTGTCTAGAGCTTTAGTGCAGATTCATGGTTACAAACAAACCTAGGGGAGTCTGATCCTGCATTCATACTCTTTAACTTGTTCCCTATTTCTTACTAACCTACACATTTTACTTAAAGGGGTTCTCCGGGAATTAAGAAATTGAAAATACTTAAAGGAGAACTGTAATTTTATTTTTTTATTTGCTAGTTTATTAGAGCTAGGCATGTATGCCTGAGTTAGTCTGTCAATGATTGCTAAAAGATCTGTAATTACTTTATAACAGCAGCTTTCATTAATGTCTCCTGTCCCTTTCCACTTCTCCCTTAAAAGACCGTTGCTAGGGCTCATCTGTCTCCCAACTTAATGTAAACAGAAGACAGAGGCGTGGTCCTCCACACTGCATGCCTGCATTAGGCTTAAGAGTGAGGAGGCGTGTCTTTCAGTAATCTAATCTGATTGGCTGGCAGGAAGCTCAGACATCCCAACTTGCGAAAACTCATTTCAGGGAGGTGCACTTCTCATTTCCGGGAGGTTTTCTTTTTTTTTTTTTCTTTCACAAACTTTTTATTACATTTTCCAAACATATGCATTATCTGCACACTTTGCTCTATGGTGTGGAGGACTGGGCTCATTACCCTGCCTCAAATTATCATATTTATGTACATGATTAAAGGTATTCTGTCACCACCTATAAGCCCTGTGAGCTAAACATATGCTCATGTCCGGGGTAGCATTCTGATTTCTAAGGTGGCCTTATACAATCTATTTGTGGCTTTATTCTGCGGAAAAACAGGTTTTACTAACCTGTCAATTTATTAAGGTGCCCAAGCAGGGGAGGTCTGTGGATGCATGGTGCCCGGCCGCACGCATCGCCGTTCGTGCCCAGCGCCGCCTTCTACTCCTCAGTGCTGCCTCTCCCACTCCCTCCCTCTCCCCCTCCTCCCGCTTTGAGCTCCCGCGCGTGCGCCGTTGCGGACTGCTAGAATCAGCTTCTTCTTGCACTGTGCGCACGTGCCGAGAAGGGGACACTGCTACAGGTTGCCGGAAAGGTTTACTGCGAGTAAACCTTTCCGGGATATATTGTTTTACATGCGGGCGTCAGGGAGCCGCTATCTAATAGCGGGAGACTCCCTGAACGTCCGGGAGACTTGAGATCCTTGGAAGCTGCTGGCTACCGCAAGTGTGTATGGGAAGTAAGGGAAGGCAGTTTTGGCCTCAGAGAACTGGCAGAGGAGCCATCTTGAGAAGATTCTCATATTGTAGGATTCAAGACAGCTGTAACTAAGGGGAAAACGGTGGTATGTGAAGAAACTAAAGATTGCTTAATCCGTAATGCTGCTTCAGCAGTAACATTTGCTAAAATACATTTTTTGATGAAAACATGACAGTTATCCTTTAAATATTACTTCTTCTCAAATACCTTTCATTGTTTATAATGGCTCGTTTTGTTGGGGGAGCAATCATCAGGGGAAACAAAATGGCCACTGTCCCATTAGTTCACACAAAACCTGTCCTGACCACACATGAGGACAAATTACTTTACAACACTGAGGTAAAGAGCTGCCTCATCCTCCTCTCTGCTCTGCTTGTCAGAGATTATTATTCCAAATACAGCTGATAAGAATCTCTGGGGAATTTAGTTTGAGGAGACATAAAGTACAGAGCGGATGGACAGTACAGACTGGTGATATAGCGCTATGGTGATGGTGACTGCATACAAGAGCTGCTGCTCATTAGCCACACCTCATCCTCCTCTCATGTCTCCTCATCTTCATTCCCACAGAGATTCACCTGTATTCAGGATGATGATTCCTGACAAGTAGAGCAGAGGGGAGGAGCACTATGGAGCATGCGCAGTAGGTATTGCGATGCCCTGCCAGGATCGGGCATCGCATTGCGCATGCGCCAGCTACAAGACTCGTAGCTGGCGCATGCGCAATGCGATGCCCGGTCCTGGCAGGGCATCGCAATACCTACTGCGCATGCGCCGGCTACGAATTTGTCCGCGCAGCCGCAATGGAAAAGGGGAGGGGAGTAAACGGGCGGGCACAGGCACAAGGAGGGCAGGGTTATGAGCCGTTAGGGAGGTCCGGTCTTGGGCTCGAAAGATTGAGACACCGCCCTGGGCACTTGAGAGGGCTCGTTTACACAATCTTCAAAGTTCATTTTTGGCAGAAAGAAGACTCGGTTATATGCAACAAAGGTACCGTTTTTAACTGCTGGGTGGCACATATAACGCTATAGGATCTGTCTAATATGGTCAAATGTGGTGACAGACTCCCTTTAAGTATTTTAATTTTTTTATTTTATTTCTGGAGGACCCCTTTAACCTCCTAAGAGTCACGTTAAAATTGGAAAAACCCTCCTAAAAATGTCACTTTTTTATTGTAGATTTTTAATGTGTGTCTGCAGTAAATCTTGTTGGCGCACAACTCAAGGGACACTATTGCATTTTTAACCCCTTAGTGACATCATTAATTTTAGCCTTAAAGGGCTTCTGTCACCCCACTAAAGTCATTATTATTATTTTTTTGGCTACTTAAATTCCTTATACTGCGATATATCAATATATAATGCTCTTACTCATTTTCGTTCAGCAGTTTCTTCAAAAAACGGACTTTTATAATATGTAAATTACCTGTCTACCAGCAAGTAGGGCGGCTACTTGCTGGTAGCAGCCGCATCCTCCTTTCATAAAGGCGCCCCCCTCCTCATGTTGATTGACAGGGCCAGCGAACGCGCTTGTCCTCTGGCTGGCCCTGTCTGCGTTCAAAATCTGGCGCCTGCGCCGTACCAGTCTTCAGTCGGCACAGGCGCACTGAGAGGAGGACGCTCGCTCGGCCGGGTGTAGATGTGACGTCATCTGCGCAGGCGCATTGAGGATGGAGCGGCCGAGCGATCGTCCTCCTCTCAGTGCGCCTGCGCCAACTGAAAACCGGTACGGCGCAGGCGCCAGATTTTGAATGCAGACAGGGCTAGCCAGAGGACGAGCGCGTTCGCTGGCCCTGTCAATCAACATGAGGAGGGGGCGTCTTTATGAAAGGCGGATGCGGCTGCTACCAGCAAGTAGCCGCCCTACTTGCTGGTAGAGAGGTAATTTGCATATTATTAAAGTCCGTTTTTTGAAGAAACTGCTGAACGAAAATGAGTAAGAGCATTATATATTGATATATCGCAGTAAAAGGAATTTAAGTAGCCAAAAAAATATATATATGACTTTAGTGGGGTGGCAGATTCCCTTTAATGGGGTTGTCCCATGAAAAATATTCTACAGTTTGGAAACCAGCACCTGGATCTCAGTACTTTTGGAATGGCACGTAATTAAAAATGTTGTATAGCCACTGAGTTATTCAATAAAATGTATCTGTATTGTGCCACTTAATTTATTTATTTGACCTGCTCACTGAGAAGGCCGCACATGCTCAGTTTCATCTTTCAACTGCCCCCTGAGCTGTGATGGGGAGAGCTGCAGTGGAATAGACACGCCCCCTGAGCTGTGATAGGGAGAGCATGGACACGCCTCCAGAGCTGCAGCAGAAAAGACACTCCCCTTGAGCTGTCAGCTTGATATAAATCTAGCAGAGCAATGAATGAGGAGATCTCTGGATCCATGGGAGGTACAGGGCTGGTTCTAGCTTTGTTAGAAATAGTTTGTCATGTACTATGTGATGTCTGATTTTCATTTTTTACATTATTCATGGGATAATCCCTTTAAGGACCAATAATATTTTCCCCCTTTGTGTTCTAGCAGTCATACATTTTTTATTTTTTATTCTATTTTTATTTTTTTATTTAGCAGGATTAGTTGTAGGTTTTTTAGGAACCATTTTGGGATATATATATATAGTGTATTAAATAACTTTTATTATTTTATTTTTTAAGGGGAAAGATTAAAAAAAAATTTTTACGGTGTTTACTGTGTGGTAAGAATAACGTAATTTTATTATGATAATACCAAGTTTTTATATAGATTTTTTTTTTTACAGTTTTTTTTTCTCTCCTCCTGCAGCTGCTCCCTCATTCTCCTCCACACTGGGGGGTGGGGGGCTTTTTTAACTGCTCATATCTCTGGTTTGGTACCAGCTAGAGGTTTGGGCTTTGTATTATTTGAAAGCTGGCATTCCAAGTTTTCAGACGCATTCAGTACAGGGGAAGATATCACTGATAGAAATCGGGATGCTGTCAATGCAGCTGAAAGTAAAAACAGATTTTACCTGCTATTATTCCCGACTCTATTTCTAACAGTGATTTATCCTCTGTTGCTCGGACTAATGCTGTCATTTTGGTCTTGAATGAAAGCCTGGTATGTCAGCTTTCAAACAAGACCAGTTGCATGTTTCTAGCTGCCATTCAGGAGATAGCAGCATCTAAAGCAGCCCTCCATTTTCTGCCCGAGCCAAGGTCGGGCAGAACAGTTAGCTACTTTTCCCACTGCCCGAGCTGGACGCGGGGAAAACAGTTAGGTGGTTAAAGGGGTTTTCTGATTTCACCATGTTGATGACCTATCCACAGCATAGGTCATCAATATCAGATCAGCCACTGCAATATTAATGATGAGCAGGTAAGCTGTGACAAGCATGAGCAATGCGTTCTTTTCGTATAGCTGATCGTCGGGGGTGCCAGGAGTCGGACCTGGCGATCTGACACTGAGGACCTATCCTGAGGATAGGTCATCAATATGGGCAAAGCTTAAAACCCCTTTAAAGGTTCTTAGAGCCGGAATGGAGCAGCGGCGGGCCTGCAGACACATAAGTGGGGAGTTTTATGTTCATGGGACAACCTCTTTAAGCAAGTAAAATGAGGGGGAAATAGTGCAGGATCGGGCTCCACATGGTTTGTTTGTAGTCTATACCATGGAGTCAAAGAGGGTCATTTGTATGCCGGTCTTGATATCCCCCTGTGTTGCTGAAGGATGCACTTAATTTATGACCAGGCTCACAACTCGTCATAAATTTAGGGCATTTTCTGGCAGTCCATGTCCCTGGATTAGAATCTTGGCCACCTCTTATATGGTGTAGATATCAGTTATCATTTACTCCAGAAAACTGCCATAAAGGATAAGGGTTCATCGCACAGAGATTTTGGGCGCACTGCCATAAGAATGAATGGGGTTGCAGCGCGACTTGCATGTTTGCTGCGACATGCAAATTGCAAAACATGGCCCCTACCACACCCTCTTTCTGGATAGTAACGAGGGCAGTGTAGAAATGCCATTTCCGTCTATATTTAGGCTGAATGGCTTTTAAAAAGTCGCAGACCTAGGGTTTGTGAATTTTTTCCTGCTGGGAAAGTGGCGCAGGAGAGGTGATAAATCTTCCCATAGTGGCTGCAACCCCTGTGCAGTAAAATGAGACAACGTTGACAATGTGTTAATTAAAAATCTCCCATAATTTAGTGTTTAAAACCCCCTAAAGGCCATTACATTTTTAATCAAGGTATTGTCAAAGTTGCCTAATTTTTTTTTTTTTTTTTTGGTATATTGGTTTCGAAGGTGGCCATAGCCAGACAGTTGTTACATTCCTGTTGCATTCATAAAATACCCTTGTATGGAGACGCTGCTGAGGGATTTGCATTCTGTTTTATATTTCTGGATGGCTTAGAGCTCAGTAGACAGATCGTCTAGCCGTTTCTTGAGGATGCTTATATCTCAAACATCCTACTGTCATCCTACTTATTGCAGTATGACCTGTGTGCACAGCGCCACGGTGGCGAAAAGCGGTACTGCAGGTAACAGAAATAGCATTTTAGGAAAGCATTCCCTAGAAACAGTAAACCACTGGAAAGATTAGCAAGGCCTGTTCTGTGCTAATGTTTATTGCAGATGGTAGCCGCGTCCGTGGACCAGTAAGACTTTCTGCATTGTAACAAGGTCCATGGTATCTTTCTGTACAGACAGGATTAACACATCCTCGACTTGTTCTTCCTGTTTGGTCTGTGAAGGTTGATGATTTGAATGACAGTTCCATAAGTTAAAGTGGAAAATCACTGAGGGATCTCTGCTTTGATCTATGGCCCAGTCTTGGACATTGATGGACTGCAGATTTGTCATTCGGCCAAAAACTTTTCAATTACAACCCCCAACGGCCAAAAACATCTAACACTGCAGATCCACTTTTCTCCAGATATCTGCCTCAGTCACATTCCCCGATGTCACAAAGCGGTCCTGATATTCAGCAGAAAACAGCCTGAGGCTGGACTCGCACACAGCAGTGGATGCAACAGTCCTTCCTTTATGTGTTTCCTTCCTTTTTGATCCAATATTGGTTTTGGCTAAAAAAAACTGCATATGTGATTCCGGAAACTGGAAAATGACTTAAAAACTGCATATGTGATTCCGACCTAAATCTACAGGCCAAAATCTCTATTATATGGCCAGTTTAACAGGTATCCCTTTAAGGGTATGTTCTCATGGCCTAAATTTCAAGTGTATCAGAAACTACATCCCATTGCTTCCAGCGGGAATCTGCTTTGCTGTAGCTGTGGATTTTTTAAATATTTTTTTTGTTGTGCAGATTTGAAATCTGTCTACTTGACGCAGAAACTTAACGCAGAATCAAAAAAAATACGTGAAGAAACCACCCACAGGGTAACCACTGAAGGGTTAGCCCCACTGAATGGGGCTGCTGCATGGCGTGACAAACTGAACATCTGCTGTAGATCCATGAGGATCAACCTCCGATTTCTGCCATGGATTCCACAGCAAAAAATAATCATTTTTTTCTAGCATGTATTTTCAGTCTTTTGAACATACCCGCTGGGACATGCCCCCATTGCGGGTCCCACCGCATGCGCAGCCGGCCTCCAATCATTTGTGTGGGGCCGCCGAAAATAGCCGAGCGCTGGCTTGGCTATTTCTGTCGGCCCAATAGAAATGAATGGGCAAGCGTGTTTCTCTCCCATTCACTACTATAGGGAGAGCGCTTGGTGGGGAAACCAGGGGTTCTCTGGCCACCACATTTCCTTCTCCAGGTGTAGGAGCAGGTGGGAGGTGGGACCCGCACTTATCAAAGAATGGGGGCATATTGCTAGGCATCTCAGATGGGAATACCCCTTTAAAGGGGTTGTGTCATCATAGAGAATGGGGGCATAGCTCTAGGATATGCCCCCATTGTCTTATAGGTCCCGCACCTATATAGAGAATGGAGCCCCGCATGGTGGTGGCTGGAGGACTCTGGTCCGGCCACCACCAAGCCATAGAAGTGAATAGGAGTGTACCGAACATGAGCGGCCCCCGCTCCCATTCATTTCTATTGGGCCGACGGAAATAGCCAAGCCAGCGCTCGTCTATTTTATAGCCCTATAGAAAATGAATGCTCAGTGCGCCCTCCTTCACTTGCGGGGCTCCGTTCTCGATATAGGTGCGGGTACCAGCGGTGGGACCCGCACCTATAAGGCAATCGGGTCATAACCTAGCGGTATGCCCCCACTGTCCATGATGAGACAACCCCTTTAAAGCCCACATTTTTAGTCCAGACCCATTCATTTCAATGCCTGTTCTGCAGTCCTGCAAAAAAGATAAGACATGTCCTATTGTCCATTTGCAGGGGATGCAACATGAATGTCACACAGTCGTCATCTGTATTTTTTGCAGATCTGCATTTTGCGGACCGCAAAATACATACGGTCGTGTGAATGCACTTTACTTATGGGTTTTTGGAGGTTTCGTCCATGGACCCCATTGTCTTGTCATGCTCCAAAACATACTGAAGGTTATTAACGTGAAACAAATGCGTGTCCAAGTTAGGCCTCATGCACACATTTGCGTTTTGCATCCGCATTCCGATCCGCCTTTTTTGCTGATTGCACACAGACCCATTCATTTCTACTGTCCACCTCCGTACCTCCATTCTGCAAATTATAGAACATGTCCTATTGTCCGTATTGTGGATGAGAATAGTCATTTCTAGCACACAGAAGGTATCCAAATTTTTGGGATCTGGGGTATGTGGGCCCCCATATATGGACATGGTCATGTGAGTCCCTCTAAGGACAGGTCCCGTTGCCAGCATGCATATACATGGACTCAATAATCAAATATTAGATATACATTATTTATTTATTTTGGCTCAGAGCGGTTATCTTATAATCCTTAAGTAATTGCATTGCTCCTTAAAAATGATGAGCGCAATAAAAGATGCCCATTGTGTGCATGATACCGCCATTCCTCATTTCCAGCGCCGAACATCCTAATAGGAAGGAGACAATAAAGTAATGCTATATTATAGGTAATTATGCAGATCCCACAGCAGTTAAACCCGTCAGCTCCATAGAGAAATAATTACAAGTGCGCTACAGTAAGTGGTTGGCAGCGCGCGTTGCTATGGAAACGGAAGTCTGGATCCCTGCTGGTTGCTTTATGTTCACAAATAGAATCCACTGCTGGTGGAGGAGGAGGAGGATGAGGGGGGTCGCTCAGTGTTAAATTGGAAATGCATTATTCATTTAATATAACATGTTTTCGGAGGTTATGTTTATGGACACGCACTGTTGTACCTCCAGGCATTAGAAAGGTCAGGGGCCGCAGTCTGGGAAGATTGAGTGCGTTCATTTGTTTCTTACCATCTGGGTTCAGGTCCATTGTTTTGTTTTTTTACGCCTGGCGTGCAGATCGGCGGCTCACAAAGCGAAATTACAGATTTTTTATTTATTTATTAAATTACAAGAATTGAAGGTGGCGGTTGTTTTCTGTTTGTATTGTATTTTATGTTGTTTTAGACGTAGGTGCGAGATGATGGTCATGTACAGGCTATCCTGCCCGTAAAATGCAAATGTGCATTCTATTTTAAAGCTTCACCCCCAAAATTGAAGCAGTTATTGGAAAGGGGAAGGGGGCACGTGGACAGAAAATATGTCTATCCTTTTCTATGGGGTTCACTTAAATATGAAACACAAAATCCGAAGAACCTATACAGAGTATATACATTAACACACGCCATCAATCAGGGCGAAGATCTGCCTGCGTCTGTCACAGGCGATACCCCTGCATATTTTCGCAGAGCTTTGGTGCACAATCTATCGCGTCCCTATAAAATGTGTGAAGCTGTGATTTTCTTTAATTGCAGCTGCTGAGGAAGCGGCACATCGGAAACGACATTGTGACAATAGTGTTTCAGGAGCCTGGAGCCCAGCCGTTCAGTCCCAAGAACATCCGCTCTCATTTCCAGCATGTCTTTGTGGTCGTAAGAGCTCACAATCCGTGCACGGACTCGGTCTGTTACAGGTATGATTGCCCAGCGCTTTATAGAGCAGTAATTGGTGAGGGGGCTTCACGGCCTGCTCCGCAGTTCAGAAAGCGTAGGACAGATGTGTATTCTACATTTGACTCTCTGATTTCCATAGTAGAAATGGGCAGTCTATGCTCTTCGCTGCCTTTTTTTTAAATTATAAATTGAGGTGCTAGATTACATTGCACAATTGCCTTTTTGATTTGCGATCTAAAGATGTCCAAATATTATGTGCATTTATTATAATTTTTTTTCTCTTACTGAAACAAGATCAATAAATTCTCCGGCAATCTGCAGTGATTTGCTCTATTGCTCTAACATGTGTTGTCGTTGGATTATGTTCCTGTTTGATTTACTGTTTATGCAGATTTACGGCGTAAGTCACTATCCCACATTGTGCGCTGGATTGAAAATGTATATTTAAAATGTTATTGTTGAGATAAATTATTTATTACACATTTTTATGTGATGTATAAACCTGTTAATTAATGGCACTAATCCTGTGATTAGGCCTTTTCTTTAGTGCGAGCTCCACATACATTATCTCAGCTGTGTGCATTTTTTTTGGTCACATTGTTTTGTCTCATTTAGCATGTAAAATATATTTATCATATAATTTTGTAGGGCTATGTTTATAACTTGTTTTTTCATCCATTTTTTCCCTAATCATTAAAAAGCATTATTTTTTTTTATTTATTTTTTTAGAAGAGATCATGTACAAAAAGCAGTGCAATGTGTAGGCAACATGCTGTAGAGCTGGGGGGCTAAGCAAACTGTTATATAGTTTGGGGGGAAATATTTAGCATAACGATTAACTGTAATTTGACTGCCCTTGATATGCTTAAGAGTCCAGTAGGCGGATCTAATCTGTAAATGACAGCCTTCTCTCTATGACTCGATCACCAAGTAGGACTGCCCACTGGACTCCTCAGCATAGAAAGAGAAAAGGTGTGAAACACAAAAGTTTTAGCCATAGTCTTAACCCACAATCTGCTCACACAGTCACAACTAAATGCAGTACTATCTGCAGGCAGCAGGTTATAGAGCAGGAGGAGCTGATCAGATTGATATATAGGTTTGTGGAAAATGATTCAGCAAAATCTGTAATTTTATAAATGTTCGTCTTTGCGTGTTCTGAGTTCTGTTGTACATGGGGGAAGTGTTTATCAGTAACTGATAGCTGATATCTCTGTATACACACTTACACAGAGAATGTTACCAATCACTGATAACACCTACCGTGTACAGTTATCAGTGACTGACAGCTATCTTTGTGTACACACTTAGGGCTCGTTCACACTACCATATAGCTTTTTCAGTGTTTTGCGGGCCGTTTTTAACGGCTTTGTTTTTTATTTCAGTAGTATTTCCGGTTCTGTCCCATTCTGTTTTTCCGTATGGCATATACAGTAATTACATAGAAAAACTTGGACTGGGCATAACATATTCAATAGATGCTTCCGCAAAAACTGAACGGATACGGAAGACATACGGCGTACATTCCATGTTTTTTGCAGACCCATGGACTTGAATGGCTCCACGGAACGTGATTTGCGGGCAATAATAGGACATGGTCTATCTTTGAACGGAATGCATACGGAGTACATTCCGTTTTTTTTGCGGAACCATTGAAATGAATGGTTTCGTATATGGACCATATGCGGAACTGAAAAATAAAAAAAAATAAAAACACGGCCCGTTTACGGAATGCAAAAACAGTTTGTGTGAACTAGCCCTTATACAGAGAATGCTATCAATGACTGATAACACCTCCCCTTTGTACTACTATCGGTGACCGACAGCTTTCTCTGTGTACACACTGATGGCATTCTCTGTGTAAGTGTGTATACAGAGAACTGTCAGCATTCTCTGTGTAAATCGCTGATAACACCCCCCCCCCCGTACAGATATCAGTGACTGACAGTTATCTCTGTATGCACACTTACACAGAGAATGCTATCAATCACCACTAATAGCTAAACGGACATTCTTGAGCTCTAAAAGAGCAGAGATTTAAATGTATAAAATTGCAAAGTATAAAAAATTGTATTGAATCTTTTCTCAAACTTTATATCGGTCTTCTCAGCTCCTCCTGCTCTATAACATGCTGCCTGCAAATGGCAAAGTATTTCTTGGTGACGGGTTCACTTTAGGAGGTTCTTAGCCAAAATGTTTACTATCCAGAAATTCTGATTCCTAATGCAGGCTGATATGGAGATTATCCAGGATTGACTACTGCCAAGCTGCTTGTCCGCTGTTGCCACAGATCTAATTAAGCTTTGAGAGTCATGTCTGACCAGTAGTCAGTGTTTTGTTGTCAAGCAGTACATCCCGAGCAACCAGTCTGCCCCCAATTTCTTAGATTTTCATCTTAAGACAGAACTGCTATTGAACAGGATAAAGCCTTGTCCATATGTCCTATTAGGTCCTCAGATAAGTGTCTTTATCTCTTATAATGAAATACGTTATAAAGTCCACAAAGTACTTTGTACATAGTTCAGAAGAAGATTTGATTATTTTAACTGTCATAGGCAATCTGAACTTCTCATGACTTATGGCAGTACATTTGACTTGTCCTGCATTTGACTTTATGTACAACCAGTGTTCTAGCTTTGTTTCCAGTTCTGCTAATGGGACCGCATTTTCCATGATGGTCTATATAAGTTATGATAATAAATACCTTTTGTGTAATTGTAAGTAGCCAACAACTTAATCAGACGAGGGTTCATATTCTGCATGTTTTTGTATTGCAGTGTTGCTGTCACACGATCAAGAGATGTTCCTGCTTTTGGTCCGCCAATTCCAAAAAGTTTCACCTTCCCTAAATCCACAGTGTTCAGGGACTTCCTCTTAGCTAAAGTAATTAATGCAGAGAATGCCGCTCACAAGTCTGAGAAGTTTCGAGCTATGGCTACTAGAACCCACCAAGAGTACCTGAAAGACTTGGCAGAAAAAAATGTCACAAACACCTCCATTGATTCATCTGGAAAGTTTCCATTCATCTCACTGGCCTCAAAGAAGAAAGAAAAGCTAAAGCCATATCCATGGGCTGAACTGTACAGCACGGGGGCAATCGTCTGGGCTGTCCAAGTTGAAGACTTTAGCAATGCTTTGGAGATTGATTGTCTCCTGTGCATCTCAAATGAAGTACTGGCTCTACTTGACCAGGAAACAAAAAACGTGATATTAAACTGCTCAAGTCGAGATGTTATAGGATGGACATCTAACAATACCACTGTTAAAATTTTCTACGAGCGAGGAGAATGTGTGTTTATCAGAAGCTACAACAATGATGAGATAAAGGAAATTGTCAAGAGGCTGGAAGTAAGATCTAACTCCGTAAAGTATTGCTGAAGTCAAATGTCTCTTAATGTCAGATAATGTCACCACGACACCATTAACAGTAATTGACCAATGTTCTTGAAGCATCAGAGATTTTGAGCTAGTCATTACATGAAGTACTATTAATAGAGGTACTTTATAGGTTATTACGACATGTAGACTGGTTCATGTTCATTGAGTAGACAAGTTCATTGGATAAGGTCAATCTCTTGCACATCTTTCTTTGGTCTTTATCTATGCGCTGTGCCTTTTGTATCCTCTCTGTTTTTGTGCTTTCTTTTATATTTTAAAATTCATTTTTTTAGGCTTGCTTATTTTTTTTTACTATTTTTAATCCATTTCAGATTGTCACGAAAGGATGCGAGTCAGTGGAAATGACACTGAGAAGAAATGGTTTGGGGCAGCTCGGCTTTCATGTCAATTACGAAGGGATAGTTGCTGAAGTAGAGCCCTATGGCTATGCTTGGCAGGCTGGCTTAAGACAAGGAAGCCGTCTGGTTGAAATCTGTAAAGTTGCCGTAGCCACATTAAGTCATGAGCAGATGATTGACCTTCTGAGAACATCAGTGACTGTGAAAGTGGTCATTATCCCTCCACACGATGATGGCATTCCACGCAGGTATTATTTGTGACTATTGTCTACTGACACCAAAATGTGTGCTTCAGTACAATTCGCAATGTATTAGTTTACTATGTGAAATCAACATTATAAGGCCTCATGCAGACGGGCATATTTCCTGTCTCTGTGCTATCCATGTGGCGGTGCACAGAACACAGATCCATAGGACAATTCTCACCACCCTTTTTTGACTTGGACCTAGGTCCATGAGGAGAAACTAGGGGCATGCACTATGTTGGTCCCACAAAGCACAGACCTGGAAACCATTGGCAGTGCCAGGTTTGTGTGTTGCACTGACATACAGACTTCTCTGTACCAAATCCGGCCTAAGGTATATTATACTACAGTACATGATCACAAGCTACAAAAACATGATCAGTCTAGATTCACATTAAGTTATGTTCCGCTACTGGGCTTATCAGGTGTATACGTTTGAGTGCTCGCCAAGGGGGGGGGTTCAAATGTACGCCAGAATGGTTAAGTTGACCTGAATAAGGGAGATGGAGTCCAAAGGAGTCTTTGGTCTAAATATGACCTGTTTCCTGTTTGTTTCAGGCTTGAAGTCAAATGGGGTCTAAAGATAAATCTTATGGAGTCTGTCTGCTTCATTCAAATCAATGTACTTACCGTGGTATACTTTTCATTACATATTTGGTGGTATTGAAATGTATACCCGTGACAAAGTCTAGTGGTGGGGGGGGATAACACATTGTGAACCCAGCCTAATAACTCTGAACTGCTTACTTTTGTTTCTTACTCACTCGGCGAGTATCACGATAGGTAGGGAACAGTGCAGTTTCACCCACACCGCTGTCCCTAAATACTTGTATTATCCTCCCTAAATAGCGTCCCCCAACTGGGCGACGGTCCCTTACCTGGTTAAATGTACAGGGCCTACACAAGAAGTAGTAGTCAGACCGAACTGGTCTCAATCAGATGAGCAAAGCAAGGACCGAACCAGAATGCAAAAGCGGAACCAAATACAAGCCAGAGTCCAAACCAAAGAGTAACGTCAGAACCAAAATAAGAGATAAACACAGAGTCCAACACCATACAGAGTCAGCACCAGGAGATAATGTCAGTGGTAAAATCGGAAACCAGGAGTGAAGTCAGAGGCAATCCAAAGATCATGCTAGTGAAGCTAGGAAGACCAGTCACAGGTGACTGTGGCCAGCACTCACCTGTTTAAATAGCACGCTGTAAGGAAGCAGGGGATGCCAGTTACCAGCCTAATTGGCCCAGCATCACTGCTATCTGCCTTGACATTAGCATGTACGGTACGCCTGCGCCGAGCCGGATATGCTTGGCGTCCCTGCACACGGATAGGCCGGCCAACCCTGCTGTCAACAGGGCTGGTTGCAATGAAGCAGTGCCGCCACAGAGAAGATACTCGCTTGTGGGAGCGAGGACAGGTAAGTACATGACAGTCAGCGATCTCTATATACAGTACCTTTAGAACCATGCACCTCCAATCACACAACGTTTCGTAGTAGGCAAAGTTCCAGAAGATCATGGCCCACAGACTAGCATTATTAGATTTGACTTGAAATAAAACCTTCATATCTGCCATCTGTGCATGGGAAAGAAAATATCCTGTGTGACATTTTTTTTTTTTTAACTAGATGGAAAGAAGTGGAGCGGTTGCCCCTAGCAATCAACTTGCAGTAGAAAGATGAAAGTTAAAGCTGAAATATGGATGGTTGCTATGGGCAAAGTCTCCATTTTTATCTGTACTAGTGAGCATAAATCGGTCCCATTATGTGTGTTAATGGCATGTGCGAGTTATTCGTTTCAGGTCCGCACTATGATATCCGTGTCAAGCGAGCAGACCGGTATTTGCGGGGAGATCCGGATCTTCGTTTTCTATATTGCTTCTTTAATGTAGAACTTAATTTCAATTTTGTGGACATTGACAGCACTTGTTTAATATTTAACGTGCCTCTTGGTTTGGGGGCTCGCTAGTGGGCTGGCTGCAGGAATAATCTTATAGCTAGGTTATTGCGCGGCCGCCGAGGACTTTATTTCTGAATTTGCAGAACTCTGAAATGACTCTCCGAGGTGTCGTTTGTGCAGAAGAAAACACCAGCTCGGTGCTTTAATGGAAGGAGTAATATTCCTTTGAGCGGAGAATCTGCAGCTAGACATTTTAACAAACCGCCCTTATTACCCAGCAGCATCACGGGGGGAGGGGCAGTTCTGCAGTATCTAGGGTGCTGAGGTATTCATTTATTTATTTAGTAAGTGGTAATAGAACATGAAGTGATTTGTAATTAGTATTCTGTGTCTTCGGGGGCTTTCGGTAGCAGTTTCAGGTAGACCCGAAGGGGAATAATTAGTTGTTAAGACTTGTGCATCTCTTCACTTAATGTACAAACCCTACAATTCCGTTGCTTAAAGAATAACTAAACTTTTATTCAACTTTTTTTTTAAATGTCCCAAATCCCTGAAAAATCATTTTTCTAATATACTTTATTAATGGATTTCGCATTTTAATAGTCAAGCAGGGATGAGCGCTGTCCACTACAACGTTGGCGATGCTCTGTAGCTCCAGCGCCAACTTCTGCCAACAGCGATGCACCAAACAGCTGATAGGAGGTGCAGTGCCGGATCCCCGCTGATCAGCTAGTGACGGCCTAGTTGATACCATTTTTTTTTTTGGGGGGGGAAAAGGGGACATCAACATTTTCAAAAATGTTATGAAAAATGGCTCATCATCATCTGCAGCATATTCCTCACCTGGCATGCATCATGTTACACTGCATACTGGAATTGGGGGGGGGGGGGTTTGTAGATCTGTGTTAATTACTTAGGTTGAGCCATTCAACCCACAGGGCATTCTCATTGTAATGCAAGCTCCATAATACATACTGTATTTTTCGCCCTATAAGACGCACTGGCCCATAAGATGCACCTAGGTTTTTGAGGAGGAAAATTAGAAAAAAAATATTTTGAACCAAAAGGTGTGCTTTTGGTGGGCTTTGAACTAATGGTAGCCTGTGAATGACGCACTGTTATGGGAGCATCTGTGGATGACGCACTGTTATGGGAGCATCTGTGGATGACGCACTGTTATGGGAGCATCTGTGGCTGACGCACTGTTATGGGGGATCTGTGGCTGACGCACTGTTATGGGGGATCTGTGGCTGACGCACTGTTATGGGGGATCTGTGGCTGACGCACTGTTATGGGGGATCTGTGGCTGACGCACTGTTATGGGGGATCTGTGGCTGACGCACTGTTATGGGGGATCTGTGGCTGACGCACTGTTATGGGGGATCTGTGGCTGACGCACTGTTATGGGGGATCTGTGGCTGACGCACTGTTATGGGGGATCTGTGGCTGACGCACTGTTATGGGGGATCTGTGGCTGACGCACTGTTATGGGGGATCTGTGGCTGACGCACTGTTATGGGGGATCTGTGGCTGACGCACTGTTATGGGGGATCTGTGGCTGACGCACTGTTATGGGGGATCTGTGGCTGACGCACTGTTATGGGGGATCTGTGGCTGACGCACTGTTATGGGGGATCTGTGGCTGACGCACTGTTATGGGGGATCTGTGGCTGACGCACTGTTATGGGGGATCTGTGGCTGACGCACTGTTATGGGGGATCTGTGGCTGACGCACTGTTATGGGGGATCTGTGGCTGACGCACTGTTATGGGGGATCTGTGGCTGACGCACTGTTATGGGGGATCTGTGGCTGACGCACTGTTATGGGGGATCTGTGGCTGACGCACTGTTATGGGGGATCTGTGGCTGACGCACTGTTATGGGGGATCTGTGGCTGACGCACTGTTATGGGGGATCTGTGGCTGACGCACTGTTATGGGGGATCTGTGGCTGACGCACTGTTATGGGGGATCTGTGGCTGACGCACTGTTATGGGGGATCTGTGGCTGACGCACTGTTATGGGGGATCTGTGGCTGACGCACTGTTATGGGGGATCTGTGGCTGACGCACTGTTATGGGGGATCTGTGGCTGACGCACTGTTATGGGGGATCTGTGGCTGACGCACTGTTATGGGGGATCTGTGGCTGACGCACTGTTATGGGGGGGGGGGGGGTCTGTGTTAATTACTTAGGTTGAGCCATTCAACCCACAGTGCATTCTCATTGTAATGTCAAGCTCCATTATACATACTTTTGGGTGCTTCTCATTTGCCAGGACAGCTGACTGAACACACTTCTCGGGGGTCTCTGTGCTGTGATTCTCAACCCCTGTCCCTTTTGGTGGCCACTGAATGGCTGTTAGAAATGTATAATAACCTAATAACTCCTAATGTCCTATCTAACTACCATGGACACTTCCGTTTCAGAAGTTGCTCGGAAACCTACCGCTTGCCGACTGTAGAGTATAAAGTGACGGAGGGCATCCCATACGAGCTGAAGTTTCCTTTCCGAAACAACAACAAATGGCAAAGAAACGCAGCCAAAGGAGAGGTCGCCCAACTGCGGCAAATTCCTTCTCAGCTTCAGAGTCCAGTCTCGTCCAGAGTATCTTCTGTTAAAGGAGATGGGAAGATGCAGACACCAGAACGCTCCGCCAACATTCCACGGAGCATTTCCAGTGACGGTCGTCCGCTGGAAAACAAGAGGTAAGGTGGAAGTTGCACGCAGTAGAATAAAGTGGGTTTATAGGCTGGCATGTGAAAACTGTGGAAACCATCTCCATTAATAGTTACATAACCCCCCCCCCCCCCTGTGAAACATCGCTTTGAGGGGTTGCCCAGGAGTTTAAAAGATGACCCCGACAGCAGGAAATATGATAACATCAATGAATACTTGCAGACACCCTAGCGGTTCTTGACGACTTTGTTAGATCCATAAAACTGCTGCAGCCAATCACCGGCCTCTGTGGTCTTGTGAATTGGCTGGAGCACCAACACTGTGGAGGATTTAACAGGTGAGTACTGGTTATTATTTTTTTTTAGTTTATCACATTTCCTGCTGCTAGACACATTTTTGAAATTCCAAGACAACCCATCAGAAGTATATTAATATCAGCAATAGTTCCGTCACAGGCCTAACACCCCCCATCCCCCCCATAACTTAGCATGCTGCACCATGTATGAGATTTGTACTACTTTCATTTTGGATCAACTTCCATTTAACCCCCCTTACTAACGTGATGCTAACAGTCAGGGGAAGCAGGGAAGACATCTACTCTGTCCAATAATCTTATCTGGTTTGAATAAGGCTGTCTCCGGCGTCAGAGATATATGTCTCTGTTTCATCTGTCGCTATCGGACGATCCCAGCAGTGCCGTAGTTCTCCCAGCAATCTTTCTACCTCCAGTGATACCGGCTCCAGTGGAGGCTCCACTCACAGGCAGAAATCCATGCCCGAAGGGTATGTCACTCCTCCTTGTTTTCGTTGTCAACGTCCATCTCTTTTAGCTTTTGGATTTAATGATAAATTATAATATTGGTCTCAGTTCTTGCAGCTTTTAGAAAGTTGCCCAGGGGAACGTTTTGCTATCACTTTCCCAGGAAGGTGGTTTCTTAAATATTATGGCTTCCGGTCTTAAACCGCTATTGTGGTGTAACTCAATAAAACGTTTTTCCTCCTCCATACTTTAGTTAAATAGGACCTGTCACCTCTCCAGACATATCTGTTGCATTTCCCAATGTCAAAATAATTCTGGAGCCGCTATTCTTATGTCTCTATGTTGTACCTTTCCTTTGTTGTTTAATGAATTGCCAGCAGCTTGCAGCAAAGGTACAGATGGGTGTTACTAGTTGAGGGTGTCCCCCCTGCAGTCTAACACCAGCAGCACTGATTGGACAGAGTCAGACACACCCACTACTGGTAACACCCAGCAGGACCCTTACTGCAGACTGCGGGCGATCTATTCGTAAACTTCTAGAAGGAATAAGAGCTGAATGGCACAGCATAGAGTCATAAAAATAGATGCTCCAGAATTGTTATTACATGGGGAATGCAAGGAGTTACTAAAACAGACCTGTCAGGAGAGGTCCTCTTTAAGGTGTGTCCACGCTGGAATATACCTTGAAGATTGCGTAGGACCCTCAATGATGAGTTGTCAGCTGCAGGCACCTGGCGCTGCCACTTGAGTGCCACCACAGGGTCTGTGTAGCCATGTGCCCCTCAGAGCATGGAGTGTTGTTGTTTAATGCCACAGCCTTTTCTTGGCAGCAGACATTTAATTACAAGTTGATCCAATATGAAAAGACCTGTAATCACAAGTGTGTCCTGCTGGTCTGATGGGATGTGTTAACTACATGTGTGTGTGTGTGTGTGTGTGTGTGTATATATATATATATATATATATATATATATATATATATATATATAGTGTGTGTATATATATATATATATATATATATATGTATATACCTGTGCTGTATAAGGGGTATTCCAGCACAAGAAAAAAACCTTCTTCCTGGGCTGCCCATGATTAAAAAATAAAAAATCGTATACATACCTCACCCATCTCTCGCCGCTGCCGTTCCGATGGTGCCACGGTCCTGCTGTTCTCCCGATGCAGCAGGAAATGGCTATGAATACCGCTTAGCCAATCACTGGCTGCAGCAGTGACCCACCTCAGCCAATGGCAGCCCCAGCCGTTTCCTGTTGTGCCAAGACAGGAGCAGGTATTGGGCCCAGGCACTGTCGGGACAGCAGCAGGTAATAGGCAAGGTAAGTATAAGTTGTGTTATATTTTATTTTCTGGCACTGGAAATACCCCTTTAATTGTCGTATCATGTCCTCCACCTTCCTAATGTCATTTGAGTTTCAATTCCATCATGTCATCATTTCCAAGGTCTTTTTTGTTGTTGTCAGTGAATGGAAACCGTCTTGCTTACATCCAGTGGCCTGGAAACTGTCCAGATCTATTTCTTTTCACAGCAGGGTTTGCTACAATCTCATCAGTGCAGCCCACTGTGGGCTAAACAGTCTGAACTGGAGACTGATAAATGTTACCCACACCGACACATTGCACCAAACTATCAGGAAATAAATAACCGTGCTGATGTTTTTGGAGGATTGCCTAGACTGGGTAGACAGCAGTGACCAGCATTAGGCCTGTTGAGTTTTTAGCCTCTGTGTGATAGGAAGATGCTTGTTTTGTTGGTAATATGCCAGCTAGTGGTGGTTTTACATGGCATAAAGTGATGTTATATCACATGTGATCGATGCCATCTGGGAACCATACGATACTGGTTTAGAGCTTCGTTCTCCGGGCACCTGATGTGCAGGAAACTGCAGCACCCCATTACAAGTGAATAGGGGCGGCTGCAGTTCATTGCACAGCCAGGTGGCCAATAATGCCTACAAGGAGAACTTAAAGGGGACCTGTCCGCTCCAAAACACCCCCCAAACTAGAGTGCGTGAAGTATAGTGTAAGTGATGCAGTCCAGTTATGCAATTTATATCTTCACTAGCTGAAGGACCCGGCTTTGCACGGGTATATTTATTTAATCTATTTTGCTTAATGTTTGTGTGTGTCGTTAAAAAATATCTACAGTATCCACTATAACAGTGACCGCCACAGTGCCCCGTCTCCCTAAAATAGGACCTCCACAACAGCCACCCCCTTAACTTTGACCTTTACAGCAGCCTGCCCCTTTAACAGTGAGTTCCACAGCACCCCACCCCCTTAACAGTGACCTCTACAGCACCTGCCCCTTCACACTGACCATAGGTTACAGTCCCCTTAACTGACCTCCACCATTCCCGGCCCCCTTAACAGAGACCTCCACAGTGACTGACCCTTTATCAGTGATTGCCACAGTACCCCGCTCCCTTAACAGTGACCTCCACTGTATCCCGCCCCTTTAACAGTGACCTCCACAGAGCTCCGTTCCCTTAAAATGTGACTTCCACAACACCCAACTCCCTTAACAGTGACACCTACAGCACCCCGCCCTTTAACACTGACCTCCATAGCGGCCCGTCCCCTTAACTGTGACCTCCACCGTTCCCTGTCCCCTTAACAGAGACCTCCCCAGTGCCCACCCCTTTAACAGTGACCTCCACAGCATCCTGCCCCCTTAACAGTGACCTCCACAGCTGCCGCCCCTTTATTAGTGACCTCCACAGTACTCCATCTCTTTAACAGTGATTTCCACAACACCACCCCCCCCCTTAACAGTGGCCTCTACAGCAATATGCCCCTTAACATTGACCTCCATAGCGGACCATCCCCTTAACTGTGACTTCCACAGCAGCCTACCCCTAGGATGGCCAGAGGTCCGGTTTTAGGCCAGGCAGTCTAGCTTTCAGACTCCCTATCCTCCATCCGGGACAGGGTCTGGACGGACACAGGGATGTCCTTTTGCACAGCTCACTCTCAGACAGCAGCACTGTGCTGTCTGAGCGTGAGCTGCAGGGAGAAAGTCACCGTCTCTCCCGCCCCTGCAGCTGACAGAAGTTGATTTTTACCTTCATTTTTTTCAGCCCCCTTCGGCTATGAAGTGAAAGGGGGCATGGCTTAGTGCGACCTGGGGGCAGGGTTTTTAACTCCGTCTTTTTAGGGTGGCCTGAATGGCCACCCTACCTGCCCCCTGAACTGTGACCCCACAGCACTTCGCTCCCTTCAACAGTGTCATCCACAGCGCCCTGCCCCTTTTAAAGCTGCAGCAGTGAAGAAAAATGGCTGGGTTGTTATGGAAACCTGGTGTAAAACTGTGTATGTGGAGACTAAGATCCCATGAGCTTCTATTGGCTGATAAGGGACATGTGACCGTGTGTGGGCAGTTGAAATATGAAGAGAAAGACCTGCAGGCTTCTATTGGCTAATGTAGGTCATGTGATGTGCCATATTTGCATTTTTGGGGGGAATATCTCAGGAACGGTACGTGCTAGAGAGCTGAGACCCGGTCTAAAACCTTCACGGACACCTGCAGTAAAGTACATTATGTGTGTGAGCTCAGGAGCCCCCTCAATGTATTTTACTGCTGGATTGTCGGAGCACAGAGTCAGAATGAGAATGAAGATAAAAATGATATAACCCGACTCGGCGTCACTTGCACTGCGATTTGCCATTACTTTATATATTTTTTTATTTTTATTTTTTTTTTGTTAGTTTTTTGGGATTGAGGACTTTTTTCCATTAGTACAAGACAGACATACATATAACATACATCCATGTCCTACCTTTTCCACATGTTTCTGAAGCCCCGTTTTCTTATAGGAAATTCTTCGCTGGAAGTGAAGTTTTCTTAGACTCTGTGACATACCAGGTCCTTTGCAGGAGCTTCGTCTTCCGGCTGCTCAGGGAGTCCGGTGACGTCAGCGGCACTGATGGGCGGGCGTTAGCTAAACGGCTAGGGTAGCGCTAAAGCCCGCCCATCAGAGCCGGTGACATCACCACCCATACTGCCGGGTGGAAGCCAACGCCCGGCAGCGTGTTATTGTAAACAAAAGAGCCTTTGCCCTGCGCAATTTAGCGCAGCGCAAAGGAGAGCATCGGAGCATGAACTGCTCCGATGCTCAAGTCAGGGGGGCTGCCTGGGTGCAAATAGAGGTTTGTCCGGGTTCAGATCTGAACCCGGACAACCCCTTTAATAGAAGCCACTTACTAATGTATTGTCATTGTCCAATATTTGCTGGCTGGATTCATTTTTCCATCACATTATACACTGCTCGTTTCCATGGTTACGACCACCCTGAAATCCATCAGAGGTGGTCGTGCTTGCACACTATAGAAAAAAGCACCAGCCTATGTGACCTCCCATGGTCCCGGGCACCAGAGAAGCTGACTCATTTTTTTTTTTTCTATATTGTGCAAGCACGACCACCACTGATGGATTGCATGGTGGTCTGTAACCATGGAAACGAGCAGTGTATAATGTGATGGAAAAATGAATCCAGCCAGCAAAGGAGGCAATATGGACAATCACATTACGTAGTAAGTGTCTTGTTCAGTAACCACGTTCATTGGTATATTTAACCCGTTAGTGACCACCTATACGCCTTTTTTTTGGTGGTCACTAAGGGGCCTGGGCTGGTACCCCGTGCAGAGGCAAGTGGGGACCCAGCTCTCACATGAGAACCACGGCCCAGACTGGCAGGAGTGCCGATCCGGGCTGTATAACACTTTCCATGGAGCGAGCAATGGCGCCCGGCGCATGTAAAGTGCTGACAGAGGGAGCGGACTCCCTCTGTCTCCCATTGGCACCCCGCAAATGCGATCGCGGGGTGCCGATCTGTGTGAAGGCTGCCTGGGGTCTGATGTATGCCCCAGACCAGCCTTGAGTAATTTCCAGCAGGCTGCGCCTCTCTGGCGCAGCCTGCTGGTCAATGTCAGAATAGCATTGCCATTAAAATGCAATGCACTATGGTGCGGTGCATTTTAAAAGCAATAAAAAAGCTGTCTGTTATAGTCCCCTTGTGGGACTATTAAGTGGTAAAATAAAAAGTAAAAAAAAAAAAAAAAATCCCATAAAAAAATTCCGCTTTTTTTCCAATTGAAAATACGCATTTCAATGAAAAAAATAGCAAAAAAAAATTATCTTCCCCATATATTTGGTATTGCCGTGTCCGTAACGACCCGGACTACATAAATATCACGTAAATTGTCCCCTAGGGTGAACGCTGTAAAAAAAAAGACAGAATTGCTAATTTGTTCTTAGTTGCCACCGAAAAAGCAACCAAAAAGCGCCATTTACTCCAAAATGATACCAATGAAAAATACAAGTTGTCCCCCAAAAATCAAGCCCTCACACAACTCCATATAAAGAAAAATAAAAGTTATGGGTCTTGGGAAGTGGCAATGCAAAAAAAAAAATTTCTTAAAAAAAAAAAAAAAAAAAAGGGGTTTTGTTGCAAAAAATTTGTAAAATGTAAAAAATAGATATGGATTTGGTATCACTGTAATAAAGATATTAGGTTATTTATACCAAAAAATGAACGCCGTAAAAAATTTAAAAACCGCAGTGGCAGTATTGCTGTTTTTCCCATCTCCCTCCCAGAAAGAGTTAATAAAAGTAATCAGAAAGATATGTGTACCACAAAATGGCGCCATTAAAAATTACAACTTGTACCGCAAAAAAACAAGCCTGCATAAAGCTATATAGACTGAAAACTAAAAAAGTTAGAGCTTTTGGAACACGACGATGAAAAAAGGAAGAAAAACGCTTGGTCAGTAAGGCCCAAAACAGGCTGGTCACTAAGGGGTTAATAGCACTGTAATAAACGGATTTGCTGCAGTTAAATATCGGTATATTGGAGCATTTGCTTGTGTGTGAGAACTGGTGTGTAAGCTCTGAAGCGGTATTAGTGAATATCATTTCTATATGCCTTGCAATATGGCTGCTGCTCTTCTATAAAAAGACTTTACAGTCTCCAGTGAGCTCACATTTGGCCAAGAGCTTGAAATATCCTTAGTTTACACCCCAGAGAGATGTGTGTGGTTTTTTTATATAGTCTCTGTGCCGTCTCTGGTCTTGTATGCCTGGCAAAGGTATACATGAGAAAAATTCCTCGGCACTATGTAAAATAATTGAAAACCTCATTTTCTACGGAGCTTGTCGTTTTGCTTCAGCTTCCCATGTGGCCATGGTTGCACTGGTAATAGACCCTACAGGGAAATTTCATGGTGGCCGATGCCCACGGTGCTATTTGAGCCATTCTCACGCCCAGGTACATAATGATCTGATGCACTCAACTTAATTATTGTTCTCATGCACCTGGTGCTCCTGAGTTCAACAGCATGACCGTCTTCAGGTGGTGGTATATTGTGCTGCACTGTGGTATTTGCTTCTGCAGGGGTGGTATTTTGTGCTGCACTGTGGTATTTGCTTCTGCAGGGGTGGTATATTGTGCTGCACTGTGGTATTTGCTTCTGCAGGGGTGGTATTTTGTGCTGCACTGTGGTATTTGCTTCTGCAGGGGTGGTATATTGTGCTGCACTGTGGTATTTGCTTCTGCAGGGGTGGTATTTTGTGCTGCACTGTGGTATTTGCTTCTGCAGGGGTGGTATATTGTGCTGCACTGTGGTATTTGCTTCTGCAGGGGTGGTATTTTGTGCTGCACTGTGGTATTTATGCTGCACTGTGGTATTTGCTTCTGCATAGGCGGTATTTTGTGCTGCACTGTGGTATTTTGTTCTGCAGGGTGGTATTTTGTGCTGCACTGTGGTATTTGGTTCTGCACTGTGGTATTTTGTGCTGCACTACAGTATTGCTGGAATGCTTAAAGGGGTATTCCTATCACATACAATGGGGGTATATCGCTAGGAGCTGTGGCTGGGGGACCCAGAGTTTCCTGGGGTCCGTCCACCACCAAGCGCTGCTTCCATACAAGTAAATAGGAGCACACCCCGCCCACGCGTGGCCCTTGCTCCCATTCTATGGGGCAGATGGAAATAGCCAAGCCAGTGCTTGGCTATTTTCGGTGGCCCTATCAAAAAGAATGGAGGACGACTGCGCATGTGCATTGCGCCCTCCATTAATTTCCCCGCTCTGTTCTCCTTGTAGGTGCGCATCCCAAAGGCGGGACCCGCACCTATCAGACAATTGGGGCATATCTTAGCGATATACCCCTAATGTATGTGATGGCAAAACCCCTTTAATTGTGTTGGCCCCTCCTTCTTTCCATTTGGACCCGCCTACAACATAGAACCACTTTTAGTTTTCCAAGGCCACTTTAAGTTCCCATTCTGCTGTTGCAGGCGGCTACACCTCTGAAACCGGTAAGGCCTTGTTCACACGTCGGTTATTTCATCAGTTATTGTGAGCCGAAACCAGGAGCGGGTCAAAAACGCAGAACAGTTGTAGATCTTTCTATTACACCTCATCTCTGTGTAGCCTCCACTCCTGGTTTAGGCTCAGAAAAAATGGTGGCAATAACTGATCAAACTGAGGTGTGAACAAGGCCTAAGATGTAAAGCACGAGTCGAGGAACACAAGGAGTGATGCTCACAAGCTCTACACAGAAGACCTAGGCAAAGTGACAAACGGAACGGTCTTAAAGGGAATCTATTGTACTGTTTGTTTGCGTTTTAGTTTATGGAGGCAGGCCCGCAACAGTCCCCCGTAGAAGTTAATGAGCCATTTTCTGCCGCTGTTTCTTATGTCTGAATATAAAGATGTCACATCATGCGTCCCAGAGGAGCGCTACACAAGCTCATCTAGTTTATGGCCTTCTCCCCATATACCACTAATTGTCATGAATATTGATGGCCATCTAGAACGCGGCAACGTTCACGTCAGCATGTTAAAAGGTCAGCGTTGTTAAAACCATTCAAGTGCTATGCATAGGTTAATGCACAACAAGGCCAATGCCTGTCGCAATGGTTTATTAGTGTGCTACCAAACAAGCAAAGGACAAAGCGGTTTTCTTACATACCTTACATATCAAAGATGGTGCCACTGAGTTACCGATCTTATACGGCACAGGGCCCCATAGACATTTCTACTACTCCGAAGGCAGCAGAAGACAAGAGCTATACCTGCTGCCAAGTAAGGCTCTGGTCCCATCTGAATCATGGTTTCTGTTGATAACATTGCCGGATACATCATATGATGGTTACCAGCAGGACCAGCCGAATGTCATTCACTTACCTTGGTGGAATGCAAAGGACCCCATTATTGGTTTTGAACGGAAAAAAAGCCCTGCTTGCAGAGCTTTTTTTCAATAAGGTGTAACAGAGTCTGTGATGCAGATGAGAACAGAGCCGAATTTCTCAAATTGTAAAGAAAATCATCTGTGGCCTGTACTCCAGAAGATGCAACTTAAGCACCCATACACCTTCAATACACCTCTCCCGGCTTCTGCCAGGTACCCACTGGAGAAGAAAGCTGCTGCCAGCTGCCTGCCAGAATAACAAAAGGATTGGATTAGGCTAGTTTCACAATAGCGCTAAAATGTTCCAGTAGAGGAATGGCCTTGCAGAGCATAGCCAGATACTTCCTTTTCCCGCCAAAGCCCATTGAGTATAATAGGACCCAGTGGGGATCGAGGCCAGATCGCCACTGGGTCCCTTTATAGTCAGTGGGGCCTGGTAGTGCTCCGGCAGTTTCCGGCTATGCCGAATATGATGAAGCCTGGCAGGCTGTTCCTCTGCTAGAACATTTTAACCCTAGTGTGAAACTTGCCTTAGGCTTCAAAACCCCCGATCCTTCTCTCCCCTGACATCATCTGTCTGGAGAGGGTCGGAAGATCCCCATACACAGGTGACTGTTGCTATTTCATTTGTTTGAAATGGGGTTTTATTTACAGCGTTTTTGTTCTTCTGTCCTCCACATTGTCCTCTACTCACTTATGGAGAACTATTGCTTGCATTGAATTGCCAGAAACCTGATAGTCTTTCGAGCAATGGTGCAGGTTAGTTAGGGTACTGACTCTCTCCTTAAAGAGACCAGCCCTGTATAAATCCTTACTGGATGTGCTCCATGGTATTGAGACTCATCTCCCAAGGAAAAGAGAACCATCTTGTGGAAGTGGCTCCCTATAAGTCAGAATCCGACTTTCTAACAAGCCTTGGACATGACCAGGGAAAAGAGATATCTAGCTTGGCTGTTTTCCCTTGTCATGTCCCAAGGTTCCTTCCAGCTTAATATCTGTATCATAAACGTTGTCTTGCATTGTACATTTATACATGACTTTGGGCAGGGGTGCCCCTAGCCTTTATGCTGCCTGAGGCGAAAACTGAAACGGCGCCCCTCCCATGCCAATTTCTTAACCTAACCCCTTTTGCTCATTGCCCATGGCCCTTCTGCTGCCCCTCTCTTGCTACTACCTGGTGCTGCCTGAGGCGATCGCCTCACCTGGCCTCATTGGTGGTGCACCCCTGACTTTGGGCTAAAGAGAATAGTGATGGCCGTAGACTACGGTAAAGCCTGGAAGATGATGGGTAAGAGCATCAATTCAGCTTGTAATATGGTGCTTAGTGTATGGTAGACCGCATTGTAGACCACTTAGTTCCCTTCAAGAATTAATAAATCCCCTAGGATCATTGAAAGCAATCTGATATACGGCATCTGATGGAGCTTTATTTTGATGCGTTGGTTTGCACGGCCCCTTGAAATGCAGTAGCACCATAGCCCTGATGTGTATGCTCGTAGCACTCGTACATTGGCTGACTGTTCGAGAAAATCAAGCAGGATTTACAGTGAAAAAGGAAACCAAGGAGGAAGCTGTTTTCTAGGGGCATGGAAAGTGCAAGGTCTGATTTACAGCTGTAAGATCTGCCTAAAGAAGGGAGGCTTTAATAACGGAGCCAATGTATTCAGTGAGCCAGGAGACCGTAAATGTGAGAAAACAAAGCCGAGTGCTGCAAGTCCCTTCTTCTCTAATGAGCGACTGTGACCAGAGTGTCAAGTCTCAGAGCCGGGTGTGCAGAAGAAATGTGTTGTTCCTTCTGATGATGACTTATCACTTGCAGACAACTCCTTGTTCTTCACCGGTATGGCCGTTGATTGCCTTGGAGGTTGATATTGCGCAGAGCAGACGTTAGTTTATCCTTTCCAGAAGGCTCAGCATGAAAGACACAGAGAACATCAATGTAAAAAGAGTTGAACCAGACGTCAGTGGAAACTCTCTGCACCAGGAGCTGCTTCTTATGTGTTTCCAGATTTAACTGAACCCAAAATACTCAGTGGGGCAAAGTCACTAATATTGTCGCACTTTGGCTAGTTTCTCATCTGCGGCACAGTTTCTCCGAGCAGGCTGTTCCGGCAGAGGAGTTCTCCAGATCCAGCATTGCCGGCTAGGGCCTCCTGCCCGCTGGACCCTATTGACTAGAATAGGATCAGACAGTTCCTCTGTAAATATCCCAGCAGTCCTCCAGTCAAAAACCGCTGCACACATCGGTTTTGGTCCGGCCGATTCCCTGCATTCTCTGTCGGAGCAGCCTGCTTGAGAGCTGCGTTGCAGATGTGAAACTAGCCTAAGCATACGCATCACAGTCTTAGTCTTAGACGGCTTTACTATTCAGGCACATGACCTTTATAACTTTAGAGTATCGTAGATCCTGCGCCAGATTTATGCTAGAATTCTGTCCATGTGTAGAACTATTCAGCTAATTATATGGTTTAATTTAGTCCTAAGTATCTCAAGGACCTCTGTTGTATAGAGGTGGTGTGTTTATTTCATACATATGACCAGTAGTTCGCTCCATACGACCACCACCTGCATGTATGGGCAGCTATGGTTGGGGGATGCTGCTTTTAAAAGCTGACTGTTCAGGGTCCAGCTAATAAACATACAGTAGGTTGTTTTAGGTAGTTACAAATTCAACTTTGCAACCATTTTAATTGCCCCAATGCATCTAATAGTCTTGATGAAAACTACCCTACGATTTATATCTACAGCTTCTGACCTATGTGCCCCCATGGCTATACAAATGATCCCGCAGCCATCCTCTTCCACCCTACCCCCTACTTTCTGCTACCACGTCCAGTGCATTTATTATGTTCTTTAGTAATGCTCCCCTTAATATTGCGGGGGTCTTGATGTGTGCATTAGTGGGATTTTATTACCAAGCAGCAGGTAAAGCAAGAAATCTCCGAATGCTGGTGGTATTCACCAACCAACGTCCACGGGCTTGTTATCTTGTAAAAGGAAAATGCATGAAATGCGTTAGCGGTAAACGGACATGACTGAAATATATATCTGTAGCGATAATCTTCTTTTCCTTCAAACAGATTTGGAGTTGGACGAAGGTCACCAGCCTCTATTGACAGGCAGAATACGCAGGGAGAACTGGTGGCCAGTGGAAAGTCTACACCCAACTGGCAGAGGAATGACGACAATGCCAACGATCAGATAGGTATCTGTGTCTACTACGAGACTTCCATGTAGTCTATATTTCTTTTTTATTTTTGGTCTTGCAGCAGTTTGAACATGCACGTTTTCTCCTTGCTTGTAGATGTACCTGGCTATGATGTATTAATACGGTGCATAAGCACTGTGCCCTTCAGCGGTCATCGGCTCTGGATTGGTGATGTGCAGGCTCACAGAGGTCAATGGGGGACATTTACTAAGAGTGCTTTTTTCGCCAGTCTTAGTTGTTGTCCCCCCCCCCCCTCTCTGCTGTAGTATGCAGCCAATTTGACTCATCATAAATTAGGCGCATAGATGGCAGTCCGTGCGCCCATAGCTGGTGCAGTTTTTCATCTACTTTTCGCCTGCACAGTCCCTGAAATGCCCCCACTCCACCACCGTGCTTGTCATAAAAAAATGCCCGTTTGACAAATGAATGCCCTTTGTGACTACTTTTACGCCAGGTGACCTTAATGAATGACCCCCTATGAGTCTGTATACCTCTAACTTGTCCTGCAGGGCAAAGAGAGGAACCGTGCTTACCTGAGCACTTCAGTTCCTTTGGTGAGCAATTTGCGCGAGTTTCAGCACCTGCCCACACCCCGATCAAAACTTGTGGCATGTCACTATGAAGCATGAAAGGTTTCATAAAGCGGCAACATTAAAATCCCAGACAATGGCTATAGAGAATGCATTGGAGGCTCCCTACAAGAACCTATTAGCTTGTGGTGTAATCTATGATGATCACGACTGACTATCAGTATAAAATATATATTTTTTTTTTAAATGCTTTCGCTGCCCAAATACATCATGGCGATACTGCCGGAGGCATTGCTTGGGAATGTGTTTAAGGCAGCCCAGCCCATTGATCCCCCAGGAGACTAGTAATGTCATAGACACGCGGCAGCTCCTCATTCCCATTACTTTACTGATATAAACAGGCTGGGCCGACCTCCATGTTCATATCTCTAGAGCGCAGACAAGCATCCGAAAATTTCTTTTAGCTAAAATGCTTGTGTCCGTGTAAAGAATTCAGACCATGTTGTCTACTTGCAAATTTACATTTTTATTGCATTACGCCAATACGCTGTCAGTGCAAGTAAATGATGAGATGTATAAAGCAGCAGGGGTGCGGATCTGCATGGTGGGCATAGATGTTTGCTCCTTTCTTCTCATACAGGCATTGCAGTTTGTGCTCCCCATCAGGAGTCTCGCAGGAATCAGTGTGACACAGAAGTAATATTCCGTCTGCTAGGGTTGAACAGAAACACAGTAATATATGTATAATATATATTGTATATGTATAAAGATTCCAAAATGCCGTTTAGAAGCTGAGCGATCTCAAGATGCTGCCACACGGTCGGGTTTTTTAGGCAATTTTTTAAAGCCAAAAACAAGAGTGGGTCATAAAAGGAGAGGAAGTATTAGGGCGCATTCACACAAGCGTATTTTTGGCCCACGTCCGATCTGCATTTTTTGTGGTTCCAACGTTCACCCATTCATTTCTGAGTCTGCAAAAAATGTTGTCATGTGTGGGCTGTCCACATCCAAATTGTAGGGCATGTCCTATTCTTGTCCATTTTGCAGACAAGAATAGCCATTTTTTTTTTCCAATGGGGCCCACAAAAAGTGCAGGATGCACATGGTCACATCTGTATTTTGCAGATCCGCAATTTTATGGACCCTCGACACGCATATGGTTTTGTGTTTTCCTAAGGACAGACACTAAACGCTGCATCCAAGCCACACAGCCGCCTGTGGTGGAGTCGCTCCAATTGCTGAGCTTCACCTGTACTTTCCAGACAAAACATGGCAAGTGCAAACAGAGGGCATAGACTACTCGACTGCAACGTGAACGGGCACCTGAATAAAAATGGCCAGGTTTGGATATTTAAAGTAATATACAATTGTGACATGTAGAGTTGCCAAGGAAAAGACGCTCTGTTGTACAAAGCTACGGCTCCATGATGACGCGGGGTTGCTTGAGTAGGCATTAACGCTACCTTAGTGTTTCTCTATGGGCAGACAAGTCACACATCTTATCCCGTATATGGAAGCAATAGGGTGACTCGTACTAATGTGACCCAGTGTCACCATGAAGCTTTAGTCCCCAGCCTTAACTGTAGACAAGCACTAAAGGTAAGTCTAGTTGAACGTTCTCTTTGGGAATTAGAAGTTAAAGGAGTTTTCTGGGAGTTTGTTACTGATGAGCTATCCTTTGAATGGGTCATCAGTATCTGATTGGTGGGGGTCCGACACCCGGGACCCCCATCGATCAGCTGTTTGAGAAGGCAGCTGCACTCACAGCTTTTCCAGATTTGCCTCCTAGGCCATGTGATGTCACATTTATCGATGCCAAGCACAGCCGCTGTACAATGCGGCGAGCAGAGAGAAGGCCGCCACACTACTGCGAGCACCGGTGCTTTCTCAAACAGCTGATTAGCGGGGGTCCTGAGTGTCCTGGATAGGTCGTCAGTAGTGATGAGCGAAACTATTCAAAAATGTAATTCTGCTGCTTTGCTGAATATTACCAAAAAATTAGCTCTGTCACCGAAGCACATATTTTTTTTTTTTTAAGTAGTGGGTGCAATGACAGGGAGCGGCAATTGCGCCACTCCCCATCATTGTACACGTCAGATGCCGCGATCTAGCTGATCGTGGCATCTGACAGTAATAACACAGTGTAAAATAAATAAAAAAAAATAATAAAATCATAATTACCTCCTCCACTTCAGCGCGAAGAACTGGCCGCCGACATCTTAATTGAAGATCTAGCGCAAAATCTCACGCAGCCTACTATGACATATATCGCTGCACACGGGATTTCGTGCAAGATCTTCAGTCAAGATGGCAGCAACCAGCTTTTCACGCTCAAATCGAGAAGGTATGTTTTTTTTTTTACCACCATTCAGGGCAAATCTATTCGCTACCATTAAGCACGAGGAAATTCGGCTTCACGGAGAATCTAATTTTCTATGAAATTCGGATCAAATTTCACTTTGTGGAGTTCGATTCACTCAACACAAGTTATTAGTAAAAGTACATTCTCAGAAAACCCCTTAAATGCATTACTGACGAGCGGTTATCAGGGGAAGCCGTATTCCCTGCCATCAGAAAGCGGGCAGAAGGTATTGCTCCTGTATAGTGACGGTGGAGACAGGAGAGGAATTGTTGTCACAGTCAGCACATCACGATGGCCCCGCAGCTCTTCACCGCAAGAATAAAGATGCCAATACAGGTCTCCTGTCATCTGCTGATGGTGCTCGGGCCGGTACGAGATCGAATTGAGATGCACCAATATTTCACTGCTACAGAACAAGACAGTCATTTTGTTGCTAAGTAGAAAAGATCTCGCCAAACCACCTCGAGAAAGTGAGATTAATGCCGTGAGATCTGGAGTTGCTTAGTAACGTAAAACTCTGCCTTGGCCATTTCTGGGTTGTCAAGCCATCTGTTCAGCTAGTGTCTATGCACATTTCAATACGGCAAAGCCACAATTAAAGTGCTTCGTAATTTATTAGAGGGACAGAATTAATTATTTTTTTCCTGTAATGTAAAATGTGTGTTTATTGCCACTGCATGATGCAATGGAGGTTGGAGGTGTAAGCGAAACACCGAGATACTCGGGTATGATACTTCACATTAGTTTAGAAAACCCATTTCTAATAGTCTTTTAGGAAAATTCTGCTTTAAAGGGAAAGTACTGCATGAATATCCCTGCGTTAAACACCCTATAAGCAAACTGTGCAGTGCTTCATTCTCCCTGTGGTGGCGCTGCAGGAGAATTGAACACTTGCTACCAAGTTCCCCCACAATTTACAGCTGATTGCTGGGGTCCTAACAGCAGGACACCTTGAAATCGGATGGGGGATAGTGCAAGCAAAAATTGATTAAAGGGGTTATCTAGGAAAAGATATTTGACTTATCCGCAGGATAGGTCATCTGTATCAGATCTGCGAGCGTGCGACACCTGGGACCCCCACCGATCAGCTTTTAGAAGAGGCCTTGAGCGCCACAGCCTCTTCCTAGGCCAGTGACATCATTGTACATCGTTCACGTGGCCTAATTGCAGCTCAGCCCCATTCAAGTCAATACTGTACGATGTATGGCGCTGTCCTTGGAAAGCTGCCAGGAGCCTGCATTGCTCACTAGAGCTCTGGTGAGCATAGCAGCTCCCTGAAACAGCTGATCAACGGGGGTGCTGGAACTTGGACCCCCAGTGATGTGATAATGATGACCTATCCTGAGGATAACCCCTTTAAGGAGTTATATATTTAGCCTCCATGGTGTGACCACTTGTGCATTAGGAATTCACAGCGAACACCAGAGGCACCCGTATCAGTAAAAACCTTTTGGACATCTCTTTGTAAATTTAGAAAACCATTGTTTAAGCCAAATCCTCAAAAATGTGCACATGCTTGCTCTGCCTTATGTGAGCTGCTGAGAGTAGATGGAGTCAATTATAATTATTACCCAAGTCCTTCAGGACTATAATGAAGCAACATCAATGATCCTCTCAGCATACCGTCTTTACCAGGGCCTTTTTAAAGATCTAATGGAGAATGGAATGTGATGAAAATGTGGAAAGGGAACAGTAATACATTGGCAGTTTTTTTTTAAAGCGTACAGTACCTGAGTTTTCAAAGAAAGTTTGCATAATGGCTGTACTTTTTTGTACAATCATAACTGTGAAGAAATAGGTCTTTTTTGGGCTTCTCTAATATATTTTTCAGCCTAATTATTCTCATCTTCAGCTGCACACTTAGATGCATTTCTCTCAGAAGCAGGGGGCGTCTCCCATCTGTGGAATCTGCCAACACTTTACAGATAAGGAGGGGGAAATCACACGTACAGACACGATGCTCCTGGGATGTTCTGAAGCAGTGTAGAAGCCACTTTGCCTTTTCCTGTCTCTGTTACTACGGACAGATCTTGGCTGACAACAGGCAGTGGACTGCCAATTACATGGAAGTGATACCCCTAGTTTATTTTTTCCAGGTAGATGCAGGCAGATTTTTTAAATGAAGTGATTTAGAAATTTGCTATTTACACTGTTCTCTAATAAATGAAGTGAAGTTGTGTGAAAATAGTGACTTTTATATATACGTGGCGCTAAATGCTTGAAATAATCTGTTTTACAGAGCCAACATGTCACATGCCTGCTGTGTCTAAGGTACATCCGTCATACAGAGACAGCCCTACCGGAAGACTTATACGACAGGATCCAGTGCTTCATCTATCTCCCCACAAACAGGGACAGGTGTGTGCTAAACCTTCTTTTTGCATTCCCACAATTAATAATTATCATGTAGGCAATAAATGTCCTGATTGCTGGGACCCCCACAATCACTAGAATAGCCCCACTGACATAGAACGGTGCCGCAGGGAGCATGCTTCCCCTGTGGCTCCATTTGAACTCCACAGTGAGGTGGAGTTCAAATGGAGCCACAGGGGAAGCATGCTCCCTGCGACACCGTTCTATGTCAGTGGGGCTGATGTAAATAGCCGAGCCTTGTACTTGGCTATCTCTCATGGATTTTGAATGGAGGAGCACTGAGCATTCTTGACTGCTGCCCTTAATGTGGTCTCCTTAATGTAGTCATGCAGCGAGGACACACAGTATGGCTCTCATACCCTGTCCTAGTGATGATTGGCATCCTAACAGTGAGGCCCCAGCAATCAGATATTGAATTTGCTTAGGAAAATCCTTAATGTAAATTTAAAGAGAGCCTATTATCATAAAAATGCAGTGTAATCTGCCAGGAGCATGTTTCAGATCAGGAGGAGCTGAGCAGATTTTTATATAGTTTTATAAGAAGAGATTCAGTAAAACATTCATTTGAATTCTTGCTCACTCAGGGCTTTGAAGTCCAGGAGGCGGTCCTATCAGTGATTGACAGCCTTCCCTCTATGAGGAGGAGGTCCTATCAGTGACTGACAGCCTTCCCTCTATAAGAAGGAGGTCCTATCAGTGATTGACTGCCTTCCCTCTATGAGCAGGAGGTCCTATCAGTTTTTGACAGCCTTCCCTCTGAGGAGGAGGTCCTATCAGTGATTGACGGCCTTCCCTCTATGAGGAGGAGGTCCTATCAGTGATTGACGGCCTTCCCTCTATGAGGAGGAGGTCCTATCAGTGACTGACAGCCTTCCCTCTATGAGGAGGAGGTCCTATCAGTGACTGACAGCCTTCCCTCTATAAGAAGGAGGTCCTATCAGTGACTGACAGCCTTCCCTCTATAAGAAGGAGGTCCTATCAGTGATTGACAGCCTTCCCTCTATGAGGAGGAGGTCCTATCAGTGATTGACGGCCTTCCCTCTATGAGGAGGAGGTCCTATCAGTGATTGACGGCCTTCCCTCTATGAGGAGGAGGTCCTATCAGTGATTGACGGCCTTCCCTCTATGAGGAGGAGGTCCTATCAGTGACTGACGGCCTTCCCTCTATGAGGAGGAGGTCCTATCAGTGATTGACGGCCTTCCCTCTATGAGGAGGAGGTCCTATCAGTGATTGACGGCCTTCCCTCTATGAGGAGGAGGTCCTATCAGTGATTGACAGCCTTTCCTCCATGAGGAGGAGGTCCTATCAGTGATTGACAGCCTTCGCTCTATGAGGAGGAGGTCCTATCAGTGACTGACAGCCTTCGCTCTATGACTGTGTATACAGAGAGAAGTGTCATTCATTGATAGGACCGTGGACTTCAAAGTCCAGAATGAGCAGGAATGTAAATGAATAAGGTTATACTGAATCTCTTCTTATAACAATATAACAATCTGCTCTGCTCCTCCTGCTCTATAACATGCTGCCTGCAGATTGAATTGCATTCTGTGGTGACAGGTCCTCTTTAAAGGCATTGGAAACTAGCCACCATCTTCCCCTGTGTAATGTAGAGGAGGGGGCTTCAGTTTGTCCCATATCAATACAAACCACCAGACCTTCTGCAATATAGTTGTCCACAAGAGCAGAGAGACTCAAACTGATGACGTTCCACTGTAGATCTGTAACACCTACTATGTGCCATTTATTATACTAGTGTCTTCGTGTGTGTTTTTATGGATAATACGACATTGGGGAACTTTTGGCACAATGACCTGGATAGAACTGCTACCTCTACTGACTCAAAAGACAGCAGTGCGAGTCAGTAGAGCACCAGATAAGTGTCAGTCTCGCACTGCCTAAATTTACAGAACACAAAGGACCCATGAAATGAAGTATACTCATATCATCTATAAGTATTTCCGAATAATCAGTCAGTGGTTGCTCATTCTACTACTTAGACCATATATTTGGTCTGCAGCTGATCTGCATTTTTTGAGGATCGGATGCCGTCCACATCCATTCCGCGGCCCCGCAAAAAAGATAGAACATGTTTTACAGACAAGGATATAACATTTCTACAGAAGTTAAAAAATAAATGGTGGCATGTACTCGGCTGTGATCTGCCATTTGCGGAGCGCTAAACACTTATGGCCATGTGCATAAGCCCTTATTTTTGGTCCATGTCCGATCCGCATTTTTTGCAGACTGCACACAGACCCATTAATTTCTATAGGTCCACCAAAAAAAGAAAACCGCACACGGACATAATTTGCAAAACACTTACAGCGATGTGCATAAGCCCTTAAAGGGGTTGTCCAGGCTTTTAATATTGATATCCTCGGGTCAGTTGTTTGAGGAGACGGCGCGCGCAGTGTGCACGTGCTGTCTCTCTTCCTGCTCTGACGCTGCTGTCTATGGCAAAGTAGCGGCAGGAAGAGAGAAGGGAGACGGCACGTGCACTCTGCGTGCGCCTTTTGTTCATACAGCTGATCGCTGGGTGTCGAACCCGCGCCAATCTGATATTGATGACCTATCCTGAAGATAGGTCATTAATCTTAAAACCCCTTTAAGGCCTCATGCACACTATTGTACTTTTGTAATAACATTTTCTTATTTGAGAGAATGAAATTTAGTAGCATACCGGCATTGCATCGAAATATGTAGTAAGTATCATAAACTAAAATTGTGGGGTGCACACGGACCACATCCATATTTTGCGGATCCGTGATTTGCTGATTGCATGTACAGGAGGCCTAAAGCCTATTTTTCTCCATTGAATGCATAACAGCTATTTTAACGTTTGATGCAAAACTGCCTTTATTTCCAGACTGACAGCCATTACTCCAGCCATTCAAGCACCAATACACTTTCCAGCAATGCTTCCAGCGCTCACAGTGAAGAGAAGTGGTATGACAGTGGGGAACGGCTGGAGTCGGATCTGAACAGCTACACGTATATTCAAGGAACATCCGCCGACAGCGGGATTGACACTACTTCATACAGCCATGCCAATTCTGCCGTCCCTGGGGCATCAGCCACTTCTCCGCGCTCTGGCCCTCCCAAAGAGAAAGTGGCGCCTCTGTGGCACAGCGTCAGTGATGTGGGGTTAATCTCTGATAGGACTTGTGACAGAGACACTCACGCAATGGATGGGAAAAGGGAATCTCCCGTCACTATGGAGAATCACACTAAAGTCCCCACAGGCTCCAAGCCATTAACAAGAGAAAACAGCGCCTACAGCCTGAGCGATGTGGCGTCACATACCAGGTAATATCTCGGTGTTACAGCTTGTGTTCATGCAGGTGTGTCCCTCTGTGGTGTCATCCCAGCGGTGGTGGGTCCTTTTGCTAGAAGACACGGTACGCAGAATGGAGATTAGAAAACGGTCACGGTTTGTCACATCTCCTTTCCACCATTCCTTTTTCCCTAACATTAGAAATAAAATCATTCCATTCTCTCCCACACAACTTTACCACATTAGTCCAAACCAACCTAAAATACATGCACACTGTAGAAAAAATATACTGTATCAGCTCCAATGTGTGAAATTATTAGAATTTAGTCTAGTCCCTTAAAGAGAACCTGTCACCATGAGACTGCTATCCAATCTACCGCCATCATGTTACAGAGCAGGAGGAGCTGAGCTGATGCCATTTTGGGCTCAGGGGTCCAGCGATAACTAGCTTGGCTAGAGATAACGACCAGTCACTTAGTAGGACCACCTACTAGACTCATAAACTCAGAATGAGCAGGGATTTCAATGAATAGCAAGTTAGGATACACCTTAAGGCCTGAATGTCCACGGCCGTGAGCGGTCCGTGGAACCGCGATCTGGATTCCTGCTGAGAGCAGGAGCGCACGGCGTTATTGGTTGCTATGACGCCGTGCGCTCCCTGCTGCCGCCACAGTACAGTAATACACTGGTATGATCTATACCAGTGTATTACTGTACTGTGGTGGCAGCAGGGAGCGCACGGCGTCATAGCAACCAATGACGCCGTGCGCTCCTGCTCTCAGCAGGAATCCAGGCCGCGGTTCCACGGAACCGATCACGGCCGTGAAAAACGGCTGTGGACATTCGGGCCTAACTCTACTACATCCGTACATTTACACAACCGTGAAAAATGGACGTCACACTGACGTTTTTTAGAACAAATT
Organism: Bufo gargarizans; assembly: GCF_014858855.1. Lineage (NCBI taxonomy): Eukaryota > Metazoa > Chordata > Amphibia > Anura > Bufonidae > Bufo > Bufo gargarizans. The sequence goes on along the minus strand of NC_058090.1, from coordinate 44,052,081 downwards.
GAAGTCAATGGGGCTATTGACATGGCCATTTTTGTCAGTCAATAGCAGCTGTCAAAAATAGAACATGTCTTATTTTTGGCCGTTTCACGGCCACACGGAACCCGTTGAAATCATAGATCTGGTACAGTAGTGCAGAATGGCCTTTTAGGGGTTAAAAAAATACCTCATCCACTTGCATGTGCAGAGGCATTCGCTTGTCTCTCAATGCCGAAGGACCTGTCGTAGGACCTCCATTCAAGCGTGATGACATCACCTAGTGCTCTCGTGGTGACATCATCATTCTTGAGCGCAGAACCTCTGTGCGTGTCCAAGGGGATGAGGTGAGTAAATAATTTTTCCCAACTTAAAGCACTATGTGGGGCATTATTATTGCTGGAGGCCACTATGGGAGACATTATTACTGCTGGGGGCCACTGTGGGGGACATTATGTATACTGCAGGGATTGGGAGTTTATAATAAAAAAAGCCAATGAAAATCCTCAATTTTTCATGACCATTAAAAACGGATGCAAAACAGCCATTAAAGGGGTTGTCTGGGTTCAGAGGCTAACCTGGACATAACCCCCTTCTTCACTCATTCAGCATGAATGAGTGGAGCATAGGAGCATTTCATGCTCCGATTCTCCCCCTTGCGCTGCGCTGGATTGCGCAGGGCAAGGGCTGTTTTGTTTACATTTTTCCACTGCTAGGCAGAGGCTTCCGCCTAGCAGTGATCCTGGTTATGTGAAGGCACTAATGGGAGGTCTAGAGCGCTGCCCAAGGCTGTTTTACAGGCCAGGACAGCGCTAAAGATCGCCCATTAGTGCCGATGATGTCACCGGGCTCACTGCTAGGCAGAAGCCTCTGCCTAGCATTCCCTTACAGAGATCCTGTACGTCACTGGATCTAAAGAAAAAGCTCTTGCCCTCCACGATGCAGAGCAGGCCAAGGGGAAGCATCGGAGCATGACATGCTCCACTCATTCTTGCGGGATGAGGGAAGAAGGGGTTATGTCTAGGTTCAGCTCTGAACCCAGACAATCCCTTTAATTGCTGTTTTGCATCTGTTTTTAACGGCCATTAAAAATGGAGGATTTTTTATTTTTTTTTTTTATATTATAATATCGCAATCCCTGCAGTATACATAATGTCCCCCACAGAGCTGAACCAGACATAACCCCTTTAAAAATGGACAGACAGAAAATGGATGCAAAACTGGTTGGAAAACGGCCATGTGAAACTCGACATCAATCTGCTCTGCTCCTCCTGCTCTATACCAGGATGGTGAACGGGACTCGTTCCCTTTAAAGGAAATGTATGGGGACAGACATTTTTATAGACTTCTCTCCACATAATAAAGACACTGAAGATCAGTGAAAAGGGCTCATTGCCGGGAAAAGTAGATTGCATTGAACTCCACAAATATGTGATTAGATATGGGAGGCTTCAGGTTTAGCGTCCCTTTAGGTATCACCGTGAAGTGCAATACTGAACACTAGTATTGATAACAAAAATGGACACGTCAGCATTGTATATAACGAGGGTAAACATTTGCACAGTGGTAATACATTGCTCACAGTGATGCGATACTCGTGCTGGAGTCTGCTGTTGTATTGGGATGCAGTTATCACTGTGTGCTTGTTTGTCTTGTAGGCCGTTCTCAGTGTAGCCTTGTCATTGAGTCAGCAGTGCTCTATGTGGCTTTGTCTTTGGGTCAGATGTGTATTTTTGGGAAGCGGTGTTTTTCTTGGGCAGTGGTTGTCGGCGTCACCTTGTCCTGTGGCCGTGCTCATCTGTGCTCTGTTGTCCTAAGCCCTTGCTTGTCCATGTAACGTTGTGCCGGGCTCATGTTCGTTTATACGGTGTCGTCCTCGGCTTTTTGGAAATGAACATGTGGTCTCTAAATACAGATTTTTATTTCCCAGGCAATAGGTTGTACAGCTTGGTCTTTGAAGGAAATAATGATGTATTTGTGTCATTGGTTCCTCTGTTCTGTACGGAAAGTACAAATCCACCAAAGTCCAGAAATGCAAATGTATGCACAAAAGGTCCTATAACAATAGGTGGAGTTAGTTACCGTATCTTATCTCCAAACTCACTTGTGGATTTCCGATAGTTTGCGCCAAAACGCTTGAGCATGCAAGGCCTTGTCCAATTATGTTTTTCAATTTTAGTGGAAATCCACATGGAAATTTGTAATATTTATAAATAAATTAAAATAATGTCCACTATTTCCCGTTTCTTTCCTATACATTCATAGCTCCTCTTCTACCAGCAGGATCTTAAAGTTTATAGAATGCATCTTAGGCTACGTTCACATCTGCATCATCAAAGAGTTTGTCAAAAATAGGGGAGAGAAAAGTCCTACATGCAGGACTTTTTGTCTCCTCTAAGACTGGTCTCCTGAACTGAAACCTAACTGATCCCATTATAGTCAATGGCTGTCCGTTTTGTGTCGAATCTCGGCACTTCCGTTATTTTTGTTCTTCTGTTCCTATAACAGAGCAGAAGGACACATATGGCACTAATATGAAAGAACCCTAAGGCATGTGCAGTCCGTGAAATGTGGTCTGTGCGACCGCCAACATTTGCCGGACTGATTGCGGCTCATGTGAGCCGAACTCACTGCAGCATAGAGATCTCCGAATCTGGGAGTTCCAGCCCAAGAGCCAGTGCACTGTCCTGTACTCGCAGCATCATCTGTGTATAGGGCAATACCACGGTTGGTCTGATGGTCATGGCCATGTGAAAGCAGCCTAATGTGTTTTATATACTGATGCTTATGCCTCTGGCGTTAGCTTTTGACCCATAAGGTATCACCAGCTACAACCCGTAGTCTAAAGGTGGCCATAAACATGACATAGAAGTTGGTTGAACAACCATTGAGTCCATATTGCCCATTACAGTCATTCAAACTTCATGTAAATGGGAGTGAGCTGCACCTAGGCCATGTGACCAATAAATCAGACGTCACATGACCTAGAAAGAGGCCTAAGCACTCACGAAGCCTCTTCATACAGCTGATCGGCAGGGGTGCTGGGCGCCAGACCCCCACCGATCACATACTGATGACCTATCCTGAGGTTAGATCATCTGTATAAGGCTACTTTCACATATTCATTGTGCATTCCGATTTTGAGACCCAACAGAGTATCTCAAAACCATGGCAAAACGCTCCAGTTTTGTTCCCATTCATTGTCCATGGGCCAAAGAATAACCTCAGATGCATCCGTCCAGACAGTTTTTGACTGGAACAGAAACGCTGCAATCCTCAGTTTGTGTCTGGTTGCGGGAAACGAACAACCGAATCCGGCACTATAAAACAATTAACAATGGCCGCTGATCTTTTGTGTTTTTCAGGTCCGAACAAAAAATGAGATCCGCGGCCGCCCTTGACTTAGAAGAATGTTTCGTTTTTTTGCAGTTCGGTTCTACAACAACGTTGGCATCTCTGATGGCTATTAAATTGTAGCTGATGCGTTTGAGCTCCAGTTTTGAGATATCCAGGCTTCAAAGAAACCGGAATGTCAAATGCCTAAAAAAAGCTAAAATCACTCGGACACAACCCTTTAAATTTAATTCGGCAAATGGTCCATTTTTATTAATTTTAGACTCGTGTGTGGGCATCTTATACCTTTCCTTGAACAGCCTATTTTTTATTTTTTTTGAGATATCCCACAATGATAGTCTGATCACAGGAAGGCCTGCTGCTGCGGCCAACAGCCATTCGCTGTAACCCATGGGGTAACCCCTCAGCGACACCACCGGGAAAAATGAAGCATTTTAATGCTCCCATTACCATCAATAGGTTTTCCCTGTAATACATGGATATTCCATGTCATCCAGAGCTAGGGAATGCTCTTCATAGCCACTTTCCGCTCTGGTTATATTAGATTTGGATACTGAATTACTACTAATAGGTTTCCTAAACCAAATCATTGAGGCCGGGTTCAGATCACTGTTTTTCCGTTCTTCTGATTAGTTAAAAGAACATGAAAAATTAAAAAATAAAAGATTCTTAATTTTGAGCATCATTTTGCATCCATTTTTGTCAGGTTCCATCAGAGATCCCTTATTTTAGATGGGAGAAAAAGTCTTTTGTGGAGGAAGCAAACAGATACGAAACTGAGCACAACAGATGCTCAAAATAAAGGATCCAGTTTTATTTTTCTGTTCTTCTGACAGATCAGAAAGCAAAACCGTGATGTGACCCCGGCTCAACCATGCTGCTGAGAGGATTGGACATCTCTGTTCAGCCTCCGCTTTGAGCACCTAGGGAATTGTAGAATATTTGTACTTGGCGTTTGGGCACATCTGCGCTGGACACTCCATTTTTGCAGTGAGCATACATTTGTATTTTTTTACTTTTCTTTGCAAATAACCATAATTGTTCAGTATTTGGAATCATTTGGTTTGACCACATTTAATGAAGAGAGTTGGTCAGTCAGACTCGTGATTAAAGAATGCGATTTGTGCATTTTTATTCAAGTTTTTAGATATATTTTCCAACATCTCCCCAATTCTAAACAATTTTTTCTAATTTTTAATGCAAAATGTCCACTCGTCCAAAGGACAATTTAATACCTGAGCACAAAATCTAAGTTTCAATTTGTCAAAGCCAAAACCATCAATCCCTTGCTGTGGGGCATACTGTTTTTATTTTTTACTCATGGACCATGGATGATGGATGTCCTGCTATTTCAGGATTAGAAACTAGTACATACAACATTTACTAAAAATGTATGGCAAACCATGGTTCCAACCCTGGATATGGTGTAGGATATTTACAAAGTGGGTGAAAATCCAAGAATTAAGATTAGCTTTCTCTCATTCTCCCCCAGCACCATGAGCTCTCGGCACTCAGGAAGTCCTGTTGTTTTCACTAGTGCCAGAAGTTCACCCAAAGAAGAGTCTCATTCTGCCACTTCCCCACAGCTCGCACCTTCTTTCTCCTCCTCCTCCTCCTCCTCCTCCCCTTCTGGTCCTAGGACTTTCTACCCTCGCCAGGGTGCTACCAGCAAGTACCTGATTGGATGGAAAAAACCTGAAGGGACTATAAACTCTGTGGGCTTTATGGATTCAAGAAAGTAAGAGCCCTTTATGTTCTGCTCGTAATTTACAGTAGTGATGCCCTATTAGCTTGGAACGTGTTCTGAGGTTTTAGACGCTCTACTCTATGTTCAGCATTGGAGAATACCGCTAGACAGCTTGTGCTTCTCTTGCGACTTTTTAGGGATTTCTTTTTTTTCCTGCATGTTTTGTAGTCTTACATAATAACAACTAAAGCTCACACAGCGCTTTACACACACGACACAGCTGAGATCAGGTTTCTTCCTCGCAGGTCTTCATGCATGATTTTGTGGTGCTCATTACAAACGTAGATCTCATTCTCCTTTTCCCTGCTTTCCTCCATATCTTTCCTCATTCCTGGTGTTAAATAATACAGAGTCCCAGCCTAAGCCAGTCTTTAATTTTTAAAGTCCATCTTCCTGAACTGTTTCTGTTTCCTTCAATGAAAGAAGACACCAGATTGATTGTGCGGAGATGCCACCCGCGAGGCTACGTGCATCGATAAGGGATCTGCAGGCTTCTCCAAAGAGGGTTTCCACTGTTCAAGAGGATCTTAAGAAGTTTATTGATATGGAAGAATCATCTACCCGATCAGAGAAACCTTTAAAGGTACACATAATGCATGTGGAAATTACGTAAATGCTGCAAAGTAACCTGTGTTCTTTTGGTTCCTTCTGTCCACCTATTATGTGTTCAGTGTTGGTGGATGCCTATTCCGAGTGGCTCAGTACCACTGCCTGAATCCTCTTATACATGTGCAGTGGAGTCATACCTGGTCTTCTGCAGGCCAGCCAATAAGAATAGAAGCGGCTACCCCACCGGCACTTAACACACATGTTCTCAAAGGGACTTGAACACCAGGGGACATCATAGGTATGGAACAGCAATACCTAAACAACACATTTTTAAAGAAATTGTTATATTTTGCTTTATTTAACAAGAATTGACTCCTTTCGCAAAAGAAGGCTTCAGCAAACAAGGTTGAAATACAAACAAAATGTATTAACATGTTACAACGTATCTATAAAACAGATCGGTAATATTTAGGATTATGGATGGAAAATGACGTGAATGTAATTGGTGCTTTCTTACTTTAGCCTTGGCAAAGCATTTTTAAGAATACTGAAGTCAATTGAGAATTTTATGACGGGTTCCGGCTCATTAGAAAACTGGTAAATGTTGTGAAGGTTCCGGACATGGAGCTCACAGTTGAGGAGCATTAGGCTAGCTTCTAGGGATGAGCGAACCCGACGTTCTCAGGTTCGGCGTTTGGGCACTTTAAGGAATTAGCACGGAATTCTATGACAGAATGCAAAACGGAAACCATTATGAGATATTGCGTTTTGCATTCCATCATGATAGAAGTCTATGGGGCAGCATAACGGATTAGTCTGGTTTCCGTTATGCAGTTGTCAGAATTATTCCACCGTCCAAACATGAAAACGTCAGGTTCGCTCATCCCTACTAGCTTACATCTACAGCATAATTCTATATTTTTTTTTTTTTCAGCATAGCAGCGTACCTCTTGTGCCCTGATGGATTCCATTGACCATAATGGGTTCCTTCGGGTTTCAAGCTTTTTTTTTTTTTTTTTTTTTTTTTCTGCTGCCAGAATCTGCGACAGAATCCCATGCTGCAGATGTGAATCCGGCCTATGCCCATTTAATAGTGGCATATTTATTGCAGGTTTTCCATGTCAATTTCACTCTGGAAGTCAGTGACAAAATACTGTGAAAGGGATTTGGAAAACCTCCTTTACACAGTTTAGATAATGCCAGCCTATGGCTTCCTTCACTACATTCTTTTCAGGTTAAAGCACCATGGGTTTGATTTATGATAGACCTGTGGTGTACGCCAGTCTATGATAACCCCGTGCGCTGCTGGAGGGTACTCCTTATTTAGGATGCGATGTACACCTCATCATAAATTAGGTGCAGCCTCCGGCAATCCGTGTGCCAGAGTGAATTCAAAAAAGAGAAATCGTATCTGCCCTTTATACTTTCCTTTTATGTTCCATAAAAAACTCCATGCAGAAACCTGACCATGTGGCTGTTCTCTAATACATTTTTCGCGAGATACTATTCTTATGGAAATCAACAACTTTTCTAACAGTACAGTACATCTTAATTTAATCCAGAATGTAGTGATGCCTTACGTTAATGGGATTGTGCCAAGTATTAAAATGATCCCCTATCCACAGGATAATGAATAACTGACTCATTGGTGGTGGTCTGGACCCCCACGATCAGTTAGGTATTCCCTATCCACTGGATAGAAGATAACTTTAATACTTGGTAGTACAATCCCTTTAAAGGGATTATCTCATGAAAAGTATCCACAGGATAGGTGATAAATACCAGACTTTGGAAGTTCTGACTACTGGGATTCTCAACGATCCAGAGAACGAAAGGCCCCCGAGTACCCTCTCTCAGTGGAGCAGTAGTGTGCATGTCAGTCCATTGCTCTCTTTACTTGTATGGGACTGACAAAGACGACACTCAATGCAGCAATGCACCAAAATGCACACTACTGCTCCATTTTGAGAGTGGACTTGAGGACCCGCCATTCTCAGGATCACTGGAAGTCCCAGCGTTCAGAACACCCACAATCTGATATTTATTACTTATACTGTGGAAAAGACTAAAAATACTTTTCATGGGATAACTCCTTTTTAAAAGGGTTTTTCCAGCTTCTCAATACTGATGATCTATCCTTTGGAGGGGTCAATAATATCAGATCTAAGGTTGTCAACATACCAAAGTTTTTCGATACCAAGAAAAAGTATTGTGATACTCTATACCAGGCATCCTCAAACTGCGGCCCTCCAGCTGTTGTAAAACTACAACTCCCACAATGCCCTGCTGTAGGCTGATACCTGTAGGCTGTTCGGGCATGCTGGGAGTTGTAGTTTTGCAACAGCTGGAGGGCCGCAGTTTGAGGATGCCTGCTCTTTACCATGCAAAAAAACCCACAAAAAAGTACCCAAATATTAACCTCATTTTGCCGGCTCAATACGATTATGGCAATACCAAACTTATATAGTATAGTTTTTATTTAGTTTTATTACTTATAAACCTGACTTATTTTTGGTCTACAGAGCTCTATGGGGGCTAGTTTTTTGCAGGACGAACTGTAGTATTTATTGGTACCAATTTTGCGTTACATACAACTTTTTGATCACTGTCGTTCAACATTTTTTTTTGGGGGGGGGAACAAAGTGATTAAAAATGGCAAACAACGTTTTTATTTTTCCCTTACGGAGTATACTATGCAGGAACATTTAATATTTTAGTAGTTCGGACTGTGGTTTAAACTTTTAATATTTTTGTGTTTTTTTCTTTTTTTAATCTTTTGAATCCTTGTCCCATTCACCCTAATAGAGATCTATTATGGTGAATTGGGTTTTGACACACTCCCCTCTGAGCTCTGCTTCGTGCACAGCTTAGCAGCAAGCTTTCCATGGTAGGCCTGGGAACCTTCTGCAGCTCCCAGTCTGCTATGGTAACCGATTGGAGGCCTGCAGTTTCACTGCGGGGGCTCTAACCTCATAGATGCCTCAATCTCAGTTGAATGCGACATCTGAGAGGTTAATGTGCCTCAAATTAATAACTGTGTACACAGCATGAGCCACATACCTATAAAACTGCAGGACACCTCCTGCAGAAAAACCTTCCGGGATGTGGAAAAGTTAAAGGACCTTTGATGATGTAATTGCCATGTGATCATTAACAATTGGATGTTATTGGTCACATGGCAATGACATCAAAGTTCCTTTAACTTATCAGCTTCCAGCACCGCGAGGACACAATGAGTTTTCTTTCCCCCTGACACTCCGCCATTGGGTCCTTCAGCTCTTTCGTTGGTGGCAGTGGCCCGCTGAGTTGCAGTGAGGAGGGAGGGACTCTCTCTCTCCTCCTCCACTGTGCGGCCGCTTATGAGAAGACGCGCGCTTTGTTCTCTGATAGGGACTGATACAATAGCGCAGCTTAGTATCCGAAAAATGTGAATCCTGTTATCATATTGAACCGGGCATCAAAAAATTATTGAGACTTCGATACCCAGTGCAACCCTAATCAGATCAGCTGTTCAATGGATTAGCAGTGCCAGCTTTGCCATCCAGTTAAGAAAATGGATAGGAATCAAACTAGACAGCTACACTTTTTGCCTATGTTTTTATTGAAGTCTAGGTATCCCATAAATGCATCTATGTTTGTAATGTTTTTGGGTAAAAACGTATAGCTTTAAAGGGAATGTCAGCTCCAAAACACCCACAAAGTAGAGTAAGTAGGGTTTAGTGCGAGAGACGCTAAGTCCGGTTATGTCATTTTTATCTTCATACTCCCTTCCATTCTGACTCTGCTCCCACAAACCAGCAGTAAAATGCATTGAGAGGACTCCCGTACTCATGCACCTAATGGAGAAGACTCGGAGGCATTTTACTGCTGATCGGTGGAAGCAGATAAATAATAAAGTGGTGTCAGAAACATAGAATGTGTCGGCAGATAAGAACCATTTGGCCCATCTAGTCTGCCCAATATACTGAAGTACTATGGATAGTCCTCTGGCCCTATCTTATATGAAGGATGGCCTTATGCCTATCCCATGCATGCTTAAACTCCTCCACTGTATTTGCAGCTGCCACTTCTGCAGGAAGGCTATTCCATGCATCCACTACTCTCTCAGTAAAGTAATACTTCCTGATATTACTTTTAAACCTTTGCCCCTCTAATTTAAAGCTATGTCCTCTTGTAGCAGTTTTTCTACTTTTAAATATTCTCTCCTCTTTTACCTTGTTGATTCCCTTTATGTATTTAAAAGTTTCTATCATATCCCCTCGGTCTCGTCTTTCTTCCAAGCTATACATGTTGAGGTCCTTTAATCTTTCCTGGTAAGTTTTATCCTACAATCCATGTACCAGTTTAGTAGCTCTTCTTTGAACTCTCTCCAAAGTATCAATATCCTTCTGGAGATATGGTCTCCAGTACTGAGCACAATACTCCAGATGAGGTCTCACTAGTGCTCTGTAGAGCGGCATGAGCACCTCCCTCTTTCTACTAGTAATGCCTCTCCCTATACACCCAAGCATTCTGCTAGCATTTCCTGCTGCTCTATGACATTGTCTGCCTACCTTTAAGTCTTCTGAAATAATGACCCCTAAATCCCTTTCCTCAGATACTGGGGTTAGGACTGTATCACTGATTTTATATTCTGCTCTTGGGTTTTTACGCCCCAGGTGCATTATCTTGCACTTATCAACATTAAATTTTAGTTGCCAGATTTTTGACCATTCCTCTAGTTTTCCTAAATCCTCCTCCATTTGGTGTATCCCTCCAGGAACATCAACCCTGTTACATATCTTTGTGAATATGAAGATAAAAACATGTGTCTATTCTTTAAAACAGCTTACACCTGGGACTAAATGTCTGTGATCGGCAATGAAGCCAATCACAGACATTTCACCCCTCAGATGCCATGGTCATTTGTAAACATGGCAACTGATGCAGCCTTCCCAGGAGCATAGCGCCCCCAGGGCCCAAACGGCTCCTCCGCACTGAGATTAGGGGAGTTGTTCGTTCCTTGTGCATCAGTCCCTCCGAAGGATCCAATGCTACCACAACAGTAGTTCCTATGGAGGCGTGCAGGAGGCCTCTGTTAAAATCCTCTAAGGGGACTTAAAATATGTGGTTGAAAAGGGTAAAATTTTGAAAAATTGTAGAAACAAAATTATAATCAAATGCCTTCCTCCATAATAAAAAAAAAAAATAACGATCACTTGCACTGCCACATCCCAAAATGACAGTACTGTTAAAATATAAATGTATTTATCCCATACATTGTACACCGTAACACGTATAAAATCAAAATGGCTGATTCACCGCTTTTTCAGCACTTCATCACGCAAACAAAGTGAGCCCTCATTCAGCTCCATAGATATAACTATAAAAAAACTTATAGGGGTCAGGATGCAATGAAAAAATATATTTTCCAAATTTTTATTTTTTTATATTAAAATACAAGAAAAACTGTATAAATGTGCTATTGCTGTAATCATACTGTCCCATAGAATAAAGGCAACAGGTCAGTCTTACCACAGTGGGATAGCTGTAAAAATGAGACCCATAAAAGTTACTATGGTGGAATTTTTTATTTTTTTTGTTTGTTTTAGTTTTTTTCCAATTTCACCCCATTTGGAATTTTTTTGCCAGTTTTCCTCTACATCATATACAATATTAAATAGTACCATTAGAAAGTCCAACCTGCATCTGACTGGAGATAATTTACACTGGATGAGTAAAAATTGGGTGATCCATGCGCTACATTCAACTCATTCCTCTCACTCTAGAGGTGTGAAGCATGATTGTGCATAGTAGTATTAGGTATGAACACTTGCAGGAATGTGTGGACGCAGATGGCAGGTATGTGTGTGTTGTGTGTAAGGTGGATGGAATACAAGTGGTGCTCGTGTCCGTGCCCCCACCATTTGCTTCCTCATTGATGAGAGAGGTTATGGACTTTGTGGCGGACTTCCCTGGGTTGCCGTGGTTACTGGTTGGGGACTTCAATTGCACGCTAAATGACTCCCTGGATAGATGTCGGGTGGAAGGAGCAGGAGGTTTACCGGGGAGCAGGGCTCTCAGAAATATTATGTGTGAAATAGAGGTACATGATGTATGGAGATTGCGTAACCCTGATAAGCGGGAATTCTCGTGTAGATCAGCCACGCATCATTCGCTATCGCGTATTGATATGGCCCTTGTTAATGATATAATGCTGCCACTGGTTAAAGATGTTGTCTATCATCCTCGGTCGCTGTCTGACCACTCTCTGATGCAGATTGACTTGTGTCTGGGGGTGCTCAGACAGGGACCTAGGCTGTGGAAGTGTAACTCACATTGGCTGAATGTGTTGGATGATTTGTCTGGGATCTCTCTGGAGATTAAAGAATTTTTTGCTATTAATACAGGGACGGCTTCAATACCGGGGGTCTGGGACGCCATGAAAGCATTCCTGAGTGGAGTCTTGATGAAAGAAATTAGCAAGCACAAATCTAGGTCTAGGGAGGCGGATGTTAAGGCGCATGTCCTAGTGGCTGAGGCTGAGAGAGTGTTTGGTAGCTCCCCCACCCTGATTAACAGTGAGGCGCTGGCGGTAGCCCAGGAGCAGCTGAGGTGTCATTTAGTGCAGGCCGCAGAGAGAAAGAGGAGTTTTTATCGTCAGAGATCCTTTGCAGAGGGTGGGACACCTGTTGTCGGTGGTTTCCCAGGCCCAGAGAGGCTCCTCATGTATTCAGGAATTGAAAGATATCTTGGGGAACAGTAGTCAGGACACAAAAGGAATATTAGATATTCTAAAAAGTTTTTATGTATCTCTATATTCTTCCACTGGTTTTAGCTCTGAAGAGGCATTGAATGATTTTTTAGGGGAGGCACAGTTAGCGGCGCTGTCAGAGGAGGATAGAGAAAGGCTGGAGGAGCCAATTACACTTGAGGAACTGGAAGCCGCGCTTGGGGATATGGCGAACGGTAAGGCGCCTGGAGCCGATGGACTACCAGTAGAGGTATATAAAAAGTTGCAGGGGATACTACTCAGGGCCACTGAGGAAGGGGCTTGAGACCCCGAAACGCGTCTGGCGGTGTCTAGAGTAAGCGTTGATCTACACACGAGCAAAGAAAAAGCGAGAAAGCCGGCAAAGAAAAGAAAGAGTTACGTAACTAAAAGCATAGAGTGGACGCTGACGCACAAGTTACACGTCACACGAGCTTGCATCCGGTCCCCTTGGAAACCAGGTCACGTGGGACGCCGCGTACAGGCAGCAGCACACCACGTGGGACGCTGCGGGTGTGCGGCCTCCTGGAACAACGCTACAACAGCGGTGAAGGGTAAGACCGGGCTCGGTTTGGAGCACTTTACCTCATAACAGCATTTTCAAGTTCTTGACTGTCAGCTCCTAAGTGTGGGCATGAGATTGAGAGGGCATTGGAACAAACAGTAGATGTGAATATATACATCTGCCCCACTTACTTGCGGGACACTATCACCTTTAGCTTGAAGGTGCCGGACTTTAGCTATCAATTGTTTGGTTAGCACTGCCGATTGTGGACAACAGTATATATTGCTTTACAGAGCCATCCTGCGAATTGAGTGTGCAGTTTAATTGATTGGAACATATTCAATGATGTACCATATTTTATGTATGTTTTAGGGGAGTAATCTTAATTTAAATTTTATTAAATTGTATTATTATCATCCCTCAGAGTGTTGTCATTTGAAGTGTGCCCCCCCCCACACCTGGTTTTTTCTAGACACTTCCTGAATTACTTAAGGTGCTTGAGCACTCATTGGAGGCAGGTTCGCTACCACATTCGATGCAGGAAGCTATTATTGTGGTTATACCTAAACCTGGGAAGGATCCTAAAAATCCGGATTCCTACAGACCAATTTCGCTTCTTACGGCCGATGTTAAGCTCCTGGCGAAGGTGTTGGCGAACAGGTTGTCCAAGGTGATCCTGAATATCGTGCATCCGGACCAGACGGGGTTTATGCCTGGGAAATCGACAGCTATTAATCTCCGTAGGTTGTATACTAGTTTGAGTATTCCGGCAGATAATAGTGGAGATAGGGCTTTGCTTGCTCTCGACGCCGCCAAGGCGTTTGATAGTGTGGAGTGGAGTTATCTGAGGGGGGTCTTGAGAATCATGGGCTTTGGAGAGCGGTTCATTCAGTGGGTAAAGGTCCTGTATTCTAGTCCCAAGGCGAGAATCAGAGCCAATGGAGGGTTGTCGGACCGTTTCGCCCTGACCAGGGACACCAGACAGGGATGCCCTTTGTCGCCCTTATTATTTGCTCTTGCAATAGAGCCGCTTGCGGCACACATTCGCTTGTCAACGAATATAAAGGGATTTAAATATGGTGGGCTGCACAACAAAGTGGCTATGTACGCAGAGGACACTCTGCTTTTTATGGGTGATACTGGGGCGTCCCTGGATGCGGCCATGGCATTGATTGACAGATTTGGTGGCTTTTCTGGTCTTCGGATAAATTGGCAAAAATCCTCTTTGATGCCAATTGATGGGCAGGCCCTGTCAGGTAGACAGGCAGATAGTTTGGTTCCTTGGGTGGATAAATGTAAATACTTGGGACTGTTTATAACACCTAGAATTTCAGATTTTGAGGTCCTCAATCTGTCCCCGTTGCTGGCTACTTTCAGGCTAAAGGTGAGGTCATGGTGTAGGCTCTTTCTCTCTGTGGTAGGTAGAGTGAACCTTTTAAAAATGGTTATGATGCCTCAGCTGCTCTACATATTGAATAATGCTCCCGTATGGATCCCCCTAGATAGATTTAAGAAAATTCACTCTATATTTAGGGATCTTATTTGGAAGTATGGTCAGGCTAGGATTAAACTAGAGACATTGCAGTACGCCAAGTCTGAAGGAGGCCTGGCTGTTCCTAATGCATTGATTTACTTTTTGGCTTCCCAGTGTCAGCATTTCAAGGGATGGATTAGTTTCCAGGTGCCGGATATGACTGGGCAGATATTGCAGCATTGGTTGGGTAGTCGGGACCTCATGGGTATTCTGGAAGGGTCAGGTATGCATGCTGAGAGGGGAAAACTTCCTCTTATCGAACTCATGAAAAAGATTTGGGCAAGGGTGAAGCAACTGAGAGGTGTAGGTGGAATCAGTGAGCTCTCCCCTATTAGAAATAATCACCTATTGCCTGAATTCTTTAACATGTCTGGACTTGGAAGTTGGGAAACTCAGGGAGTGATGAGAATTGGCCAATTAATTGAGGGCAAGATATGTAAGTCATTTCAGATCCTGCAGCAGGAATTTAATATCCCTAAGGGATGGTTTTATAAATATCTTCAGGTGAGACATGCCCTTGAGGTCACGCTGCGGAAAGGATGTGTGATAGCACAAATGGAGGTGGTTCATAAGCTTGTCCTTCTGACAGGGGGGGGGGGAAAGAGGGCTGATATCGCAGGTATACGCTCTTTTACTTGGTAAATTTTTAGAGGGGTTTCCGCTCTCAAGAATGAAGAAATGGGAGGCTGACTTGGGAGATATGTCTAAGGATGAGTGGGAGGATATACTGGAAGGTGTCCCCAGGGTGTCCTTGAGTGAACAGGGTAAATTGTCCCAATTATTTATCATACATAGAGTATCCAAAACGCCGGTGTTCCTAAAAAAAAAGTTGGAGTGAGATCTGATGACAGATGTCCGAAATGTATGGAAGATGGTGCGGATTTGCTACATATGTTGTGGTCTTGTCCAGTAATTGGGAAATATTGGGATGATGTAAGGAATATGATTAATAGTAAAATGACGTTGAAAATTCAAAATGACCCTAAGGTGTGCGTATTGGGTTATGTGTCTGAGATTGGAGGGAATGAATCGGTCAAGGTGGCAGTGGGAAGGTTGTTGTATGTGGCCAGGAAGCTGGTGGCTATGAGATGGATCCAGGGGAGTCCGCCTACATTGGATGAGTTTGAGAGGAAGGTGCATGATATGTTGATATTGGAGAAAGGGGTGTTTGTGAAAAGGGGGTGTCCACAGAAGTTTGACAAACTATGGAGTGATTGGTTATCTCATACTCATGTGGTTATATAGGCTCAGATAGATACAAGACTAGTTTACAGGGCGGGGGTGGGTGTTGTGATGGGGGGGGGGGGGATGGGAGGGGTTCTGGGAGGGTCTAGACATTTATAATTCCTGGTTTCTATGGTTTCCGTATGAGTATATATTACATGCAGATACTTGATTTATAAGTGTGTTGGTACTGATGTGATACTGATGTACACTAATTCCATAACGTGGATAAAGTAAGAAAAGACATTGTATTGATCTGTGAACTTTTGTCTTTAGTGGTTTAATAAAAACGATTTGATTTAAAAAAAAAAAGAAAGTCCAACCTGTCCCGCAAAAATCAAGCCCCCATACAGCTATGTGAATGGAAAAATAAAAAAGTTTTATGGCTCCTGGAAGGAGTAAAAAATGAAAACGGAAAATTGCCTCATCCTCTAAGGGTTCAAAAGCTCCTTTAAAAGTATATTTATCTTTTTACCCTGACGAATAACCTACGGGTGAGGCTAAGGTATTTACTTTTATTATCTTGCATTATTATTATTTTTATTATGTGACACTGGATTTAGATTACTTCTGCTGATGTATTAAGCTTTGCAATATTTAATAAAGTAAACAAATAAAAAATAAAATTCTGAATTTTTCCCATTTCCATAAATGTCAAAATGCTGTCCAGGTCTGAACTCAACAGATTTTCAGTATTTGCAATCACACAGAGTGTGCAAGGCACCGTACAGGAAAATAGCCCCCCATGGTGCTCGGAGCACTTTATAGCGGTCCTTCCAGGGCACACAGTTTCCATGGCAGCAGTGAACCATATACTCCTCCTCTTTGTGTAAAGCTAAAAAAAATGCATTGGGAAATAGCAATTTTTATATTTTTTTTAAAGATCTCGGCAAGCTGCCATTTTTTTTGCTTTGCATTACAGAAGTGTCTGAACATGGCGCTATATGTTACAGTATCGCTTTGGCTTCGTTTTTTCACGGCCTCCCTTTTTGCTTGCTTTCTGTCTCCCTATCTAATTTTTATGACACAGTTCTAAGAAGATGGCCCTTTGGGTACTTCCTTGTCATGTTTCATTTCAGGGTTTTATCCTGAAGGATCTTCTAAACATGTCTAGCAGTAAACAGAATGTAATGTGTGACCGAGCAGACACGAAGCATTGGGAATGCAGGCTCCTCACACCGAGGCTTTATTATCTGCCTCTGTATTGTGTGCCAATTACTGGATAATCTTTTTCTTGCTGATTAGTTTAGTAGTCTGTAATTTTTAATCATTCCGTCCTTGCTGTAATGGAAATCCGCCCTCCATGCACTGTCTTCCTGGAGAGCTTGTGATGGGCTTGTGCTTATACACAGCAGACAATCTAAAGAAGCCGAGCTGCAGAAGGAGGGATCAAATAATAAGACAGTAGGTGGGTTCCAGACTACCGCAGACTGTATGCACAGATCTGTTGTTCTAGACCCATTAAAATAGGCAAATGTGCAATTCTTTGGCATCTGTGAGTGGTGTAAATGACGTTATAAATCAGAAACCCAGAAATGGGCAATCGGGGTTCCTATACCGAGTCCATAGGGATACATAGTTGGTATTGCTGCTGCGCTGTAGCTGAATATTGCGGCGGGGCATGGGAGCCAAGAATTCCTTGCCCTGCTGCCCCAGCGCAGGCGTTCGCTCAGCAGCACTGGGGAGAAGGAAGCAGTCTCTCCCTCCCCCCTGTGCCGCTGCTGCCGCCAATAAGAAGAGAGAGGGGCGGAGGAGGGGAGGGGTTGTGGCCACTGCTCCACCAATGATGTTAACTCGCCCATTAATTAAAATACAGGAGGCTATGTGATTCTATGTGCGGCACCTGAGGGGTTAACTGCTGCGGATAGCAGCTACCTGCGATAGAGGTTGGGTGCCGGCCATGTGATTCTGCAGCCGGCACCCAACCTCTATGACAGGGCGCTGCGATCCGCGGCATGTAACCCCTCCTGTATTTGAATTAATGGGTAAGTTAACATCATTGGTGGCACAGTGTAGCAACCCCCCCCCCCCCCAAGTATTAGTCATTGGTGGCAGTGGCCACAGGGTCCCCTCCCCTCCTCCTCACTCCTCAGTTGCAGTTTCCATCGGAGCCCCATCTGTGTAATCCTGGGGCTCCAATCGTTTACCATGGCAGCCATGACGCTACTGAAGCCCTGGCTGCCATGGTCAGCTCCCTGCTGCTGTGTGTACTATGCACAGGGCAGCAGGGACAGTGTGAGATCCTATTCACCCTGATAAAGCTCTGTTAGGTGAATAGGACAAGGGATTAAAAGATCACAGGTTGTAGCCCTTAAGGTGGGAAATAGTTATTAAATAAAAAAGAAAGAAAAGTAAAAAACACAAACACCAAAATATTAAGCATAAATCGCCTTCTTTCCCAGTTTTACTTATAAAATATATAAACAATAAATAAACATATTACATATCACCACTTCCGAAAAGTCCAAACTATTAAAAAATATCTCCTATGCGGTGAACGTCGTAAAAAAAAAAAAATAACAGTGTCACCTTGTCCCCCCAAAAAATAGGATAGGACTGATCTTTTTCTATAATAGAAACCATGAGCTGGTGCCAGGTTGAAGCAGGTTGAAGTTTTTTGACTTCATTGTCTCATTTTCCCATGCACTTGGTATTATTTAGCTCTTTCGTGGAGCAGAAGAGGTCCGTCTTTTCTCCCTGATGACAGCTGGATAGGAAACAAGAAAGCAGCTGAATCAGTAAACAGTTGACTTGTGACTCAGAGGAGCTCGCAGCCAGGGGCAGAGCCGCAGAAAACACATCCCGCTGAAGAGTGCGACACACTCAGATGGCTTAGTCACAAATAACTAGGGATGAGCGAACTTCTGTTTTCAAGTTCGGCGTACAAGGTTCGGGTTATCTAAGAATTCCGTTATTGATTCCGCTACCACGGACCATAAGTCATGGCCCGTAGTAGCTGAATCCATAACCGAATTCTTAGTTAACTCGAACCCAAACCGTGTACGCCGACCTTGAAAACAGAAGTTCGCTCAACACTACAGATAAACTAACCAATGTACAATAAGGCTGGGATCCGCATGTGGCCCACCGGTAATTGCTGGCCTGCATCTATACATGAGATTTGTTCCAAATACCTAGAACGGTCATCCTAATACAGAGAGGTTGCGAGGTCTGTAGACATGAATACGACTGTTCGTGGTATGTCTGTTGGGTCACCTAAGACAGTGCTTTCCAACTCCACCCGCGTGGGTTCCCAAACCGGGGCGAATTTAGGCCTAGTGCACATGAGCAAGTGTTGTCCAAGGAAACAAACCCCTGTGATGGCCTCATTTCCAGAACTCGCTGCATCATGGTGATTTATAATGCTTCTAGATCCAGCCCCACTGTGGGTCTGCTGTCTTGTATAAATCACTATGATGCATTGAGTTTAGGTCAGCCAAGCCACAGTCACTCCAGGATATATAGTTTTCTGTGATTTAGTTCACTATTTTCAAGTATAAAGCTGTAAATTCTGCAAAGCCTGCGAGTCCTGCTTCCCCAAACACACAGCGATTGACAGCACTTTGAGCTTTGTATCTTAGATCCAAAGTTGCTTCGCTCCAAACTTCTATTAATGCTGTAAATCTGTGCACAGCATTAAAGTGGACGGACTCCGTCAGGGCAAATCCATGATCACTGAAGTCTGGCGGGACTTTGGTGAATCACTTTGGAGTTTGATTTTTCAACTTGGAAAACAATTTTAAAACTTGTTTCCAAAGTCGGCTTTGGTACCGAGGTACCCAGAACCTGGGTGTAGAAGACTAACAGGCATTCAGGATTCGTGTACACGGCAGTGTCCGTATTTCTGTCTGCAAACAACAGATCCACAAAATACAGATACCTTCCGTGTGCAATCCATATATTTCTCCCTTCTATCCAAAATATTATCGACAAGAATAGGACATGTTCTATCATTTATGGAACGACCGCATGGATCTGCAAAATATATGGATGTGTGCTATCTGCAAAAAAAATGCTGATCGCACACAGTGGGACAATTATGGTCGTGCGCAGGAGGCCATAAACGGCTTTTATATGGAAATGGTGAACTACAAAGCTATATATCCCAGAGCTCAGCCTCTTCTGCCTGTAGATATAGAGGCATTGGAGAACTGAAATATCACCGCCGATAGAGAAGCTATTAGGCATTTCTATATCAATAATAAATCACTTTTTTGATAATTGTTTAAAACATACCGTATATAAGTGGATAGGGAAAAAGTCCCAGCTAGCTTGAGGGGTAGGTGGGGTGCGGGGTGACTGGTGTATGTTCCGCATCACCACATGCCCTATTGGTGGGGGCTAATTTGTATGCTCCCACTGATGGAAGGATAGGGGTGTGGATGTTAACCACTCTCCCAAATGGGAGCCTCCCTACTACAACACGTGGCTGTGGGTAAAGACCTGTTCACACTGGTAAGCAGTCGTAGGCAAATGCTGCATGCGAACTAGTCTGCCACACTATACAGCTGGCACAGGTCAGGCTATGTAGTCTTCGGAGAGGTACACCTACATTTGCCGGAGACCCTGTTATTGTACCTAGTGTTTTAGTTGTGGCCCCCCCCCTTTTGCCTCCAGTCTGCAGTTTATTTTTTATTTCATGTCCCCCTCCCTTTGATAATAGTAACAACTTTTCCATTGGTAGCTATTAATAGTTGCATATGGGGCCAGCACTGGGCTCCAGGTAAAATGATATGCTCCTGGCATTTCTGGAATCATGTGATCCTAGCCTGGTTACATCCCACACTGCACGAGTGAGAATGAATCTATGGTGACCGATTCCTTCTCCTGCATGAGCTGCGGGTTGTAACCAGGCTAGGATCACATGCACAATGTATGGCACGTGTCCTTAGTTCAAGGAGCATATACTGGCCCAGTAGGCAAGTTGAGTACCAATGAAATCAAGAGGGGGGTGGGGACACATTAAATGTAAAAAAAAACAAAAATAAAAGATAGCCCCTTTAATGGAGAGTTTTGATTCAGGAATCTGTCCGATTGGGTTACTGCCATTTAAAGAGTGGTTTTTGCCTTCCCCGGATCACCTGGGGTTTGCAAGTACAGAACAAAAAAGTTGTGCTTGATGAACTTATGCCTTTTTTGCAACCCATTAACTATGTAACTTTTACTCTTTTTTAAAGTCATCTTTCTCTACAACGTCAAGCAAAAGATCCTTGCACAGGACACTTTCTGATGAGAGCATCTACAGCAGTCAGCGCGAGATGGTGTTCATCAATGCTCGAGCTTCACTCCTGGACCAAGCTCTTCCCAACGATGTCCTCTTCAGCAGCACATACCCCTCTCTGAATAAGTCACTGCAAATGCGCAGACCATCATACACTATGGGTATGAAGTCCATACATGGTGAGAAATGTAGAAAGTATTGTATACTAGGATCTCCTCTTGTATCCCAAGATGCAAATATTATACAAAGTGTCTAGTGGGCAAGAGCCCTAATGTAGAGTTTCAGCCTAAACCTTTTCAGAAAAGAAGCCCTAAATCCTCTCTGATTATAGCGATTTTCTTAAGATGTCCTGTGTTCCTTCTATGTGAGGGAAGAGATTAGAAATAGTCTGCTTTTCTATGGGTTAGACCCATTTACTCAACAGGTGTGGAAGCCTTTTTTCATAAGTAGGCCTACCGATAAGCTGTGTCCATAACATTTCTTGAAGTAGAAGCCAGCAAAACATTTACAAAGCGACACGTGGTGGTCTTTCAAATGAATGGATGTCCTGTAGTACCTGGTCCTTGAGAGTGGAGCCCCTTCTTAGTGGCCAGCAGGCAACAGACTTCAAATTGTCAGACGTAACAACAGCGGAGGCAATTTTTAGGTTTTATGATCTTACTGAAAGGTGTTTAAATATTTTAAGGTCATATAACGTTGCTGTTGAAGACAGATCTAAAAGAACATTGTGTGCGTCAGTCATTCGTTCATGTTCAGGCAGTAGCAGGGCATTTTGTGAAAGATAAGTAATAAGTCTTTGTTCATTTGACTGATGTTCAAAAACAATACATATGATCCTTCCTATTTCTAGGAGAGTTTTCTGCCTCAGACACCTCCCTCACAGACATTCATGATCAGAGAAGACAGGCCATGCCTGACCCAGGACTTATGCCCCTTCCAGATGCTGCTTCTGATATAGAGTGGTCAAATTTAGTAGATGCTGCCAAGGCCTTTGAGGGTAAGGTGGTCTAGAAAAGTTAAGATGTATGATAGAGGGTTTTGTTTTTTTCCATGCAACTGTGTTTTATAAAAAGTTTTTTGAACTGTAGGACATGTAAATATGAGGGTTATTTAAAGGGGTTGTCTCACTTCAGCAAATAACTTTCTCTACATGATGAATACTAATACAAGGCGCTTACTAATGCCTATTGTGATTGTCCATGTTGCCTCCTTTGCTGGCTGGATTCAATTTTCCATCACATTATGCACTGCACATACCCAGGGTTTACATCCACAGCTGCAGCACAGATATGAGGTGGCTGGGACAGGGCTCTACTGCGCATGCATGCCTATGTGCGCTGCCGTCGTCTCGGCCACCAGAAAGGACTGAATTTTTTTTCCTTTAGTGTGCAAGCACGTCCATCGCTGCTGGATTGCAGGGTGGTCGTAATCCATGGAAACGAGCAGTGTATAACGTGATGGAAAAAGTAGTCCAGCAAGCAAGGGAGGCAATATGGACAATCACAATACATTAGTAAGTGCCTTGTATTAACTTTGTCTACTCTACATGATAAATGATCAATAGTTTCCAACTTCTGCATACACCTGCATGGCTGGGTCAAACATTTCCCTTGAGACAACACAACATGCTCCTTCCTGCTTCCTACAAAATCTGCTTTGTGGGGAGAGTCGGCACACCCTCATAGACATTAGATATTATGCCAATCCCACCAAAGTTGTCGAGTTCAGCCAACTTTGGCTAGGTAGGGCAACATGCCTACCCAGCTAATCGTATAGCAGACATACACATAAGAGCAGAAAGTTGCAAGGTCCCCCACATTGATCTACACCGAGTTTGCGTTGTGGTAGTAATTATGCTACGATTTCACCACAACCCAAAGTGGTTGTTTAGCCCTACACTAGTGCCTACTGTCGGAATTGGTGGTAATCATTTGGTATTTCCTGGAGACATGTGAGAAGATGGCATTGGTGAAGCCTATGTTCTCCTCCCACCGTCTCTATAGAGCACTTAACCTCTTTGGCAGTGATTTCCATGACCTATTGCTTGCACGTGTCAGGCATTGCTCAGAGATTTGTCGTAGTAATATTCTAAGGGGCTGGAGCACACTGCGGAGCCATTCAGTTGGTGAACAGAGATCACAGACATCATCAATGTGATCTTCTGATAGGTCGTAGATACATGGAAGATCATTACCCCATTTAAAATTTAGCTGCACACATTCAGGAGAATGGACTAGTAAGAGTAGCACCCGCTGTCTGGTGCTCAGTGATGTGAGCCCGCACCCAGCAGAGAGAATGGTTAGACAGCATGTCTTCTCCATCCCCAGAAGAAGGCCTTTTTGTATCCTGGAGCTTCACAAACCGATGTCTGATATTGCTGTATTATTGTCTTTTCAAACAGGCCCTTAGCTTAGGCTCCGTTCACACCTGTATTTTTTAGAATAAGAATATCACAAGCCGCAGTGCTATTTTTGCCTTAAAAAAAAATAGGTTCCACTAAACCTCTGTCTTCCAGACCGACGTTAGCAAACAGGTTAGACATATTCTGAAAATAGACACCGTACAAATTGAAAATGCCACCTGGTACCTTCATGCCATCTTTCATCAGTGTAACTGTTTATTTAAAAAAAAACTATTAATTCTGACTCAATTACAGAGTTCATACTTGCTGTTTATGCCAACATCAACATGCACACATCTTTAGAGGGTCAGAGGAGCGGAGGTGAGGCCCTGAAAGTCCTGAAATCTACTGAATTACACTGTCCGCATTGTGCGGACAATAGATTCCAGGACTCTCAGGGTCACACAGCCTTATACATCATTATAATACTGTCCAATCCTGTACGTAACCTCTTTAGGGGACAGCTACATGCGACATGTCACGCAATGTTTGTCAATGGTGCCGCAATGAGACGGTCACAAGAAATCCAGACATAGACTATCTTGGATAAATTGAGTGAGACCAAGGGTGACTTTAAAATTTCTTTAGCCTACGGTAATTAAAAAGCAAAAAAAAAAAAACTAAATAACATTCACCGGAAATCTGGGGTGTTGTGCTTTGTGTTGCCTGGGATTACTGGTCACACCCGTACTGGGAAACTCTGTGGGGTCCATACAAAGGTTTGCTATGGGACCCTATGAGAGCTCCTGGCTACAAGCCCTGTCACATGGATACACGTAGCTAGTGGTGCATTATGTCACCTACTACTATTCCATTTTGGGGCAAAAAGTTCATGAATAGTTTATAATATATCTTAGTGTTGGAGTGATATTTTACTGATAAAGCGCCCCACATCCCCTGGGAAGGGGAATAATAACGGAAGGATTTATAGCTCGCCTTCCTGCTGGATCCACACTGCATCCAATCCTTTACAGTAGGATTGTATGAAGGGATGCAGATCTTCAACCATTC
This sequence comes from Bufo gargarizans, assembly GCF_014858855.1. Classification (NCBI taxonomy): domain Eukaryota; kingdom Metazoa; phylum Chordata; class Amphibia; order Anura; family Bufonidae; genus Bufo; species Bufo gargarizans. The sequence goes on along the minus strand of NC_058090.1, from coordinate 44,027,811 downwards.
TAAAGAGATTTTAGGAAATGACGTGTGGCTGACACGACTTTACTTAGTTCTTGAGTGAAAATGATGATGTGTACAAAGAACACTCTCTGTTTGCATTGTGTAACTGGGTAAGGCTGCTTTCACACTGGCGTTTTTACTTTCCGTTTCTGAGATCCGTTCAGGGCTCTCACAAGCGGTCCAAAACGGATCAGTTTGCATTCTGAATGGATAAGGATCTGCTCAGAATGCATCAGTCCAATTTCCATTCCGCTTTGGAGACTGACACCAAAACGCTGCTTGCAGAGTTTTGGTGTCCGTCTGAAGAAACTGAGCCAAACTGATCCGTTTTCACTGACGCAATCAGGCACCATAGAAAACGGATCCGCCCTCCATTGACTTTCAATGGTGTTCCAGACGTCTTGGCTATGTTACGGATAATACAAACGGGTCCGTTCTGAACAGATGCAGACTGTTGTATTATCTGAACAGATCCGTCCATGACGGATCCGCACAAACCGCGAGTGTGAAAGTAGCCTAATGCATTTTATCTAAGTCATGCTGCTGAACTTTATTTCTATGTTTCCATAGATCAGAGGGCTTCCTTCTTTTCCTCCCCAGATGAGGAGCATAGACCTGGGAGCTCAGCCTCAATGGGTGAGCAGTTGGAGGGCCAGGCTTCCTCTCAGGCCAGCACTTATTTTGGGTATGACCTCCAATGCTTTCATTTATCCTCTTCAGTACATTGCACTTCCCCAGTTATTTCCAGGGGACTGTTTTTGAACCTCAATAACCTGTTTCATCCTCTTACATATGTGGCGAAGAAGGACCGGCACTGACTTTCTTGACGATATGAAGAGACTTTTATTCAAAGCATAATAGCATCAGTGACTGTGACTGAGGATGCCGGTCCTTCTTCACTATATACTAGTGGGACGCCTTCCCTGGATGCATGCACCTTGTGCAAACCGCGGTGCCGATCATCCTCTTACATGGGATAATGAAAAACACTGTAAATAAATACCTCAGGTGGCTCCATGATTTGTCCCTATGACGCTGGCTGACCTGTTACATGTGCACTTGGCAGCTGAAGGCATCTGTGTTGGTCCCATGTTCATATGTGCCCGCACTGCTGAGGAAAATGATGTTTATTATATGCAAATGAGCCTCTAGGAGCAACAGGGGCGTTGCCGTTACACCTAGAGGCTCTGCTCTCTCTGCAACTGCTGCGTCCTCTGCACTTTAATTGACAGGTCCAGGGATGATGAGGTTTTCACTGCTTGGTCCCTATCAAAGTGCAGAGGGCGCAGCAGTTGCAGAGAGAGCAGAGGCTCTAGGTGTAACCGCAACGCCCCCATTGCTCCTAGAGGCTCATTTGCATATAATAAACATCATTTTTCTCAGCAATGCGGGCACATATGAACATGGGACCAACACAGATGCCTTCAGCTGCCAAGTGCACATGTAACAGGTCAGCCAGCGTCATAGGTGCAAATCTGCTGATGGATGCTCTTTAATGTTTTAATTTGTATAAACATAGGCGCAGTTCTGGATAATAAATGACCGTCTATGTTAGGCGTATTTCTAGCGCAGATTGCGGTGCAAGGGTTAGGCTACATTCACACTCGCGTTTAGTGCGGATCTGTCTTGTATCTGCACAGATGGATCCGCACTGATAATGCAAACGCTTGTATCCGTTCATAACGGATCCGTTTGCATTAGTCATTCAAAAAAAAAGTCTAAATCAAAATGGATCCGTCTTGACTTACATTGAAAGTCAATGGGGGACGGATCTGTTTTCAATTGCACCATTAACTTACATTGTAAGACAGATCCGTTTGGCTCCGCATCATCAGACGGTCACCAAAACGCTGCAAGCTGCGTTTTAGTGACCGTCTACAAAATGCAACGGAGACTAAACGCAGCCAAATTGATGCATTCTGAACGGATCCTTTTCCATGCAGAATGCATTGGGGTTGAACTGATCCGTTTTGTACCGCTTGTGAGAGCCCTGAAACGGATCTCACAAGCGGACCCAGAAACGCCAGTGTAAAAGTAGCCTTAGTTTGTTAGTTTTCCCTGCTCTTAATAGGTCTACAAAAGCGGTCACGGCCTGGGGACAGGTCGGCAGGACCGTCTCATTTATCATTTTCTGTGCCTGTTGTAGGCGTAGAAAATAGTTGAAATGTAAGACCGCAAGGAAGCTGGCGTACATTTAGACTGGCGCTGGATGCGACGAAGTTGTGTAGAGGCCGGCGCTTCTTCATAACTATGGCGGATCCACCGCCATCTATAGCGGTTATTAAGACCGGCATCTAAAACGCCAATCTTAATAAATGACCCCCATAATTCACTTCAGTTAGAAGAGTAGACTTGAAATGGTAAAACTCCTACTGGGTTTAATTTGTCACTTTCTTATCCAGCGCCATGTTATAGATCTTATTGCTGTTTCTCCACCGCAGGAAAGACTCTCCCACCTCACTGGCTTTGAAGGTTGAACAGCTGGAAAGCATGCTGAAGATGCTGCAGTATGACTTGAAAAAGGTATGGCGGCGTACAGGAAGCGTACTATACTTGTGGACGTGGGGCAGATTGTAGACAGGCAGTCTATAGAGGCGCCAGGTTTATCTCAGTGGCTCGCATTGTATGATAAATTTAGTGCCTAGCCAGACCCTTTTGTCTAACTTTACACCAAAATTGTGGTGATGTTTTTGCGCACACGGTCGCATCTTGAGTCACAGATTTTTTCATTGGAGCACAGGGAGAAGCAGCGGCGGTGCGGGGTAATTATATTCCATGTGAGGGGCCTGGCGCATGGGGGGGCAGTCTATAGTTTCTTTCAAAAGGGATATTTTATTGTGACAGAGCTTGGGCCCACTGGAGGATTCTCTGGAGGGTCAGTTCAACACTGAGGTGAGGGAATCTACAGAACACGGAACAGCGATATCTAGACAGGATTCCATTTTAAAAAAATTATATATGTTTTACCTGATCCAACAGAGAAGGCCCAATAATAATAAAAAACCATCCAAACTTTTTAGGCACTTATACCCAGTGGACATATACTGATCTGCTGTCTTAAAAGGGATTGTGCCAAGTTTTTAGGTTATCTGGATAGGGGATAACTAGCTGATCCCTGAGAGCCCCACTGGAGGTCCCGTTCCCCGTTCTGATGGAGCAGCATGTCGTGCGTGCGCGCCGCCACTCTATTCATTCTTTATGGGAGCAATGATGATGGCTGAGCGCTGTGGATAGGGGATAACCTAAAAACTTGGCACAACCCCTTTTAATTAAGACTATATACTTAATTTTAGATTTGTGTTCACACTTGCTTCATGGATATACATTGCTGGATCCGCGGTATATAATGGATACCAACACCACCTGACAAATCCCATTTATAATGCAGTCCGTGCTTATGTTCTTCCCATCGGATCTGATGGGAATATGCATCAGAGGCTCTGAACAGATGGGAACAGAGCCTAAAAGACAAATCTGAGAGTTCTAAACGTTTAAGAAATGGATCCGTTATTCTGTAATCTAAACCTTATTGCTGTTTAATGCATTCAGTGTTTGGTCAGTGATTAGGAGCCAAAACCAGGATTGGAGCCTCCACAGACATAAGGTATAAGGGAAAGATCTGCACCTGTTCTGTGTTTAGAGCTGTGCCTGGTTTTGGCTCAAAATCACTGATGGAAATCACTGACCGAACACTGACGTGTGAATGAGGCAATATTCCCATTCTGGGAATGCAGCCATAAATAATGGATGCTTTCATTGTGTTGCCAAGGCTTCAACCAGGCACATGTATAGATCTCTAACAGAATTTTTTCCTCGAAATAAGGGCTCGTGCGCATGAGTGCGTGTGTGCCCCGTGCTGCAGACCGCAAATAGCGCTCCACATTGCACGGGTACCGTCCATGTGCACGCTGTTTGCAGATGCGGACCCAATCACCTGAATGGGTCCACGATCTGCAAGATTCATTCAGCACCGCAAAAAAAATAGAACATTGACTTGAATGGGCCCGCACCACAAAAAAAAAAAGCACATTGTAGTGCTTCCGCTCCGTGCCTCTGCTCCGTATCTTCCAGATTGCGAACCTATTCAAGTCAATGTGTGCATGAGCCCTAAAAGGATTTTCTAAACACCACTAGCGCAAATATTTTTGCACAAGTACCGTTTCTCTGCCGCCCTTTCCGATTTTTCCGGAAAAGGGGCATGGTGAAGGGTGGGGCACTGGCATATTTATCTGCTTTTACAACCGTTTTCTGGTGTAAAAGACAGAAATCTACGCCAGCTAGTAGGCACGTGGACTGCGAAGCTGCGCCTAATTCATGGTAACGTGGTCATAAATTAGGCACAGCCTTCGGCAGCACTTGGGGATGTCATAGACCAGCGTAAAAGGCCAGTCTATGATAAACTCCCTCCATTATATTTTTATATTGGTTTCCCTGGACACAGCCATGGCCAGCAGAATGAAACCATCCATTGTTCAAATTGCTTCAGAGAACTGAGAAATGGTACAGAGTGCAGAAAGCGAAGTGTATATTAACCCTGTGCGCAAACCAGGCCAGCGTGTATTCTAGATGACCTTACGCCACATGATTTGAGATTGTTCATAAACCTGTACACTTATCAGTAAGGCGTCCCTCTCCCAGAGGAGGTTTCAATGCTGGTAATTGGAGACCTGCAAATAGCCTGCGTAGGAGACTTCTTGGCAGGTTCCTCTGACTCTGCATCTGATGGTTCCCTCACAGCAGGAAGGGGACGGTCCCCGGAATGCCTTTGTTTAACCATCAACTATGCCGACTTCTTTCTCATCAGCCGCCTCCTGGTATTAAACCTTACGTGTTGTTGTCAGATTTGTATTTGATTTTATTGCAGTTTTATTGCCAAGATGCATTTAGCTCTAAATCGGCTTCATGTTTGGTAAAGTATATGGAGAGTATACATCGCATTTCAACAACGGTTTGCAAGCAAATCTTGCAGCAATGAATATGCCTTTTATTATTAATGGTGTTTTCCCGTAAAGGGCTATTCTGCTTGTTAAAATTCATCCACTATCCACAGGACAGGGGGTAACTATTAGATCAATGAGTGTCCTACTGCTGGGACAAGAATGGGTACCCCCTACTCTTCGGAGCGGCAAAATGCCACTCCATTCATCTGTATGGGACCTACTGGAAGTAGCTGTCTCCTGAACTCCCATAGAGATGAATGCAGTGGCAATGCGCATGCTAGACCATTTTGACGGCCATTAAAAAAAAAACTTTCACATGGTGTCTGACTGGGGCCCACCAGTAAAATTTATTTTGGGGGCCCACCGTTCGGATGCATTCAAATATTACCTTGCTCGCACAGCAGCAAGAATATGGGGGTCACTGCAGCAACTTTGAGAAGGTAGGTCCTGGGAAAGGAGGACATTGGCAGCTTTCCTCTATACCTAGAAGTCATCTCAGCTTTGATCGGATCTATAATAATAAACTGGGGAGTTTCTTTAATAATCTATCAAGTTTTTCTCTATGAACATAGGCTGGTTGAGGTGCTGTACATTGAGTATATGCATGTAGTGCAGTAAGTCTACTGTTTTATGTGCCACTTGTGCCGGGGGTGGGAGACTAGGGGCCCACCGGGGGGTTCACCTGTACCCCTGTGGGCCAGTCCGAGCCAGCATGTCCGTATGATCGTAGCCTTAGGCCACCTGCACATAGGATCCGCACAAATTTCCGTGCAGATTTATGTTGGTTTCTGCACCATAGCCACAATTTCTAATTGCAGATTTTGGTGCGAATTGGAAGGCGGTATGTTACAGAGCAGGAGGATACCTGATCATTCTGGGCTTTTGACGTCAAGAAGACAGTCCTATCAGTGACTGGCAGCCTTCCCTCTATGACTGTGTATACTAATAGCTGTCAATCAATCACTGATAGGACCTCCTCCTGGACTTCAAAGCCCAGAATGAGCAGGAATTTAAAGTTTTCCTCATACAGATTAATTGTTTCTGGGCAGCAGATCGCAGTTTACATACCATGATCTGCTGCCCAGAAACAATGATTTAATGTGCTGCATAAACTATGAATTGACCGGATAAAGGAACATTTTGCTCATACATTGGATGATTGGAGGCACATTTACATGGCCTGTTATGAGGAACGAGCACTCGTAGCAACGTTTGTTCCAAATAATTGGCCTGACAATTGTGCGATATGAATCTACCTTTACTGTTTGGGTCAGAAGTGGCTAGAGAGTTGGTCAGGCATGCTCGGTCAGGCATTCTCCTTTTGATGGAAAATCAAGATTGCAATGGGTGGGAATTTCCAGTGGTCACATCATTTATAAAGCACAATTTTTAAAAATATAAAATTCACTTGCAATAACGACCCCTTTATTCAGTCCACCTTTGTTTAGATAGAAGCAGCGGTCCAAAAGGAACAACTAGCCCTGGTACTGTAGATAAGGGCTACGTGGGGATCAATACTGGTGACATTGCAGGTAGAGATGGCCCATAGAGAATCATACTGATCGTAATATATGTGGAATTTAATATCCATTGATTGGATTCATTTAGTAGTCCCCTAGAGGGGGCTTTCTTACCCGCCATGTAGGGCTGCAATGATTAATCAAAGTGATCGATAATATTCGATAACTGGATTCGTTGCTATGCGGGGTGGGAGCGGGCGGTCAGGGTCCTTAACCAGCAGTAACTTTTACTTCAACTTTAAATCAGCGCATCTTTACTAACTTACAATGAAACTCCGGTAACAGGCAGAGCGGGCGGCGGCGGCATTATGTCACTTACTCACATGACGCGCCTGCTTCATTCATAAAGTGGGCGGAGCAGGCGCATCACGTGAGTGAGTGCTCCGCCTGTTACTGGAGCTTAATTGTATTTGTAAGGTAATAAAGATCATAGAGCTAATTTAAAGTTTAAGTAAAAGTTACTGCCAGTTAAGGCCTCATGCACACGACCGTTGTTTTATTCCGTGTCCGTTGTGCCGTTTTTCGTGATTTTCTGCAGACCCATTGACTTTCAATGGGTCTGTTTAAAACTCAGCTAATGCACCGTTTGCCATCCGCATCCGTGGTTCCAGTCCGTAAAAAAATATATAACCTGTCCTATTATTTTCGCGGAAAACGGTTCACGGACCCATTCAAGTCAATGGGACTGCTAAAAAACGCGGAGGCACACAAGATTGTCGTCCGCGTCCGTTTTTTTCCTATCATTTGCATGGCAAACCTGTCTTAGACTTTTTTTTTTTACTTTCCTTTATGTCTGGTGGTCCTCCAAAAATAAAGGAAGACACACGGAAACAAAAATGGATCGCGGAACGGAACACAACAACGGTTGTGTGCATGAGGCCTACGGAATAGTCTGAATACTGATGTGGCCGGTGTATTGGTCGATCTGTGGATGGCACTGTTATGGGGGAGATCTGTGGATGACACATATAGCATACGATGCTATATAGTGTCATCCATAGATCCCCCCCCATAGCAGTGTCATCCACTGATCCCCCTCCCCATAACAGTACCACTGCCACCCACAGATCCCCCTCCCTATAACACTGCCATCCATCAAAACAGTGCCATCCACAGATCCCCTCCATAACAGTGCCATCCACAGATCCCCTCCATAACAGTGCCATCCACAGATCCCCTCCATAACAGTGCCATCCACAGATCCCCCTCCCCATAACAGTGCCATCCACAGATCCCCCTCCCCATAACAGTGCCATCCACAGATCCCCCTCCCCATAACAGTGCCATCCACAGATCCCCCTCCCCATAACAGTGCCATCCACAGATCCACTCCATAACAGTACCATCCACAGATCCACTCCATAACAGTACCATCCACAGATCCCCCATAACAGTGCCATCTACAGATCACCCCCATAACTTTTTTACATTGTAATGCAAAATTTGTATAATTATGTAACTCCTAAATTTGTTTTAATATGGCATTTGAACATAATTTTTGAAGTAAAATCATATAAAACCCTTTTTTTTGTCATTTTGGTGTTCTTTCCCGATTTAATCAATGAAATTATCGACAACTAATCGATTATTCAAATAATTGTTAGCTGCAGCCCTACCGCAATGTTGATACAGTTTCTGCAGCCACTGTTAGGAATGTATCGTAAAGGGAAGTAAATTAGATATGCGACATTCACCCCTCCTTATTGTCTAGTCTCAATTGGGTTGCCCTTGTTCTGATATTGATGACCTTTGCGAAGTCATAAATACAGTGGGATGCGAAAATTTGGGCAACCTTGTTAATCGTCATGATTTTCCTGTATAAATCGTTGGTTGTTACGATAAAAAATGTCAGTTAAATATATCATATAGGAGACACACACAGTGATATTTGAGAAGTGAAATAAAGTTTATTGGATTTACAGAAAGTGTGCTACAATTGTTTAAACAAAATTAGGCAGGTGCATAAATTTGGGCACCACAAAAAAGAAATGAAATCAATATTTAGTAGATCCTCCTTTTGCAGAAATTACAGCCTCTAAACGCTTCCTGTAGGTTCCAATGAGAGTCTGGATTCTGGTTGAAGCTATTTTGGACCATTCCTCTTTACAAAACATCTTTAGTTCATTCAGGTTTGATGGCTTCCGAGCATGGACAGCTCGCTTTAAGTAACACCACAGATTTTCAATTATATTCAGGTCTGGGGACTGAGATGGCCATTCCAGAACGTTGTACTTGTTCCTCTGCATAAATGCCTTAGTGGATTTTGAGCAGTGTTTAGGGTCGTTGTCTTGTTGAAAGATCCAGCCCCGGCGCAGCTTCAGCTTTGTCACTGATTCGTGGACATTGGTCTCCAGAATCTGCTGATACTGAGTGGAATCCATGCGTCCCTCAACTTTGACAAGATTCCCAGTCCCTGCACTGGCCACACAGCCCCACAGCATGATGGAACCACCACCATATTTTACTGTAGGTAGCAGGTGTTTTTCTTGGAATGCTGTGTTCTTTTTTCTCCATGCATTACGTCCCTTGTTATGGCCAAATAACTCAACTCAATTTTAGTTTCATCAGTCCACAGCACCTTATTCCAAAATGAAGCTGGCTTGTCCAAATGTGCCGACCTCAAGCGGCACTTTTTGTGCTGTGGGCAGAGAAAAGGCTTCCTCTGCATCACTCTCGCATACAGCATCTCCTTATGTAAAGTGCGCCGAAGAGTTGAACGATGCACAGTGACTCCATCTGCAGCAAGATGATGTTGTAGGTCTTTGGTGCTGGTCTGTGGGTTGACTCTGACTGTTCTCACCATTCGTCGCTTCTGTCTATCCGAGATTTTTCTTGGTTTTTCACTTCGAGCCTTAACTTGACCTGAGCCTGTGGTCTTCCATTTCCTCAATATGTTCCTAACTGTGGAAACAGACGGCTGAAATCTCTGAGACAGCTTTCTGTATCCTTCCCCTAAACCATGATGGTGAACAATCTTTGTCTTCAGGTCATTTGAGAGTTGTTTTGAGACCCCCATGTTGCTACTCTTCAGAGAAAATTAAAAGAGGAGGGAAACTTACAATTGACCCCCTTAAATACTCTTTCTCATAATTGGATTCCCCTGTGTATGTAGGTCAGGGGTCACTGAGCTTACCAAGCCAATTTGAGTTCCAATAATTAGTTCTAAAGGTTTTGAAATCAATAAAATGACAACAACAGTGCCCAAATTTATGCACCTGCCTAATTTTGTTTAAACAATTATAGCACACTTTCTGCAAATCCAATAAACTTCATTTCACTTCTCAAATATCACTGTGTGTGTCTCCTATATGATAGATTTAACTGACATTTTTTATCGTAACAACCAACGATTTATACAGGAAAATCATGACGATTAACAAGGGTGCCCAAACTTTCGCATCCCACTGTATCTAGCATCAGAGCAACCCCAATTAAAAAATAAAACTAACTATTCAAATATGGGAGATATTTCCCTTGTGCTGTTGAATGTTGTAATAAAAGGAACAGGCACAAGGTAATATATCAGAAGTTGCTTACTAATGATCCTATGTGTTTGTTATAGGAAAAGGAAGATAAAGCAAATCTTCAAGCTGAAGTGCAGCTCTTACGAGAGGACAACCTACGCTTGCAGGAAGAATCACAGAATGCAACTGCAAAGTTGAAGAAGTTCACAGAATGGGTGTTCAACACTATAGACATGAGCTAATAACGGACGATACAGACTTGTACAGAGCCGAACACTCCTTGTGTCCAGTCGAGTGTGTCCCGTAGACCTTTAGCTTTAACTGCACCTGGATCCAAGTGTACATAGAAAGAAGCCGCAGCGTTTCACATCTCTCTACTTTTAGACCTGCCTGCATGTGTCCAGCAAAGTGTCACTTCTACACACTGCCTATGTTCTGAGAGTTACACAGAATATGAAATCTATTAGCTGAAATGTGAATATTTGAGAAGTAAATCTTGTACAGTTTTGAACGCAAAAACAAATGCCAAACCTGGTCGCTTTTTGGGCAATAATCCCCGAGCAAAAAAAAATAAAATGACTATTCCTTTGGCTCTGAATGGGTTGTATCACTTGAAATAAATTTTCTTGTGCAAATCCGCATAAGAAAGCAAATTAAGCCATCTAATAAGAAGAAGAAACATCGCCGCTGACGCGCTGTGTATGTTTTCCATTGAGCAATGGAATTTTGGTTGTGTTTTTATTGTAGTACGGTGTTTACCACAGTCTTTTCATTTTCCTTTTTTACCCCACTAGTGTAGATAGTTACTTGTACCTCAACTTTCAATTTGTAAAATAGCAATAACCTCCAATCCACTGATAAATTATAGGTACAGGGAGATTACGCATTCGTTTTTTTGGCTGTCGCATAAACATGGAAAAGACCTTCTGCCATCATGCATTCAATAGAATTCTATTTTGCATTTCTTAACTATAGTAGCCTGTACTAATAATCTGTTAAACTGTACAGGACCATGGATTGTCTGTCCCTGGTGGACCTTTTTCGTATTGAGCCCTGCGTCGTATTCAGAAACTTCATTATTTTTTATTTTTTTTGTTAATTGAACACTAACGTTTGCTTCTTTTATCGTTTTCTAGAAGCACATATCACAGCGAACAATTTCAAATTCAATATTCTTCGTAGTGACCTTGTCTGAACAGTCCCCTCTGCCTGTAAAATTGCTGTACAAATATTGTACAGTCATAATTTGGGCTATTTATTTCAGCAATATAGAGGATAAAGCTACAGCGTTCAGTCACCTGCACTTTTATGTTCCACTATACATGGAAATCTACATGGCATCAAAATGGACAGTTGAAAATTTACCTATAACATGAATTTTTAAACCAAACCCTATATTTGCTACCAGATTCTATCTAGGCAGAGAGATTTATATTTTGTAAGAAAATGTAATTTGTTCTCTGAAAATATTGTTTGCAATGCTTTTTATTAGTAATGTTTGTGACACTTTTGTTTTTTTGCAATGTTTAAAAAAAAAAAAAGTGCTTTTTGCTTTTTTTTTTTTGGTCTTGTTTTTAATTGCTTAAAACGATGTGTACAGAAATACTTTATTCACTCACATGGCAAAAAGCTTACAGTTCAGTTATTCACCCTGCCAGAGTCGTTTGGTAAGTTGTTATCATGGAGATCAAAAAGTGTTTGAGTGTCTTTTTTTTAATGACTGTATGAAGGAGATTTATATAATAATGCCTGGTATCACTTGTACATTGAATTATAATTTTTTTTTTTTCCCCGCAAGCCTCTCTCAACCGTTCTGAAATCTTTGATTTCTCCTCTTCAAAAAGGGAGGTGCTTGAGGAAGGCTATTTATTAGAAATTTGCAACAAAGTTATTGTATCTGAGGTTGCAGAGAAACTTGTAAAATCCTGAAAATAAACTGGTTTTAAAAGTTTACTGCTTTTGGTTATTTTTTGTGAGCAACTCAGAAATCCAGGTTGACACTAGTTTTTATTTTTATTTTTTTCAAAATCTTTTTCTCCGAGGCTTTTGTAAATTTATTGGTGGCCCTAATTTATATACCCAGCAAAAAACACATCATCAACCCCTTTAAGTGGACCCCAGTAAATGCAGCAGAGATTACATTTTGGGGGCTCGTGCTACATATGGCCCATGTAAGAAAGCCAGAAATTAGACAGTGTTGGTGTAAACGTGTTTTCTACCGCACTCCAATTTATAGTATGGTCATGACCCGGCACGGATTCAAATCAGTTCTGAAATTTTTGCATTACAATGATAATGCACAGTGCTTGCCCCCAAAATGACCCAAGATTTGATCTATTTAAAATTAGGCCAGCGCTTAACCACTTCAGCACCAAGTTTGCTGAGGTGTACACTCCCGAAAAAAACATCTGTAGAGTTGACATCTGTCGTTTATACTTTTTAAAAGGGAGGGTAAAATCCAATAACTGCCCAGCAAAAAGGGCAATGTATTGCATTAAAATGTATAAACCAGGCATGTCCAATCTGCGGCCCTCCAGCTGTTGCTAAACTACAACTCCCAGCATGCCCTAATAGCTGTAAGCTATCCAGGCATGCTGGGAGTTGTAGTTTAGCAGCAGCTGGAGGGCCGCAGTTTGGACATGCCTGGTATAAGCTGTGTGAGAGTCCCTCTGGGTACATCCACAGGTTCTAGGTTCAGGAAGGTAAGAACACCAGGATTTAACCTCGCCTCCCACTGCTGGACCAAGGTTACCACTTTTGTGGATAACTTCTACACCTGCATACCACTGTTTAAGGGTTCATGCACACGAACGTGTGTGGCCTGCAAACAGCGGGTCCACAATATACGGGGCACCAGCCTTGTGCGCTCCGTATCACAGGTGTGGACCCATTCACTTGAGCACTTCTGTGGGATTTCGGTCCATCCCAAAAAAATATAACATGACTGAATCTTTCAGATCGCGGACCCTTTCAAGTCAATGGGTCTGCAAACAGTAGGCACACGGCCGTTGCCCGTGCACTGTGGACCGCTTTTTGCAGTCTGCAGCACGGGGCACACAAGTTCTAAGTCCTTAAATTCTAGATGTACTGTACTTTGCGGCACGTTACTCAAAAATCTGAGAGGCCTCCCTAGATCCCTGCTCAGGCATCCATTCAGAAAGGGCGACAACAGGGCTCTCCTCAATAAGAACATGTTAGTGGTTAATTACAAGAGGGATGTCCTTATACTGACCACGGTTTGTGTTAACAGCACCTCTTGTGCCACTATATCCAAGCCAGGCTCCAGACATGGGAGAGGTTGATCTGAAGCCGTACAGTGCCATGCAGAAAACAAAGGTGTGGTACAGATGGCACTGTATAATTACGTGTTATTTAAATCTGCATGCCAAATGGGAATATTCCTTCAATTTCAAGAGGTGGTGATTAGAGATGAGCAAATTTCATATTTTAAAATCCTCCCCTGCATAAAAAACGGGACGGATCCGTTTTGCAGCTCATAGACTTCTATTATGACAGAATGAATAACGGAATCCCTCTAAAGACATTCCGGTATGCATTCAGTCATAAAATGCAATTCTGCTTTTACCAACAGACGAAGTGTGAACGAATTTCATAAGCGGAAATTCACTCATCTCTAGTGGTGATCATTGGTGCCTGTATTTTACCATTTTCCTGAAGTCTCCCAAATGGCAAGGAAGGGAAGGTCCAAAAAAAAAAAAGATGCAGAGTGGTTCCAAAAGGGGGATATGAAAGGACATAATTTATCACTGTGATACTTGCCTAGAAAACACATCCTCTGCATAAAGGATTTCTTCAAAATGTACCACTCAACCATGGATTATTAACTTCATCCTTTACATACCCTGTAATATTACCACCTTATTACACTCTGATATACTCTGCACAGGTTACATATTCACTTTTCACCATCCATTACACATTCATTTCTCAAAAACACCTGTGGTCAAAATGCTCGCTACACCTCTCAAAAGATTCCCCGAGGGGTGTAGGTTCCAAAACGGGACTAGCACATCCATGAGGCTAACATACAAACAGCAAACAAAATATGGCAGCCCCCTGTTATACATGCAAACAATGGAACTAGGAATTAGGGATTACTTTGGATTCCAGTGGTTTTATACATGGAAAAAAAAAAAAAAAAAAGGTCTTCACGCACATTTTTGATCATACGTGTGTCGGCCCATCTACCAACGTCAAGGTGGATTCTGCAGATGGGTGCCTTCCACTATCAGAACTGCCTCTCCTGGGCCCAACCTAAGCTTACAATGTTCAGTGCGGTGTAGGAACCAGCTATATTCATACTCTGCTTAGAAGCCCTGGGCAGGGAGAGCTTAATCTAAATACTGACAGTTTTATGTCACTATGATTCTGTATAAGTAAGGTCAAGCAGCGACACACAGCATTATAAATCATGATTATGCGCAAGCTCCTGCAATTGCAAAATGGAGGATCATGCTCACACATAGAGCGTGGTTCCTGCAATGGACTCGCTCGTGTGAAACAGCCCTAAAGATACCAGAGTTTTACATATAATTGTCCGGTGTATATATGCCGGATTGATAATCCAGGGATGGACAGGGAATATCACTGTCTGCACTGTCAATACATTGTATTCCCTTACGTCCTACCAGCAGCACAGATGGGGTTAACTGCCCCCGTGGACTGGTAGGACCGGCGGAATTTTAATGAGCCCAAGAACCAGTAAACGATCTTCAGCTCCCTGAAAGGGAGGAGATCACCCCCCAGCCCACCGTGTTTTTTTCTGTCCTTTGGACAGGTTGGACTGGCGTATCGCTCCCTTTCAGGGAGCTGAGAGTGTCAGGGGCTCCTTTCGTCTATATAGGATCGCCCCGTTTTTTGGCTCTCTTTCTTTGCCTTTATTTTAGGCTGATTGCGGTGATTTTTTGTACCTGGGGACCGTCGGGGAGTGGGGTGTCCCCCTCCCCTCTCCTTTCAGTTTTTCTGGTGTCCGTTCCTTCTCATCGCCACATGCATGCGGCTCTATGGGCGCCGCCATCTTCCGGAAGTGACGCGCACTTGGTGCGCTACGTCACTTCCGGTTTCTTCGCAGCGCGATCTGAGGTTTTTATCCTCACCTCCCTGATTAAAGTTGCTCCCCTATATACATCCTGGGATCCAGGATGAACCAGGGGAGCTATCTACAGCAGGTTGAGCCAGTATTGGCTCTCTTATATATCTGGGCTATTCACGATCTGGGACCCGCCCAGGGGGCGGGGCTTTCTCCTTTTAAGCGCCCAGAGCCTGTCATTCAGTGCTCTGGTTGCATCGCTTTGACAAGCTAGCTCCAGAGTTCCCTGCGCCTTGTGATATCCTTAGTAGTATTGCTTGACGTGGGTTTGTGTGTTCCTCTGCTGCAGCTCTATTTTTCTTCTAGTGCTGGTGGGCCCCCTTAAGGTCTTGTTTTTCCACCTCCAATTTTTTTAGGTGTTATGACCTGTCTTTTCTTTCCAATTACAGACTATGGCTTCCCCCAGGGATCCGGATCAGCGAAAGTCTGGGGCCAAGAGGAAGCATTTGGCGTGTTTTGATTGCAACACGCCCTTAGACGACGGCTGTCCCTATTCTAGGTGTGAGAGTTGTCGCACGACATCCACGGAACCCACGATGCAGGAAATGTTTCAGTGGACGAAGACATACGTGGATGATTCCATTAAGGGAGTGGTGCATTTACTCAATGAGAGGTTACCAGCACCCTCTCAGACTCCCATGGATGTGGTCGCTCCAGTCGCACCAGTCGAGAGACCTACCCCCTGGTCGGTGGGGTCTTCTTCTGAGGAAGAAGAAAATACTTCTTGCTTTTTCCCTCCAGAAAAGACGCAGAAGTTACTTAAGTCCATCAGGTCGGGGGACCAGGATGTTGACATTGGGGAGTCCTCCGATCCCGCCGTACGGACACAGCGTGTCTTCAGAGCGGATGAGACCCTTCTCTCTGTGATGCGCACAGAATGGCGCAAACCTGAGAAAGGCCCAGTTCTCACCAGAAAGTTTAAACTCATGTACCCGATGGCTAAACCCTTGGTGGAATCGTGGGGTTCCGTTCCCAAGGTGGACATGGCTATAGCCAAGTTGTCCCGGCGCACTCTAGTCCCCGCAGACGATGGGTCTAGTCTGCAGGACCCTCTTGATCGGAGGGCAGAGTGCACCCTTAGGAGGAGTTATGCGGCGGCCGCTGCCTCCGCATCAACTTCAATCGCGGCCACTGAAGTAGCCACCTATTTACGCTCTAGGCTCAACCAGATCCAAACAGACGTGGACCAGAGCGTATCCAGGGATGATATCCTGGCAGCCTTCAAATCAGCCAACCTGGCTATGGACTTCCTAGTTGACTCCACCCAGATGCAGCTGAAGCTGGCCGCCAAAACTATGGCCTTAGTTTCGGCTGCCCGCAGACCACTTTGGCTGAAACCCTGGATCGCGGACAACGCGTCCAAATTCAACCTCTGTGGGCTCCCCTTCGAACCAAACAGGCTGTTCGGGTCCGAATTGGACAAGATAATGGAGGGGCTCTCCGACAAAAAGGGGAAGAGCCTCCCCCAGCAGCCCTTTCGGGGACGCCCCAGGCAGGGAAAGAGGCGCGAAGGACGCCCGGGGCAGCAATCTAGGCGCAGAGATTGGGGGGGACCGTCTCGTAAGTATTCGAGGCGCTCCCGTAAACCCGCCAAGGAGGCAAAACCCTCCTGACTATGGGCCTCATCGAGGCTCTTGGATAAGCCCTGCTGCCCCTGCAGTGTCTCCTCTAGACTTTCCCATACCACTCCCCCAAACACCCGTGGGGGGCCGTCTCTCCTTTTTCAAAGACTCCTGGAGTCAGTTGATCGCAGACCCTTGGGTTCTGAACTTAGTCTCCGTCGGGTACCGGGTAGACTTTCTCTCTCTCCCCCCAGAGAGATTCGTCGCTACACGAAACTTCGCGCCGGCCAAACAAGTGGTCCTGGAATCTTACATCCAGGACTATATCTCCAAGGGAGCCCTAGAGGAGGTGCCGGCAGGGGAGAGAGGCCTAGGCATTTATTCACCAGTGTTCCTGGTTCCCAAGAAGACGGGAGACCTCCAGATTATCATCGATTTGAGATTTCTCAATCGATTTATAAGGAAAACAAGGTTTCGTATGGAAACCATAAGGTCAGTCACCCATATCCTCAACCTCGGGGATGTCATGGCTACCCTGGACCTCAAAGATGCTTACCTTCACATCCCGATCCATTCCTCCTTCCGGAAATTTCTCAGGATCGCGGTCCAGATTTCAGGGGTTCGCAGGCACTTTCAGTTCACCGCGCTCCCCTTCGGAATCTCTTCTACCCCCCTTATCTTCACCAAGGTGGTGGTATCGGTGGTGGCAGCATTGAGACTCCAAGGGCTGACTATCATTCCTTATCTGGACGATTGGCTTTTCATAGCCTCTTCAGTTCCGATCCTTACCCACCATCTTCAGATCGCAATCTCCTTTCTTCTCCGCCTAGGCTGGATCATCAACTGGCAGAAGTCGAATGTGAGCCCATCATCTTCAATCCAATATTTAGGATTCGTGGTCGACTCTGTGGAGATGTCCCTCCGGTTGACTCAAGAAAGGAAAGCACGGATTCAGGACCTGGCAAAGGTCCTTCATGTCCCTCGTCGAGTCTCTATTCGGACTCTCATGAAGATGGTGGGGCTCATGTCAGCGGCTGCGGACGCAGTCCCTTGGGCGCTATGGCACCTCCGTCCTCTTCAGTCGGAGGTCTTACACTTATGGAATGGCAGCCCTGCGGGGCTAGATTCCCTGTGCTCCCTGTCCGGTCAAACCCGGAATTCCCTCAGATGGTGGTTTCGGCTGCCAGCAGGGAAGTCTATGACCCAACCAGTTTGGGTCATATTGACTACAGACGCGTCCCTTGTAGGCTGGGGCGCTCACCTGGACGGATCCCAAGTGCAGGGATCTTGGTCCCCCCTGGAGCGGCATCTTTCTTCCAATCTTCGCGAGATGCGAGCTATCCGGCTAGCCCTCCTTCACTTCGCCCCTCAGATTCGGGGCAAAGCGGTGAAAGTCCAGTCAGACAATATGACTGCGGTTCTCTATATAAACAAGCAGGGAGGCACAAGGTCATTACCCCTTCTATCAGAGATCGGGGTGATTCTTCGGTGGGCAGAGCTGAACCTTTCCCATCTATCTGCCGTTCATATCCGAGGTTCCCTCAATATGATAGCAGACCGCTTAAGTCGAGGATTACCGACCATGGAGTGGTCTCTGCATCCGGAGGTCTTCAGGCAGCTAGTTCACAGTTGGGGTATGCCAGAGGTGGACCTCATGGCAACCAGGTTCAACGCCAAGGTGCTGAGGTTCTGTTCCCTGTACCGGGAAGACAACCCCCTGGCGATAGATGCTCTGTCGATACCGTGGAGGTTCAGGCTGGCTTACATCTTCCCTCCTTTTTGCATGATACCGAGGGTATTGATGAAAATCCGTCAGGATCAGGCCTCGGTAATAGCCATCATACCGTTTTGGCCCAAAAGATCCTGGTTTACCCAGCTCATTCAGATGAGTCGGGGACAATACTGGAGACTCCCCCCGGAGCAGACCCTGGTGTCGTGGGACACTCACCTCTGCCCAGATCTGCACAGGTTCAACCTGACAGCCTGGAGGTTGATCAGCCCCTTCCCAACATAGAAGGGCTTTCCGAGTCGGTCCTGAGAACTTTGTCGCATTCCCGAGCAGAGTCTACAAACAAGGCCTACTCCAGGATCATGAGAATCTTCGTGGCATGGTGTGATTCCAAACAGGTGGCGTCTGCAGATCCGCCCCTTCCTGCGATACTACATTTCCTTCAGGACGGATTAGATAGAGGCCTATCTCCAGCTACCTTGAAGGTACAAATGTGTGCCATCTCGGCCTGTCTCAACAGGCCATACTCTCGGGATCCACTCATCAAACGCTTCCTGAAGGGAGCGGAAAGACTAAAGCCTACTATACTGAAACCCATTCCCCAGTGGGATCTTTCAGTAGTGCTCAGGGGTCTAGCATCTCCCCCCTTCGAGCCTTTGGAGGAGGTTGATTTCAAATATTTAACTTTAAAGATGGTTTTTCTTCTGGCTATAGCCTCAGCCAAAAGAGTTTCTGAATTGCAGGCTTTCTCTGCAATTCATCCATATATTATTTTCTTACAGGACAGAGTACTCCTGAAGTTTCTACCATACTTCAGACCTAAGGTGCCTACTTTTCAGAATATCAACCAGGTAATCTCCTTACCAGTTTTGTTTACAGCCTCCTCCTCTGATGCTCCAGCTAGAGATCCGCTGGATATTTCTAGATGCCTCCAGATCTATGTGGATAGATCCAGAGAGTTCAGGATAGATGAGAATCTCCTTATCCTGTTTGCCGGTAAGTCTAAAGGCCGTAAAGCGTCTAAAGCTACCATTAGTCGCTGGATCAAGGAGGCCATTAAGGAAGCCTTTGTCTCCCAAACCTTAGATCCTCCCGAGTTTGTGAGAGCCCATTCTACTAGGGCGGTCTCCACCTCGGTTGCGGAAAGAAGCCTTCTCCCCTTAGAGTTGATCTGTAAGGCGGCCTCCTGGAGCTCTGAGTCAACCTTCATCTCCCATTATAGGATAGATGCTAGGATGGCAGAGTTTTCGGCTTTCGGGCAGACAGTTCTTACTTCTGCCAGGCATGAGGACCCTCCCTAGGGGTTTTATCTTGCTATCTCCCCATCTGTGCTGCTGGTAGGACGTAAGGGAATCGTTAATTTCTAACGATAATTTGTTTTCCCTTAGTCCTAACAGCAGCACACAAATATCCCTCCCTAATTTACATCATACTTGTTAAAGACACGGTGGGCTGGGGGGTGATCTCCTCCCTTTCAGGGAGCTGAAGATCGTTTATTGGTTCTTGGGCTCATTAAAATTCCGCCGGTCCTACCAGTCCACGGGGGCAGTTAACCCCATCTGTGCTGCTGTTAGGACTAAGGGAAAACAAATTATCGTTAGAAATTAACGATTACTCTTTTAATGACACAGCCATATACTTTCTGACCTACTTTATTTACAGATCCTATTTTTCTCCATAGCACTTTTTACATTTTGGGGTTTATAGTCTTATTTAGGCCATTATTTTTATGATATGACTTTATTGCCTATGGTCAACTCAACACAGTGTTTTAAAGTATATTGCAGCGACCCACAGGGGGAGAGCGGGGAGGAGTGGACTGGTAGTTGTGGCACTGATAGGGGTGGTGGTTTACGGTGGCTATCCTCCCTCCAATGCTCCCAGGGCTGTACAGTGAATGGAAGGTGCACCCTTCCCTCAGGGCAAACCTAGGACCCTTTGGGGCTTTTGCCTGGTGTTGTGGTGTGGTCTTGATATTGGGTAGATGGTTGCAAGACAGGAGGGCAGGTGTAGGAGCCGGCGGATGTTGATGGACTCAATGACCGGGGCAGATCCAGACCGTCTCCTGTAAACCTAGCTAGGACTGCCAGTGTTAAAGGGGTTATCTGTGAAATAATACTGATGAACTATCCACAGGATAGGTAATCAATATCACATTGGTGGGGGTGGGTGTCCCGGCACCCCCACCGATCAGCTTTTTAGGGAAGCTGTGGCTCTGCGCTGTACATTGTTTAGAGGCTGTGCCAGTATTGCAGCTTAGCCCCATTGACTTGAATGGGGCTGAGCAGCAACTAGGCCATATGACTTATGTACGAAGACTTAACATGGTCTAGCAAGAGACCATGGAGCGCAAGGAGCACCTGGCCTCTTCTAACTGCTGATTGGTAGGGGTCGCACATGTCGGACCCCTGCTGATCTGATATTGATTACCTATCCTGAGGATAGGTCATCAATATTAATTCATGGATAACCCCTTTAATTATTTGTTGCCTATACATAACCATTCCATAGTGCACAGAATATTTTTTTTTTAGCTCTTTAGCATAAGGTTCAACATTCAATTAACCATTTGCAGTGATCTACTGTGTCACTGCAATATCTTCCTGCATTTTCCATCTTACACAGGGATTGTAATAACTGTAATATCACATAATTTATTATTTCTCTACTACACGATCATTGTCCTGTGACATTAGTACATTCTTTAGCCAATAGTTTTTTATTTCCCTGATGTCACATTACATAAGAATAGTAGTAATGTCAAAGCATTGAGATAATGTCATAGAAGTGAAATAAGCAATGTGATGTTGCAGATAACTACAATGGCGTCACACTACATCCAACATGAAACATTCTTAGGTCACCACAAACAACATAGATTTACAAACATGTCACGGTACAAGGTCAATGTCAGCTAATGGTTATGTATGACAAATCTTAAAAGGGGTTCTTTAAAATTGTATTATTAAAAAAGTTAGGTGGGGGTCAGCCTCTCACCTTGCCCTCCAATCAGCAGTTTGAAAAGAACGCAACACGGGTGGGCACCATGTCCCCTGCATTGTTATACTGCAGTGTAGAATACAACTCCATATGTTTAGGCTACATTCACATGACCGTATGCGTTTTGTGGTCCGCAAATATGGGATCTGCGGAAAAAAAAATGGATGACGTCCGTATGGCATCTGTTTTTTTTTTTTTTTTTGCAGATCCATTGTAACAATGCCTATCCTTTCCGCAAAACGGGCAAGAATAGGACATGTCCTATTTTTTTTGCTGGGCTACGGAATGGACATACAGACGCGGATTGCACACTGTGTGCTGTCCGCATTTTTTGCAGACCCATTGAAATGAATGGGTCTGCATCCTATCCGCAAAAAAAAACCCAAAAAACGGAACGGACACGGAAACAAAATACGTTCGGGTGAATGTAGCCTTAGTAGAGGCCGTCCCTGGTGTTACACCTCCTGTACATTCATTTAGCTGTGCCTGGTAAACAATGAAGAGGATGCAGTGCTCATTGTGGCACAGTGACCCTTAAAATGGTGGGCAGGCAGAGTCCCACCCCACCTAATATTGAGAAACAATTTTAAAGAATCTGCAAACCCCTTTAAAGTGGACTACTTTTACACCACCTACAACAGAGCAGGATCCAACCAGAAGAAAGCAAAAACCCTTCTCCCCTTTCCTCTGATGGGATCAGATCAAATTTTTCAAATCAAATATATTAACATTAATGTATCTCTACAGCTGTACACATTCAAATATGCACGGAGGATTAGGACTCATACACACAAGTGTATCATAAGGAGCTTTACTGGATTATCTCCCTGTCATAAAGATGTTCTGCTGAATGGGTTGCAGTGTAAGCACTAAGCCCTATTCATCTGCATTTGGTTCACAAAAGTGGCATCTACAGACTGGTGTGGGACCTAATGTGGCAGTCAGCGTCCATGCCCCAGATGTTATATTATTATTCATTAAACATTGGTTGTGAATTGCTTGCTTATTTCTAATGGCAGCACAGTTTGGCAGGAAAACCAACAAAAGCATGACAATAGCAAGCAATTTATAATGGAGAACAGCTGTGTCTTGAACGGCAGCAACTCCGCTGGTAACTGCCACGTTTGGGTCTCTAGGTTTTTTCCAGGATTTTTATATTGCTGGCCTAGCCTAAGGGCACCTCACCCCCTGCCAATCCACTGTTCCTGAGTAGCTTCGTTGCTCAAACTACACAGCTCTGTCCATTATGTATCGGGCCAAGCTGGTTATGCAGCACTGCACCCATTCACTTTTGATTGGATCATTAACCAGCTGCGCCCACTGCGCCGGAGCGCAGTTTTCTGGCGCCGAAGCTACTGAGGAACAGCTGATAGAGGTGTGGGGTATCAGACCTCTACAAATCTGATATTTATGGCCTCCCCTCAGGATAGGCCATCAATATAAAAATAATCACATATATTAGATACACCCCTAGAGTACCAAAAGACTCATCATATAATATAACACATATATTCTCTTGGATCTAATCTAAAAAAAAAAAAAAATCACTACACAAAAGACGTACCTTATTTTTCACTTTATAAGACATACTTTTTCCGAATGTAAGTCTTAAAAAGCGAATACTAATGAGCATTTCCATTATGGAAGTGCTCACTATTATGCAGTAGGCGCAGGGAGTGGGGAGTGTGTAATACCCCAGAGTGGCATTGCCACCTTTTTACACCCACTATCTCCTAAGGTTGATACTGTATCATCTTGCATATTTATTGCCATGTCCTGCATAATGTATATTTATTTTCCTTGCAAATGACTTTTTAAGTGTAATGTACCTGGTTCACCGGCAGATGGCGGCAGTATTGGCAGAGCTAGTTTCCCTGGAGTAACCTTCTATCCATTCCAGTCCTCTTTACAGAGGGATGTGTTAGTTAGAGGTCAGTCTAGCTTACCCCCTGTAAGGGGAAGGCTGTGTGTCGGCCAGCAGAGCACTGTCTGCTCTGCTGGGCCTAAGGGCCCATGCTACAAGCTTCAGAGCCAGGAGGAAAGATTCCCTGGATAAAGAAAAAGTCCAAGATAAAGATAGAGTCAGACTACAGATAGCTAAGTTGCAGCCTGCAGCAGAAGAGGAAAAATTCCTATTTACTTCAGTCAGCATAGCAGAGCTGAAGGAGTACAGATATAGCAGAGCTGATTGTGTTTGCCAGCCAAAACTTCATGTCAAAACCTGCCAATGACCAAGATAAAGTTGGAAGATTGTTCCTTGATGAAAGTTTACCCAAGTAAAGCTGTTTTAACGTTAATAAAAGTCTGGACTCCATTTATTCTACAAATCCCTCAACTGTTAACCCTTTTATCACTGCTTCGGACGACCACGTTTGGGGTTCCAGATATCCAGGTAGGAGCACCGTGACAAGTGCAAAAGCCACACCTAAAGGGCTACTATAGGCAACCCTTACACCACTATGGCATTTCTACACCTGGGTTCCACAATCACCTTCTACATAGGGGAACCTAGTCCCTCGTTGCTGAAATGCAACTGGCGTCACGACAAAAACTCTCATAACACCAGTAAAAGAGGCCCCTAGCACTGGTTATAGTCCGCTGCAAGTGAAGCGCTGGTTGTACTCACCGCTCCCTGGTCTTCTCCAGGCACTGCTTGTCCTGACTGTGTACTGCGTCAGGACATAGTGCGTGCACTGTGACCTGATGCTGTGCAACGTCAGGTCACAATGCAGTGCAGGCCTGGAGAAAAGAACAGAGCAGTAGGCCCGTCCGGGGAGGTAAGATTATTTAGTTATTTTTGGTGTTTCACTGACACTGCACAGCTGAAAAATAATTTTTAAAGCATCTCTTCCTAATGATCCATGAAACACTGATGGCATCTGTGTTGCAATCCGTGGTTTTCATGGACCCGTAGACTATAATGGACGTGATGGATCCGTGAACAGGGACAAAATAGAGCATTCATCCGTGCAAAAAAAAAACTGACCCACAGACCTGGTTAAAACAATGATGTGTGAATACACACATTAAAATGAATGGGAAGTGTGCTGTCCATGAAGAACACATACAGCGCATGTCCGTGGAACACTGATATGTGAATGAGGCTCAAGGCTGGTTTTCAGACTTTGGATAAAAATAAGAATGTTTCCTTCCTATTTATTTAACGTAATAATGCCCTAATAACATAAAAAACAATAAAAAAATAAATAAATATATATATATATATATATATATGTATATATATATATACACACAGTACAGACCAAAAGTTTGGACACACCTTCTCATTCAAAGAGTTTTCTTTATTTTCATGACTATGAAAATTGTAGATTCACACTGAAGGCATCAAAACTATGAATTAATACATGTGGAATTATATACAAAAAAAAGTGTGAAACAACTGAAAATATGTCATATTCTAGGTTCTTCAAAGTAGCCACCTTTTGCTTTGATTACTGCTTTGCACACTCTTGGCATTCTCTTGATGAGCTTCAAGAGGTAGTCACCTGAAATGGTTTTCACTTCACAGGTGTGCCCTGTCCGGTTTTACAACTGGGATTTCTTGCCTTATAAATGGGGTTGGGACCATCAGTTGCGTTGTGGAGAAGTCAGGTGGATACACAGCTGATAGTCCTACTGAATAGACTGTTAGAATTTGTATTATGGCAAGAAAAAAGCAGCTAAGTAAAGAAAAACGAGTGGCCATCATTACTTTAAGAAATGAAGGTCAGTCAGTCCGAAAAATTGGGAAAACTTTGAAAGTGTCCCCAAGTGCAGTCACAAAAACCATCAAGCGCTACAAAGAAACTGGCTCACATGCGGACCGCCCCAGGAAAGGAAGACCAAGAGTCACCTCTGCTGCGGAGGATAGGTTCATCCGAGTCACCAGCCTCAGAAATCGCAGGTTAACAGCAGCTCAGATTAGAGACCAGGTCAATGCCACACAGAGTTCTAGCAGCAGACACATCTCTAGAACAACTGTTAAGAGGAGAATATCTGCTAGGAAACCACTGCTAAGGACAGGCAACAAGCAGAAGAGACTTGTTTGGGCTAAAGAACACAAGGGATGGACATTAGACCAGTGGAAATCTGTGCTTTGGTCTGATGAGTCCAAATTTGAGATCTTTGGTTCCAACCACCGTGTCTTTGTGCGATGCAGAAAAGGTGAACGGATGGACTCTACCTGCCTGGTTCCCACCGTGAAGCATGGAGGAGGAGGTGTGATGGTGTTTGTTGGTGACACTGTTGGGGATTTATTCAAAATTGAAGGCATACTGAACCAGCATGGCTACCACAGCATCTTGCAGCGGCATGCTATTCCATCCGGTTTGCGTTTAGTTGGACCATCATTTATTTTTCAACAGGACAGTGACCCCAAACACACCTCCAGGCTGTGTAAGGGCTATTTGACCATGAAGGAGAGTGATGGGGTGCTGCGCCAGATGACCTGGCCTTCACAGTCGCCAGACCTGAACCCAATCGAGATGGTTTGGGGTGAGCTGGACCGCAGAGTGAAGGCAAAAGGGCCAACAAGTGCTAAGCATCTCTGGGAACTCCTTCAAGACTGTTGGAAGACCATTTCAGGTGACTACCTCTTGAAGCTCATCAAGAGAATGCCAAGAGTGTGCAAAGCGGTAATCAAAGCAAAAAGGTGCCTACTTTGAAGAACCTAGAATATGACATATTTTCAGTTGTTTCACACTTTTTTGTTATGTATATAATTCCACATGTGTTAATTCATAGTTTTCATGCCTTCAGTGTGAATCTACAATTTTCATAGTCATGAAAATAAAGAAAACTCTTTGAATGAGGTGTGTCCAAACTTTTGGTCTGTACTGTGTATATATATATATATATATATATATATATACATACATACATATACACACACACACACACACACACACGCACACATACACACTTCAGATTGTATTAAAGTTCTATAATCGAAGCCCAAAGTTTTTCACCGAAGTCTCGCAGGACTTAAGACGAATTTTACCTCGGCACAGCCCATACATTTGAATGTTGTACGAAAACGGTCTCCGTACAGAAGTCAAACGAAGTTTTGAACTAAATGATCCGAAGCTAATTTCACCTCGGCGCAGCCGATATATTTGAATGCTATATGAAAATGCTCTCCGTACAGAATTTAAACAAAGTTTTAAACAAAACGATCTTAAGCGCGCTTTGCTCAACACTAGTTGATGCTTCAAGAAACAGTAGCTTGTTCTGTACAAGCATCCAAAAATTAAGGGGAGCAGTATGCCTGTCCATATTTATACATATAAGTGTTAGTTGTCAGAAGAATCAGTGGCTTGTTCTGAAGTTAAACAAGTCTGATAAAATTCGTCCTTATATTTGGGAGCAGCAGCAGCACAGTCTGGATGTAGAAAGGGTAAGGCTGTAGGGGTAATAGTAGCAGCAATAGTAGTGCCAGCAGTAGCATCACAGCATGGAACAGAAAAGACAGCAAGTAAATAGCAATGGCTATATAGGGGTAATGGTAGTAATAGTAGGGGGATTAGCAGCAGGGAGTAGCAGCTGTGGCAGTGCCAGCAGACATACAGTACAGAACATGATGGTAGGCAGGCAAACAGCTGCAGTGGCATGATGGGGCACTATTATCTAAAGGTAGATCCATTTATCGGCCTCGGGTTAATGCACACAAATGTATTTTCTTTCCGTGTCCATTTTTTTTTTTGTATGCGGAACCATTCGCTTCAATGGATCCGCAAAAAAAAAAAAAAACAGAAGTTACTCTGTGTGCATTCCGTTTCTGTATGTCCATCCGGCAAAAATGTAAAACATGTCCTAATTTTGTCTGCATTACGGACAAGGATAGTACTGTTCTATTAGGGGCCAGCTGTTCCGTTCCGCAAAACAGGGAATGCACACTGATGTCATCCGTATTTTTTGCAGATCCGATTTTGCGGACCGCAAAATACATACGGTTGTGTGCATGAGCCCTCAGTCAGCTTTCCATGTCTTTTTCATTTTGATAAAAGTGGTGTTTTGTACAAGTATCTATTTGGGTGTCATGATGCCACCTGCCACTTTGATCACCCTCTACGAGAGGACACTGGAGGCTGGACAATAAGAAAAATGGGCCAATTCTGGCCACTGTTCCAATCTGCCTTACCAGAAGTCCATGGGGTCAGGAGACAAGGTATGTGGTGGGGAAAGCCACAGTGATTTAGAAAACGAGGTAATTTTAACAATTGGTACAGCAGCAACTGCACCGCCAGCAACTTGGCCAGGTCGGAGTTCAGGTTTCACACAAGCTAATTGCTGGTTGCGAATAGTTTTCTCACGCCCACACATTCTGTTATGGATGTCTCACAATGGAGAGGAGGGAAAAGAGGAGGAATCTGGGCAGGAGAAGCACCTGATAATGATGACAAGGACACTGTACTGCTTAGGGAAAGCAGCCTAGCTGCTACAACTAAGACCACAGGAGAAGGAGACTTTTTCCAGTTTGGAATGCTGGCCACTTCTAATTTCCAAAAGAATCCAGTAATGCCACCTCAGGTTCTGCAATAGTTCTGGTACCTATGTTTGTGTTTGAATGCCCATGGCTTATTTTAATACTGCAGATCTTGCACACACCTATGGTTTTGTGTACAAGCCTTGCGGAAAAAGAACGTCATATGGAAGATTCTAGCACAGAACCAGCGGCAGCTGAGCTTGGCCTAGGTCTGGCACATTTTGAACCTGCGCCCACAGCATCAGCGAATCACCAGTTCCCGAGCCGATCACAAAAGAAGCAGATCCGGCATTGCCAGTGCTTTTGGAGGTTTTGGCAAAAGGGTGCCTCCGCTTTTTATTGTCTCAGCAGCCACTGCTCTTCTCCTCCTCCTCAGGTCTTCTTTCACTTTCCCCAAAACTTTAATCTATGCTAATGCTTCTAATATAAGTCATCAACAGGAAGACTCCCTTAGGAATCTTTCATAGCGCATGGGGTTTTGTTGCCTTTTCTTAGAGAAAAACAAGGCACCACACTAGGAGGGCCTGTGAAGACAGAGAGGATGCAAGTGATATACTGTTTTAGGACAGCAAGAAGATGAACAGGAGGAATACGTTGAACCCTGTCTCCAAGCAGGGGCGGATTAAGTGCATGATAGGCCCGGGGCTGTCTACCCAACTTGGGCCCCCCCCCCTCCCCTCCATTTTAGTTTATTTTTTTGTATGAAGAGGCTGCGGTGCTTTATGAGCGCCACAGTCTCTTCTTAGGCCATATGACATCTTCAGACAAAAAAAAAAAAAATACCCCAAATTGGGTCCTAAACTGAAAAATTTGGTTGTCAAATTTAAAATACATATAATTGTAATAAAAAAAGACATGGAGGAGAATACAGCACCACATACCTCTTACATCCAGTGACATCTCCTGTCATGTAGACCTTCTATTTCCTCTTCTCCTCCATTTGACCCAGACCACCATGGCAAATTCTTTTAGCCGCATCTCGTCTCTACAGTTTGTAACACAGACACGTTAGATTTCTAAATTTTTCCATTAACCTCCTCATCCTGGTGTCCCCACAGTGTCATCCTGCCACCCCCAATACTGTGCCCGTTGTGCTCCCCAATGCCCCAGGAACTATACTGATGAAAAAATAGTGACCCTGATAGATATAATTGGGGTAATTTATCAAACTGGTGTAAAGTAGAACTGGATTTCCAAAAGAGCTGTCAAATATGAAAGCTGGAATCTGATTGGCTGCTATGGGCAACTAAGCCAGTTCTGCGTTACACCAGTTTGATAAATTACCCCAAATGTCCCTATAGTGTCCACAGCAGCTATAATGTCCCCTAGAGACCCCCAGTAATAATACCACCTTCTATTGTGCTCCAGGCAATAATCCCTGTATAGTGTCCCCAGAAATAATAGAATTGCCCCTATAGTGCCTCCCCAATAGCAACACCCCCATATAGTAATTTCCACCACACTGCCCCCACATAGTAATCCCCCATACAGTAATTTCTCCCAAACTGCCCCCATATAGTAGTTTGCCCCCACACAGTAATTTGCCCCACACTGCCCCCATATAGTAGTTTGCCCCCACACTGCCCCATCTAGTAATTTGCCCCCACACTGCCCCATCTAGTAATTTGCCCACACATAGTAGTCCGTCTCATAATAATTTGCCCCCACGTAGTAATTTGTCCCCACATAGTATTCCCTCTCATAATAATTTGCCCCCACACAATAGTTTTCCCCACACTGCCCCCACATAGTAATTTGCCCCCACATAGCAATTTGCCCCCACATAGCAATTACCCCACACTGTCCCCACATAGAAATTACCCCACACTGTCCCCACATGGCAATTTCCCCCACACAATAGTTTCCCCCACATAGTAATTACCCCCACACAATAGTTTCCCCCACACTACCCCCAGATAGAAATTTGCCCCCACATAGTAGTCCCTCCCATAATAATTTGCCCCCACACAGCAATTTGCCCCCACATAGTATTCCCTCATAATAATTTGCCCCCACACTGCCCCATCTAGTAATTTGTCCTCACATAGTATTCCCTCCCATAATAATTTGGCCCCATACAGCCCCCACATTCCCCCCCATGTAATCGATTTATCTTCCCTAATAGGTCCTCCTGTGTCCCCCCCAAGTAGGCACATGAAATAATAGGCAAATGAAATAAAATAAAAATAAATGAACAAAAAATGAAAAAATAAATACTCACCTATGTCCAGGGCCAGGCGCTTGCTCGCAGAGGAAGGCGGGCGGGATGAGTCAGGCGCGTCACAGTGCTGCGTCCCGGCACAGGCGCGCGATGACGTCATCACGCACGCCTGCGCCGGGATTTCACTACCGCATAGGCCTCAGGCCTACAAGGCCTGAGGCCTATGCGGTGAATGCCGGTGATCGACGACGGGACAGGGAGCTATGCGCTCCGGTGCCCCGCCGCAGTATGTGGGCGTTCGGGTCAGCGTTGGGCCCCCCAGCGGTGCTGGGCCCGGGGCTGCCGACCCGAATGTCCCTATTGTAATCCGCCACTGTCTCCAAGGCAGGGTGTCCTACTCAGAGGTGACCTCCCCATTATCCTGCTGTAAGTGAGAGGAGGAGTGAGCCATTCAGTTCAAAATTTCATCCTCCTCTTCTCAATAATAATGTTGCGCCTACTGGAAGCCAGGAAGAACTGCCATTATCACTCCTCCCGTGTTTTCAATGTAAGCCAGGCCAGTGCCCTTACATCATGGACTCTGCTCTCTGAAATCCCGCTCTCGTCACTGCCGGGCCCGGGTATGCGCAGTCAGTTTACTGCTGCAGCTGTCACAGGATTTTTAGAGAGCAGAGTCCATGACATAAGGGCACTGGCCTGGTGTAACAGCGGCTGCTGTGCGCCGCTGTTCCCCTTCTACCACAGTGGTCCCAGGCGCCATGCTCAGCGGTGATCTGTGGCCAGAGCTTCCCATTCACCATTGCAGCTCTGTCTGATCCCTGCCAGCTTGACTCTCCTGTTGCTGACACAGATTGCCTGACCTGTACCTGTGCCGTCTGCCCTGATCTTTTGTCTGTCTGACTACGCCTCTGCCTCATACTTCGGTCCTCCACTGTTGCTCCTGGTAATGACTCTACGCCTGTACTTCTGGTACCTTTCTCAGGTACCTCCTGGTCCGCCTGGACCAGCTGCCTCGTGTACTTATTCTCCTCAAGAGGTAGCAACCTGGTGTTACCCTCGGGAAAAGTCTATCCCCACCATCAGGGGTATTGTGAAGAATCGAGGGGTTCACGCGCTTAGAGGAGGTAGAACACGTGGCACAGTGGGTTCACACCCGCTGGTTCATGACACCTGGCTTATATTGAAACATGGGAGGAGATATAACAGCATTCTCATGGCATGGCTGCACGTACAGAAAATATGATTTAGTTGCACAATTTTGTAATGCAGAACTAGTTGCCACCAAGCTGCATGAAATAACAGATAGTGACAAGTCCCTCACGCTCTCTATAGGCTTTCCCTAATCAAAAGCTAAAATATAACCAATGATATCTCCCTATTCTCACTTTACAGTTTCCATATATTGTCCCTATCACACTATATTAGTGTAATAACATTTTACACAGGCAAAAGAATGTATGGATTACTCGAGCCTCACTTTAGGGTGATAGCTGGCAGGTACAAATCAACGACCAATGTGGTGACGAACTGTCGAACTTTATTGAATCATGTGGACAGCGCATTTTAGGATACGGAGCAGAGTAGGCACTAGAGACATGTAGTGTCCAACAAGGGCCTCCTCAGATGCCGCATGTGTCCAGTGCCTGCTGTGCTCCCGCCTCAAGTGACATTCTCTCAACAGACATCAACCTCCTATGAGACTTGACAAAGAGGTCCCGGGTATCCTGAAACGCGCTGTCCATATAAAAACATTCACACTCATTTGCCAGATTTATCGCCAATCAAGTATTTATGCGACCAGCTAGGAGGTCAGCTTCGGCGGATGAGTGTGCAGGATCTGCAGGCCCAGCTGCAATACTTGTGAGCAAATGTACCGCCGCAGGATACCATGTGGAACCTGTATGCCTCCATGCCCAACCGTATTTCATCTTGCATGTAGGCTAGAGGCAGCCCAACATGGCAGGAGCGCTCTGTTTTAGTTATACAGTTTCCCCCAATAAACTTCCTATCACCGTAATATTATAATCACTTACATATATCATCATTTAATTCACAAATGTAAAGTTTCATTCTACTCCAACAACTCATTATTTTTTTTCAATGAGTATGCATATATTTGTAGTTATGTATGGCGAGTATTTTAGGAGATCCAATGATCTTAAAGCGAACCTTTCACCAGGATTTCACTTAATAAACTATTACCAGTACCTTATAGATTATCCTCATTGTGTTTCAATGCATTCTTGTGCCGCTTTCCTGGGATGGATATTCATGAAAGAAACGACTTATAAAGTCCTCGTCTCAAGCTCCTGAAGTCACGCTAGCAGTCAAGGGGGTAGCCCTTCCCTCACTCCGGGCTGTAACGCCCCTGCCCTAACCCCGCCTCTAAGTAGTGTAACCGACACCCGGCTCAGTCGCCGGGACCGCGCTTGTAAAGGCTGCGCATGCGCCGGACTCAAGCGCGATCCTGTAACTGAATCGCGCGTGAGGAAGAGAAGACAGGCAGACATCGGGGACGGCGCATGCGCGATTCAGTTACAGAATCGCGCTTGAGTCCGACGGCGTATGCGCCACCTGTACAAGCGCGGTCCCGGCGACTCAGCCGGGTGTTAGTTACACTACTTAGAGGCGGGGTTAGGGCAGGGGCGTTACAGCCTGGAGTGAGGGAAGGGCTACCCCCTTGACTGCTAGCGTGACTTCAGGAGCTTGAGACGAGGACTTTATAAGTCGTTTCTTTCATGAATATCCATCCCAGGAAAGCGGCACAAGAATGCATTGAAACACAATGAGGATAATCTATAAGGTACTGGTAATAGTTTATTAAGTGAAATTCTGGTGAAAGGTTCGCTTTAAGTATGTTACATCTAGATAACTGCAAGGTATGGAAACCATATATTATAAACACACAATTTTTTCAAGGACACTATTTTCGTCTATCTTGGGATCACTCATATAAGATGTTCTGAAGTGTGACTTGCTGTGTCCTCCTGTAGATGTACTGTACTTTGTTTAATAATATGTATAAGTCAGATATTAGACATTTATTCCCTGTGATTCCTGCCAACAGGTACAAGGTAGTAATTGGTGGGCATCACGCTGGGCCCGCATGAGACCTTGAAAATCCTACATGCAAGAACAGTGAGCATTAGATTAAATTTTATTACTTTGCTCTCACTCGGTTTCTATCTGCATCCCTGCCGTGTGAGGGATTCAGATAAATGTATCTAAAAAACATTTTTTGTCTGTGGGTATTGAAATGGCCAGTAAAATTACCAATTTGCAGTTAGTTTGTTTACGGCAAGTATTTTACGATCATACAGGCATTAAGTATGTTTACATGTAGATGACTGCAACATATGAAAACCATTCACACAATGGAGCAATTTATTTAAGGGAGTCTGTCACCAAGTTTTCATGTTTTACACTGCTTATATTGCGTTCTAGCACACACACACGATAATAACGGTACCTCTCTAGTTACATCCTCCTCTCCAATTCCCGAGATCCCGTACATGCACAGTTCACTGCCGGGCCCGGGCATGTGCACTCCAATAACCACATTGCCGCTGCTGGTTGCTGTCTCTTCCTGCTCCATTCCTTCCATCTTTGCCAATTTCACACCAGTAGCCGGCGCATGCGCACTTGCAGTGTCCTGAAACACACTGCTTAAAGGGATTCTGTCACCAGGTTTCACCCCTGTCAGCTAAACATATGCTGATGTTCAGGGCCTCATCAGGATTCCTAATGTGGGCTTTTAAATGTGATCCGTAGCCTTATTTTGCAAAAAAAATGGTTTTACTAACCTGTCACTCAAAGAAATAAGGTGCCCAAGGGGATGTCAAGGGATGCAAGGTGCCAGCGGCACCCACCGCCGTTCGTACCCAGCGCCACCTTTCCAGACTTCTGCACCGCCTCCTAATCCTCTGTGTCGCCTCTCGCTCTCCCTCCCTCCTCCTGCTGTAAGATCTCGCGCGTGCGCACAGGGCTCTGCCTGATGCACCCGTGCGGACTTCTCGATTTGGCTTCTTAAAGCGAAGTGCGCATGCGCCGGCACTTCGCTCAACCCAGGTATGACCTGCACTCTGGCGCCAGCCTCTTAGAGCCCTGTGCGCACGTGCGAGATCTTACAGCAGGAGGAGGGGGGAGGGAGGGAGAGCGAGAGGCGACACAGAGGATTAGGAGGCGGTGTAGAAGTCTGGAAAGGCGGTGCTGGGCACGAACAGCGGTGGGTGCGGCCGGCACCTTGCATCCCTTGACATCCCCTTGGGCACCTTATTTCTTTGAGTGACAGGTTAGTAAAACCTGTTTTTTAGCAAAATAAGGCTACGGATCACATTTAGAAGCCCACATTAGGAATCCTGATGAGGCCCTGAACATCACGATATATGTTTAGCTGACAGGGGTGAAACCTGGTGACAGAATCCCTTTAATGTTGTTCAGGGGCGTAGCTATAAGGGGTGCAGAGGTAGCAGTCGCTACCAGGCCCAGGAGCCTGGGGGGCCCAAAAACCCTTGTGCCACATAAGACACTGGCATTATAGAAAGTGCATACTGGTCAAAATACACCTGTGGTTGTAGAGAAGGGGTTAGGTCAAGAATTTGGCATGAGGGGGTGCCCTTTCAATGTTTCCCTCAGGCAGCAGGAAGGTTATGTGCTCCCCTGCCCCTTGCCAACAAGCAGTAAGGGAAGGGGGGCCCAAGCTAAACTCTTGCACCAGGGCCCATGAGCCTTTAGCTACGCCCTTGATGTTGTGATTGTTGCATAGGGAGGGGGAGGTTCTAACAAGCCTCCCAGGGCTAACACCATCCTACACACAGTGAACAGTGCAGGAAGAAGAAGGTCAGTGTGTGTGATGTCTGAGGACAAGCTGAACCTCAGCAGACATCTTGCAGAGATATAAAAAGCTCCATAGTTAGTTCCATGCACCAGCCCATAGAAGGGAAAAGATTACAGTATCTCCAGGCAACCCAGAGAGGGAATGAGGGTATTGACAAAAGGAAGGTAACTGTCATTTATCAGACTCCAGACTCCTTTGCATCAGGGGGAGAGATTCTAAGCTACAAGCTACCCACCATAATTAAAGACAAAAGGGCCATTTGTCTGAGTATAGTATTCCTAGAAGAGGATACAGAGGTTTAGGATTATACAGTACAGCAGAGATAGTTCATCCCTCCAACCTGGAGAAATAAGAGAGAGAATGACTCTTATAGAGGACTATGCCTTATGCACCTTCTGGGAACTAATGTGAATCCCTGTGAAAGCTGCCTTGATGTAAATGACTGTTGCATACCTTGATGATCTGTGGAACAGCTTCAGTAAAGTACTGGGAGTTTGTTAAAAGCTCTAGTCTCCCTTATCCTATTTCATCATTTCAACTACTACCACTAACATTTGCACCTAATGGTGCTGGCGTCACGAACCAGAGGCCCAGCCGCAAAAGCACCTTACACCAATTACCATCAAGGGCACCTCAACCAACATCTTGCTGGTGGCTGGTGTTCCCTGCAACAGAGAGTGCCCCGGAGGATTTCATGCTGTCTTCCCATTTACTGCACGCCGACCCCAAGGGACAACTAAACTGTGAGTACTACTATCCTTGGCACCTTATCACTAGTTCGCTCATGCGTGCATCTTCCATAGGGAGCCCTGGCTTGCTGCACACTGCTGAAAACAAAGAAGATGCCCTCAGTGGTTATCGGAGAGCGCATGCTCGGGAGTGATATGTGCACACACATCATGAAAGGGCTGGCCAGCCGATACACTGGGATGGAGTTAGGCACGTAAAACGCCGAGGGGCCTGGGTATTAACAGCAAGAACACTGCCCCTGGGCATTTGCAAGCCCTCATTTGCATACCATTATAACCTCGCTTTTGCAGCTTAAAGGGGTTGTCTCACTTCAGAAAATGGCATTTATCATGTAGACAAAGTTAATACAAGGCACTTAGTAATGTATTGTGATTGTCCATATTGCTTCCGTTGCTGGCTAGACTAATTTTTCCATCACATTATACACTGCTTGTTTCCATGGTTACGACCACCCTTCAATCCAGCACAGGTGGTCGTGCTTGCACACTATAGGAATAGGTGCAGGCCTATGTGCGCTCCTATGAACTTTACCACCGGAGAGGCCAGAGCTTTTTTATATAGTTTGCAGGCACGGCCACCGAGGCTGGATTGCAGCGTGGCCGTAACCATGGAAATGAGCAGTGTATAATGTGATGGAAAAATTAATCCATCTGGCAAAGGAGGCAATATGGACAATCACAGTACGTTAGTAAGTGCCTTGTATTAACTTTCTCTACATGATAAATGCCATTTGCGGAAGTGAGACAACCCCTTTAGCAGAATCAGATCAAAGCAAGAAAGGTACAGTTATTATCTTGTGTGTGACAATATAAGCAGTGTAAATATAAAAAGTTGGTGACAAACTCCCTTTAAAGATGTAATACAGTATGTTTGAGGCTGAAAAATGGTGCACATTTTGTGCCATCAATGTAAAGTGTATGGCTGCCATTGTTTGCAGGTTTTTCTTACATTTAGCAGTTTCCTATCATTCCATTTCCACAAACATTCTCCTAATATATAAGCATGTGTAAAATCCCCATGTCTAGAAATGTACCCAGCACCAGGCCAGTCAGATATGAGTAAAATAATTAAGTGCACAGTTTCCATTTCTTTTGTTGCATTTCATTTCAATTTCAACTGGGTAGCAAATATCTAGTAAACTGCACCATTTTTGAAGAAATGTACAGTACCCTTGAAAAAGGGTAGGTGGCCAGACTATCATATTATCACACTACCATCATGGCTTTTATTAGAGGGTTTCTTCAGGACTGAACTACTGATCTATTCTCAGGATAGAACTTCAATATCAGATCAGCAGGGGTCCAACTCCCAGCACCCCCTGTCGATTGTAACGCCTCAGAGTGGCATTACCACTTCTGTTCCTCACTACTATCTCCTATGGTTAACCTAATGTCATCACATGTATTTATTTCCAGGTCCCATAGAATGTGCATTTCATATTTTGAAACTGTTTATGTTATCATGTAATTTGCCTGGTTCAACAGCAGATGGCAGCATAAATGGCAGAGCGACAGGTACATAGAATGGAACCTTTCTTTCCATTCTAACCCTCCTCTGTGGTGGGGCGAGTGTGTCCCACTTGCTGCAGGAAGGGTGGGGACTAGTCTAGTTTAGCATTAGTTCAGCTTACCCCCTTCTAGAGAAAGGTCTAGCTTACCCCCTGCTAGGGGAA
This sequence comes from Bufo gargarizans, assembly GCF_014858855.1. Classification (NCBI taxonomy): domain Eukaryota; kingdom Metazoa; phylum Chordata; class Amphibia; order Anura; family Bufonidae; genus Bufo; species Bufo gargarizans. Next base: position 43,990,585 of record NC_058090.1, on the reverse strand, counting down.
GGAAGCAAAGGCTGGGCATGTTGCTGTTTGATGTGCCCACGCCAATCCTGAGCTAAGACAGCTAAAGCACCTTCAGCTCTGCTGGATGTGGAGTCCACAGCTAGAAGCCTCTGAAGCCAGGAGGAGTTTTCCCTGGACAAACCTAGAGTCAGACTACAGAAAGAAGTTGCAGCCGACAGCTAAAGCTGAGTTACATAGTCAGCCTGTAGGTACAGCAGAGCCAGAGAGCTACAGATATAGCAGAGAGGTGTTTCCCTGCCACAGTTTTGTTTATGCTAAAGCCTGCTGGAACCAAGTTAAAGCTTGAAGAATGTATCTGACGAATGTTTATGCAAAGTAAAGCTGCTGTTCAACATTATACAAGGTCTGGACTCATTCATTTCTTCACCCTACCATTCAACTACCCCCTTTTCATTGCTTCGGAGCCAACTCTTAGGGTCCAGTGTATCCATGTAGGAGCACCGTGACAAGTGCACAACACTTTAAGGGAGATTATAGGCCTCCCTACACCACTCTGGCATTCCTAAACCTGGGTACCACCCACTATATCACTAAAAGGGGCCCTGTGCCCTTGTTGCTTCACTGCAACTGGCATCACAAAAAAAGTTTTTTTTCCCACTTAAAGGGCCCTGGGGGGAGGCGCCCAATGAAATTTTGGCATCCCGAACAGGATAAAGCTGTGTGCCCTTGGATTATACTGCCTATAGGATTTACAAAAAAAACTTTAAAAATCACGGTATTGAATTTGCTGCAGAGCGACAGGCGCAGGAGTGCGCGCTGGTATCCGAAGGGTTAATCCGCCATTTTCATCAGCCATGGCGCAGTTTCTTCTTGAACAGACAGAGCGGGAAAGTAGAGGGACGCCCCTGACTGAAGCGGGAAAATCTACCCCTGCCCACAGGGAACAATGTCGCAGCACAGAAAGATGAAGGAGACTCCTCCCCTAAAGCCCCTCCTCCTTCACCAGTTGGAATCAAGATGGCGCATCCTCAACAATCCGACTGGAGCGGTATGTGCTGGGGAGATGAATAACCTGAGATGCGGGCAGCCACAGAGGAGATACGCATCTCCCAAGTAAAGCGACCCCCACGAGAGCAATCGAGAGCTTTCCCCATGCTGGCTGGCGCGGCTGCAGGAGTTACCACTCCGCCGCCCAAGAAGAGCGGGACTTATGACAGCCTTAACCCCATCGTACCCCTTGCAGTTACGGCCCATGCGACCAATACCTGGGTCTATCTTAAGGCCATTGAAAACTGGGTGGTTCGGTTGCTGGACCGACCACTGCCCCATAACCCATGTGCTTGAGAGGAGGACCGAAACTGTGATCTGGTTCTCTGTTGAGAGGGGCAGTAGGTTCATCCAAGATAACCAGTCCGGGACAGAGTTATTTGTTAACAGACGCTCTGTAAAGCGCTTACACCCTTAATAAAAGGGGAACAAGTTGAGTATACCCAGATTGTGTCATCAAAAGGCCCCTTTGCTACTGGGGTGAATCTGCTTGACAAGCCCTTTGTTCCAGTGTCCTCACCGGAGCACTGGCAGGAGGACCCAGCTGCGGTGGAGAGAGTGAGATGCCTGCAGGAGACCGCAGGGGAAGTGTTGTGCTTCAGAGACAAACCCCAACCGGAGCCTCGCATACCGGGACTGCCTGCACCCCCAACAATCAGTCAGCAGTTGGGAAGTATGTCCAGCGCTTCCTTCGTATTTAGTCTCACTGTGGTGGCATATCAGCTACCGTGGAAGTCAGAGCCACTGAAGAGGAGGGTCGTCCCAGAGCTATCCCTAAGACCGCCAAGAGAAAAAAATCTACCTACAAGCTCCTATGCAGCCGGAGGTCCTGGACCCTTTCATGATGGCAGGAGCATCCGCTCCTGTGAAGCAGAAGGTCACGGCGGCAATGAGAAGCGTAACAACCAGGAGCTTACCATGTTCCGACAGTAGGTGTTGCCAGAAAACCACTGTTGCTGCCAGGATGGATTATCAAAGGCAGGACAGATCTCTCAACCAACTCACCAGCAGCAGCAGTAGCGAGGAGGATCTGAGGTCCTTCCTCTAAGGAGCTTCTCTACCAGCATCTTAAAGAAAAACCAGGACTATGGGAGCCACTTTGTGGACTGGACCTGAAGGGTGAGGAAATGTTGACGTTTTATTTGTTTTTATGTTCTGGTTGTCCTTTTTGTTCCTCATCCGGATGGCCATGTTAGTCAGGACTCCCCCCATTCTCAGGAACACCCCAACTGTCGGCTATATCCCAATTGCGTACGGTTACGCACAAACTCCCCTTTTTTCCCCCTTTTCAGGTTAACTGGGAGCACCCTTTTGCCAAAAGGGTTCTCATGACCCGTGCTGCTATTTTATATTGCCATTTGCTACCCATGTGGATTACAAATGACATTGTTACCTTATGTGGATCACAAATGGTGATGTTACGTTATTTCCCATGGATTACAAAGGACTCTTTTGTTCCAATTTGCAATGGATCCTCAAACACTGAAAAAGAGACTTTCATGTGATTTTATTGCACTATTTAATTGTGGGCACACGACAGGGCACAGAAGGCAATGAGCACCATATATAGTTTATAGAGGGCAGATTTTGCTGGAATGGTCTTTGGACACCATGTTGCATTTGAAGATGGCCTGAGGTAACCCCACAGTCAAAACCTCCAAAAATACACCACCCAAGGAATTTTTAAGGGGTGTAGCGAGCTCTTCACTTAACAGCTGTTTCATAGACTTTTTAATAGTTGGTTGTGAAAATGAAAAAAGACTTTTTTTTTTTTACAAGAAAATTGTGCTTTAGGCCTTTCTTTTTCACAAAAGAAAACAGGAGACTATCCCCCCCAATTTGCTACCCACTTTCTCCTGACTACAGTAACACCCCAATTGTGGTCGTAAACTGTTATTTGGGGATATGCCAAGGTTCAGAAGGGAAGGAGCGGCATCTGGATTTTTTTAACATGGAATTTTCTGTCATGGTTTTTAAGAGCAACAACTTTTTTTATTTTGTTGTTGAATGAGCTGTGTGAGTGCTTATTTTGTGCAAGACAAGCTATAGTTTTTATTGTCACCATTTTGGGGTACATTTGGCTCTGTGGTTGCTTTTTATCTTATTTTTGAGAGGTGAAGTAAAAAAAAAGCTGGTGTCATTTTTCAAATAGTTTTTTTTACACTGTTCAGTTGATGGGGTAGATCATGTGATACTTTTATAGATCCGGTCATTACAGACGCAACGATACCAATTATGTCTAGGTTTTTTTTATTTTTACGTTTTACACAATAAAAACATTTTAAGGGCTCTTTCACACCTGCGTTCTTTTCTTCCGGCATAGAGTTCCGTCGTCGGGGCTCTATGCCGGAAGAATCCTGATCAGTTTTATCCTAATGCATTCTGAATGGAGTGAAATCCGTTCAGGATGCATCAGGATGTCTTCAGTTCCGGAACGGAACGTTTTTTGGCCAGAGAAAATACCGCAGCATGCTGCGCTTTTTGCTCCGGCCAAAAATCCTGAAGACTTGCCGCAAGGCCGGATCCGGAATTAATGCCCATTGAAAGGCATTGATCCGGACTTAAGCTAAACGTCGTTTCGGCGCATTGCCGGATCCGACGTTTAGCTTTTTCTGAATGGTTACCATGGCTGCCGGGGCGCTAAAGTCCTGGCAGCCATGGTAAAGTGTAGTGGGGAGCGGGGGAGCAGTATACTTACAGTCCGTGCGGCTCCCGGGGCGCTCCAGAGTGACATCAGGGCGCCCCACGCGCATGGATGACATGATCGCATGGCACGTCATCCATGCGCATGGGGCGCTCTGACGTCATTCTGGAGCGCCCCGGGAGCCGCACGGACTGTAAGTATACCGCAACCCCGCTCCCTGCTCCTACTATGGCAACCAGGACTTTAATAGCGTCCTGGCTGCCATAGTAACACTGAAAGCATTTTGAAGACGGATCAGTCTTCAAATGCTTTCAGTACACTTGCGTTTTTCCGGATCCGGCGTGTAATTCCGGCAAGTGGAGTACACGCCGGATCCGGACAATGCAAGTGTGAAAGAGGCCTTAGAAAAAAAATGCTTTTGTGTTGCCATTTTCTTAGAGCCATATTTTTTTTAATTTTTCTGGCTATAGTCTTGTGTGAGGGCTTGTTTTTTGCGGGACGAGGTGACGTTTTTATTGCTACCATTTTGGGCTACATATGACTTTTTGATTGATTGATTGATATGTTTATTGTGAGGGGAGGTGACAAAAAAAACTGTTTTGGCATAATTTTTTTTATTTTTTTACATCGTTCACTTGATGGGGTAGATCATGTGATATTTTTGTAAAGCCAATTGTTACAGACGTGGCGATACCAAATATGTCTATTTTTTTTTAGAATAAAAATCATGTTTTTGTGTTGCAATTTTCATAGAGCCATATTTTTCTGGATATGGTCTTGTGTGGAGACTAATTTTTTGCGGGATGAGGTCACGTTTTTATTGCTACCATTTTGGGGTACATACGACTTTTTGATTGATTAACATTATGTTTTTTGGGAGGTGAGCTCACAATGTTTATTTATTTATTTTTGTTAAGGCGTTCACCTGATGGATTACATCATATGATTATTATAGAGCCGGTCATTGCGGATGTGGCAATACCAAATATGTCTATTTTATTCTATTTTTAAATAATGGATTGGGGGGGGGGGGGATTTTTTTTTTAATGTGAATATATTATTATTATTTTTTTCAAAACACTATTTTTTATTTTACACTATGTATCCCCCATAAGGTCATACAAGACCTCTGGGGGACATTTAACTTCATTTTTCTTTTTACTATTGATTTCTCCTGTAACTGGGGCTGATATAGTAGCCCCAGTTACAGGGGAAATACACCCCTCAGAGAGGCTGTACACCATAATACAGCACTGTACAGCCACAGTGCAGGGCTTATCGAGGTCGATGATGATGATGTATAGTGTTGTGTACACGCAGTCTTACCCTTAGGGCCTCGATGTGCTTAGCTGGCTAAAGAAGAAGGCATGACACTTGGGCTGCAAAGGCCTAGAGGATAAGGCACCTATTTCAGAGACCAATTTCCTAGCACTTATCAAATGGAGAATCAAGAAAAGGGAAGTGAAGGTAGTGTGATCTCAAGGTTCAAAGGGTTCGGATGAGATATAGAAAATGTGAAGAGAACAAAATTAATAAACGTGAGGAAAAGGTATCTTTAAAATAGAAGGGACACTACCAACCGTGAATTTATAGACTAAGATTTAGGAAACCCCCAAAATTATATGAACCAAAAATAAGTGTTATATAGGAAGATCAAACGCCTGTTTGAAAAGAAAGGTTTTCAGTGCACGTCGGAATGAGAGAAGACTGGGAATCATTTTTAGGGCCAGAGGTAGGCGATTCCAAAATCTGGCCCCTTGAGCCAAAAAGGATCTACCTCCACATCTGATCTTATTAACTTGCGGGATGTTAAAATTCGAAGAGTTAGTAGGCCTCAATGTCCTCAACGGGGCGTACCTGGTCAATTTACTTCGCAGGTACAAGGGCCCCACACCATGTAATACCCTATGCACGAAGCATCCAATCTTGAACATCACCCGTTGTTGGACGGGGAGCCAGTGCAAGGCATTAGGAGAGGGAGTGATATGCTCTCGGCGGGCAACACCCGGAAGACACTTCCCCCTGCCCCGGGACAGGAAGTGGCACATCGCTTCCTCAGCTGTATACACAGCGCTTGTTGAGTGTATACAGCGATCTAGAAGGCAGGAACACCCAGGAACTTCTCTTTGGAGTGCCCTGCTGTCACTGACAGCAGGCCCCCTGCTTGGCACCTGCATGATTAGCGTGCAGCTGCCATCTCTGAAAGGGCGTTCCAGAACGTCCATTAAGAAATAAACCCGACCGCCCAGGACATTTATAGTCAATGGGCAGTCAGGAAGTGACTAAGCAACTGCTCGCCAGTGTGGTTACTCTCTACCAGGCCAGTCAGCTCCAACACAGCATGACAACTCTTGACTTGACACATGTGATAAAAAGGAAGAGTTGTGCAAGCAACCCTATGCCCTGCTGCTGTTGGGGACAGGAACATGGCCATAGAGTAGGAGGTGTCACGGTCCCTCGAGTGACAGAGGTTAGAAGATCTGAAAGACTGGCAGCACGTGAGGTTATTTGACAGTCTCTCTGTTTTCACTTGTTGCTGTGTTGTTGTTGGTAATGACCACACCTCTTGTCAGGTGAAGCTTGTGGTCATTACTGCTGCTCTATTTAGTCTGGACTCACACTTCATACCATGCGGTTGATATTCTCTGCCTGGAGTTGGAAGAGCTGGTGTGTGGTCCTCATCCGAGTTCCTGCTCATCCATTTTCTATTGAAGATAAAATTACTTCTCTTTATATTTTGTTGTTCCCATTTGCTCGTTATTTACTAGGCCTCAAGGAGACGCTGGTTTATTCATCTGGGAAGGAACCAGTAGTCTCAGACCCTGCCACTAATCTTAGGGATTTTTAGGGTTACTAGGGCCTAGGTTTACGGTGTATGAATATTTCCACCTTCAGGGTCTATTCATACTAACAGGACTAGGTTAAGGGTTTCCATAGGTGGTCACCATTTCCATTTCCCTAGCATTGAGACCTAGTTCCTGGTAATTTTCCTTCTGTTGTCATACTGGTGTTTCTCGCCTCCCCTTACACTGTGACAGGAGGAAGTGGCAGATAATGCCTGTTGTGGGAACCAGGCTGACATTATTAGGGGGGGGGGGGGTCAAAAAGACCTGGCCTCGTTGAAGAGGTGCTGCCTCATCACTGCCAGAAAAAACATTGACCGAGTGGGCCGTGAAAGACATATACTGTCCCTGCCCGTAAGAGCTGCTCCAGGTGTCCACTGTGGCGTGAACCTTGCAGCACAGCGGAAATCATAGGGAGCGTCCCACGTTGTCCGCCATGTGAGAGTACAAGGCAGGGATGGCTTTTTGGGAGAAAAAATGGCGGCTAAGAATTTTCCAGCGAGGCTGAGCACACGCCATTAGCTCCCTAAAAGCAGCAGACTCGACTAAATGGCACGGCAGCAACTGCACCGCCAGCAACTTGGCCAGGTGGGAATTAAGTTTGCGCACCATCGGATTGCTGGGCGTGTAAAGTTGTTTCCTGGCCACGCATTCCTTTATCGATGGCTGATGACGGAGTGGAGGAGTAGGAGGAGGAGTCTGAGTGGGAGAAGTGGAAAAGAGATGATGACAATGTGAAAGACACCGTACTGCTCGTGGATGCGGCCTGGCTGAAACAAGCTGGACCGGGAGAAGGATGGAACTCCTGCCTTTCTGAAGCCAACAGGGACAACTGCAGCCTACTACTTCTACTTCTGGCCGGATAATGTTGATGCTGCTACTACCCACATAATGGCTTTGGATCTTTCGTTTGGAACCCTTCCGCAGATAATGTTGTACATTAAACTGTGCATTGGTGTAGTAATCACATACATATGCTGCTTTGAATATAATCAACAACCCCCTTCCCCCATAAAAAATTTTTTTTATTGAAAACATGTGAAGAGTAGACTGAAATAAAGGGAAACAGATTCAGGCCTAAATTTATTATCACTCGCAGATAGTTTTGTGTCCTACCCTGTCTATTGATGTAGTAATCCTGTATATATGCTGGTTTGAATATAATCAACAACCCCAATAAAAAGTTATTTTAAAATGTGTGAACACAGAAATAAAGGGAAACAGAATTAGGCCTAAATGTGTTATCACTCAGATACTTGTGTGTGCTGGCCTGTGTATTGGTGTACTGATCACCTATATGTTGGTTTAATGAAATTGAACAAGTCCCAAAAAAAATAACATTCCAACCGTGCTGCTAGGAGGGACAGCAGCCACAGCTCCTGTCTTCTCACTCCCTGAGTGACAGCTTTCCTGCTTCTCCATTTTCTACACACACAATTCTTCTTCTTTGTAATTCTAGCCTTTTCCTTCACTCTCCCTGGCAACAGAATACAAGCTTGATTGATTTCTGACTGTCCTTGATTGTTTTTTCACTCTCCCTGACTCCCTAAGATCGTTTTTCTGGAAGACACTGTGAGATCCAACATGTCACGCTTCGGTGTGGGAGGGAAACACCACCCCGAGAATAGGAGGGAAGGGGGAAACAGGGAATCAGGCCTGAGAACTAGGGAAGGTAGATGGACACCTCCTAGTGAAAACCCTAACCAAAATCCTGACTGACTACCAGTATGAACAGACCCCAAAAGGTAGGCAAGTTCATACGCAGGAATACCTAGAGTCCTATCTAGCCCTATAGGACCCTGGTACTACTGGCAGGGACGAGACTACCTGTTCCTCCAAAAGGAAGGACGAACAGGAGTCTACTTCAGGCCTAATACAAACAATGGGGAAATGCAACACACAGAACCCAAACAAAATACAAAAAGGAAAGGAAAAGACTTAACTTCAAAGAGGCTATGGAAGCACCAGGAACTCAGCCGAGATCCAACCACAAACAATCCACAGGCACAGAATTATAAACCACACAACATAGTGGGGGAAGCAAATATAAATAAGGAAGGTCAAATGACCACATAAGCAACACCTGGAGACAAGGGGAGTGGCCATTACCAGAAACAACACAGATGCCTATTGATCCACAAGGAAAACCTGTCAGATCAAACCACTTGTTGCCAGTCTCACAGATCTCCTGCCACTCACTGTCGCCGGGACGTCCATGACGTAACCACCCTCCTTCACAGCCCAGAACAGAATGACATTTTTCTCGGGCATCTCCCTGCCTGTTGCAGCACTAATTGGCTCATCTAGGCTGTCTGTCAACCTGGAAGCCAATTAGGGCAAGCTCTCCCCACCACTTCCTCTTAGGGTCATGTGAGAACCCTTCTTCCTCCCTAGTGCTTCTTTCCCGCCAGAATGTGCACTAAAATGGCACTAAGCACCGTTTAAGAGGATTTGTCTGAAAGTTTGGACCCAAACTGTTTTGCTCATCCTTATATCTGACCATTGTAGGCTCCATCCAATGTAGTACAGAAACACTGAAGGGAAACTCAAGCCAGATCTAATCCCATAGTTTTCCATGAGCTCATTTATAGCATCCGGTGCATCCGTTTTGATACCAGACGTCACCTAACACTGGACAGAAAAATGTATCAAGGAGTGCTTTTTGCCTAGTTATTTCAGACTATGGATGCTGAAGGGACCATGCATTAAAATGTACATTCATCAGTTGTGTCTGGCTCTGGCTAAAACAGCTGGACAGCTGCTGATATACACTCACCTAAAGAATTATTAGGAACACCTGTTCTATTTCTCATTAATGCGATTATCTAGTCAACCAATCATATGGCAGTTGTTTCAATACATGTAGGGTTGTGGTCCTGGTCAAGACAATCTCCTGAACTCCAAACTGAATCTCAGAATGGGAAAGAAAGGTGATTTAAGCAATTTTGAGTGTGGCATGATTGTTGGTGCCAGACGGGCCGGTCTGAGTATTTCACAGTCTGCTCAGTTACTGGGATTTTCACCCACAACCATTTCTAGGGTTTGCAAAGAATGGTGTGAAAAGGGAAAAACATCCAGTATGCGGCAGTCCTGTGGGCGAAAATGCCTTGTTGATGCTAGAGGTCAGAGGAGAATGGGCCGACTGATTCAAGCTGATAGAAGAGCAACTTTGACTGAAATAACCACTCGTTACAACCGAGGTATGCAGCAAAGCATTTGTGAAGCCACAACACGCACAACCTTGAGGCGGATGGGCTACAACAGCAGAAGACCCCACCGGGTACCACTCATCTCCACTACAAACTGGAAAAAGAGGCTACAATTTGCACCAGCTCACCAAAATTGGACTGTTGAAGACTGGAAAAATGTTGCCTGGTTTGATGAGTCTCGATTTCTGTTGAGACATTCAAATGGTAGAGTCCGAATTTGGCGTAAACAGAATGAGAACATGTATCCATCATGCCTTGTTACCACTGTGCAGGCTGGTGGTGGTGGTGTAATGGTGTGGGGGATGTTTTCTGGGCACACTTTAGGCCCCTTAGTGCCAATTGGCCATCGTTTAAATGCCACGGGCTACCTGAGCATTGTTTCTGACCATGTCCATCCCTTCATGACCACCATGTACTCATCCTCTAAATGCTACTTCCAGCAGGATAATGCACCATGTCACAAAGCTCGAATAATTTCAAATTGGTTTCTTGAACATGACAATGAGTTCACTGTACTAAAATGGCCCCCAAGTCACCAGATCTCAACCCAATAGAGCATCTTTGGGATGTGGTGGAACGGGAGCTTCATGCCCTGGATGTGCATCCCTTAAATCTCCATCAACTGCAAGATGCTATCCTATCAATATGGGCAAACATTTCTAAAGAATGCTATCAGCACCTTGTTGAATCAATGCCACGTAGAATTAAGGCAGTTCTGAAGGCAAAAGGGGTCCAACACCGTATTAGTATGGTGTTCCTAATAATTCTTTAGGTGAGTGTATTTGTACCTAAGGCTACTTTCACACCTGCGTTTAAGTGCGGATCCGTCTGGTATCTGCACAGACGGATCCGCACCTATAATGCAAACGCTTGTATCTGTTCAGAACAGATCCGTTTGCATTACCATGAACAAAAAAAAATGTTTTCAATTGCACCATATTGTGTCAGTAAAAACAGATCCGTCCCCATTGACTTACATTGTAAGTCAGGGCGGATCCGTTTGGCTCAGTTTCGTCAGACGGACATCAAAACGCTGGAAGCAGTGTTTTGGTGTCCGCCTCCAGAGCGGAATGGAGGCTGAACGGAGGCAAACTGATGCATTCTGAACGGATCCTTATCCATTTAGAATGCATTGGGGCTGAACTGATCCGTTTTGGGCCGCTTGTGAGAGCCGTGAAACGCGTCTCACAGGCGGACCCAGAAACGGCAGTGTGAAAGTAGCCTAACTAAGTTTTTTTGCTAGAAAGATTGAACAAGATGAATGGTTGTCCATCTAGTACATGGACAGGTCAGGATGCTCAGTGTAGGAGCTTCTCATTGCAAGCAGCTCTGTCTGCGTTTGCTTGAAGCAGATAACATCTCTCTATAAAGTTATCTTTATCGCTTTCAGCCACCGTAACATACCTGATATCACATAAAATAGTTATGGCTGTCAGAAAATGGCGATGCAAAGAAAATTTAGATAGTACTTAAAAAAATAAATAAATAAATAAATAAAAGAAACTATACAAATTTGGTATAGCCATAATCGTATTGAGCCACAGAATAAGGATGCTCTTTAAAGGATCTTTCAGTAGATATTGCAATTTCTTTTTATGATCTTCTCCGTTGCGTCGCTGTGCCCCCGTTCAGTTTTAGCGCCAGGTATGCTAATTAATACCACTGGTGGAGGAGGAGACATCAGCTTTTCTCAGTGGGTGTTTCCTTCTCCCTGGCTGTGGCGCAGTCCAAATGCAGTGGGCCACGTCTCAGCCAGGAAGAGGGTGACCTGTTTTTTTCCCAATGGTTGTGACGCAGTCTGCTGCGATTGGACCCCGCCACAGCCAGGGAGAAGGAGACGCCTACTGAAAAAAGTCTCCTCCTCCCTGTAATAATGCTATTAATTAGCATACCAGGGGGGAAAGGCACAGCAGCACAACGGAGGAGCTAAAAAATTTAGCAACATTTGAGTTTGTAAAATAGGGGCATATAAGCCCCACCACGGTAACACCCCAGACCCACTATTTGTAGGAGGAGTTTGCGTTAATCCTGGTCATTTTCGGCCTCGGACAGCGCAAATTTCTGGTGAAAGGTCCTCTAAGTAATGATGATGCAACCCTGGAGCTTCTTACCTTTCAATTTCTACAAGATATCCAGAAGTTTGAATATTCAAATAAAAAAACACGATGATAGTTAGTTTAGGGCAAGAGGAGTTACATTTTATTGGTGTTAAATCTCAGTTTCAGGAAGGCTGTGAGGACATAGGAACTGAGGTTATTTCCATCTGATGTGTGTTCACCATGTAATGACTACACAGAGGGCATACCGTATACTAAAACAGAGCGTCATTTGACTGCATGGTAAATGCAGACTGTGCAAGCTGACAGTTCAGTAAAAGCTGAATATGCCCAAAACAGGGCAAGAAAGGCCTACGGTGAATTCAGCTTTTTAAGCAACGGTCTATGGGGAACGTACAACTGCTGCAGAGACTAATGAATCTGCACAGTGGACACAGACGATACAGGGCGATAAAAGTGCAGCGTTGACATCACTGTGAACCCGACCGAAGTAAGTTTTATTATTCTGCTCTTAAACTGCAGTAGAAATACCTCATAGGCCGAGTGCACGCAATTTCTGAGGAAATGGATTAAACAGATGCCATACAGGGAAGGCAAAGGAGAGTTTCTGTGTAGCTTTATCTTCCTCTTAGGGCCTGTTCACACCGAGTATTTTGGCGCTGATTTTGGAGCCTTTCCGCCATTTGTTTCAATAGGAAGCAGCACTATGTTATTTTTATTTTTTTACCAAGTGGAAAAAAAGAAGCAGCATGCCCCATCTTGGGGACAGAATCCACATTGAATCACCCATTGAAATGAATGGAAAGCATAAAAAAGCAGCTGCGTACATGTTCATGGGGTTTTTGCGCATTTTTCAGTGCGGATCTGCACCATAAAACGCAAGCCGAAAATGTAATTTTGTTGTTTTTTACCTTCCTGCCTTTTGAGAGCCAATATTTTTTAAGACTTGTTTAAAAAGGTGTGACGCACGACAATACGCCCCAAAGAAGCTCCTGTACTTCTTGGGGCGTAGGGCGTTTTACAGCGCGTATGAACGCACTGTAAAACGCTTAGGTGAGAACCATGCCCATAGGGAAGCATTGGTTTTTGCCTGTTGAGCGTTTTACAGCGCGTAGGAACGCGCTGTAAAACGCTCAGGTGTGAACCCAGCCTTAGGACCCTTTCACACGGGCGAGTATTGAGCGCGGATGCGATGCGCGAGTTGAACGCATTGCACCCGCACTGAATCCTGACCCATTCATTTCTATAGGGCTGTTCACATGAGCGGTGATTTTCACGGATCACTTATGCATTGCGTGAAAATCGCAGCCTGCTCTATTTTGTGCGTTTTTTCACGTAACGCAGGCCCCCTAGAAATGAATGGGGTTGCGTGAAAATCACAAGCATCCGCAAGCAAGTGCGGATGCGGTGCGATTTTCATGCACGGTTGCTAGGAGACGATCGGGATGGAGACCCGATCATTATTATTTTCCCTTATAACATGGTTATAAGGGAAAATAATAGCATTCTGAATACAGAATGCATAGTAAAATAGCGCTGGAGGGGTTAAAAAAAATAAAAAATAATCTAACTCACCTTAATCCACTTGATTGCGAAGCCCGGCATCTCTTCTGTCTGTCTTCTGTGCAGGAACAGGACCTGTGGTGACGTCACTCCGGTCATCACATGATCCATCACTATGGTAAAAGATCATGTGATGACCGGAGTGACGTCACCACAGGTCCTGTTCCTCCACACAGCTAAGATGAAGACAGAAGGAGATGCCGGGGTTCGCGATCAAAAGGATTAAGATGAGTTTTAAAAAAATTACTTTTTTTTTTAAAGGGAACCTGTCACCGGGATTTTGTCTATAGAGCTGAGGACATGGTTTGCTAGATGCCTGCTAGCACATCCGCAATCCCCAGTCCCCATAGCTCTGTGTGCTTTCATTGTGTAAAAAAAACTATTTGATACATATGCAAATTAACCTGAGATGAGTCCTGTCTCTGACTCATCTCACGTACAGGACTCATCTCAGGTTAATTTGCATATGTATCAAATCGGTTTTTTTTACACAACAAAAGCACACAGAGCTATGGGGACTGGGTATTGCGGATGTGCTAGCGGCCATCTAGCAACCCATGTCCTCAGCTCTATACACAAAATCCAGGTGACAGGTTCCCTTTAAGCCCTCCAGCGCTATTTTACTATGCATTCTGTATTCCGAATGCTATTATTTTCCCTTATAACCATGTTATAAGGGAAAATAATACAATCTACAGAACACCAATCCCAAGCCTGAACCTCTGTGAAGAAGTTCGGGTTAGGGTACCAAACATGCGCGATTTTTCTCACGCAAGTGCAAAACGCATTACAATGTTTTGCACTCGCGTGGAAAAATCGCGTGTGTTCCCGCAATGCACCCGCACATTTTCCCGCAACGCCCGAAAGAGGCCTTAAGGTGTCTATGGTGCACCAAAAATGACACGACAACCTTAAGCCTCTTTCACACTACCATATGGCTATTTCAATGTTTTTTGGTCCATTGTTCCGTTTTTTGTTTCCGTTGTGTTTCTGTTTTTCCATTCCGTTTTTCCGTTCGGCATATACAGTAATTACATAGAAAAAATTGGGCTGGGCATAACATTTTCAATTAGATGGTTTAGCAAAAAATGGAACGGATACGGATGCATTCTGTTTTTTTTGCGGACCCATTGACTTTGGCCTCATGCACACGACAGTATTTTTTTGCGGTCCGTAAAAAGGGGTTCCGTGATCCGTGTCCGTTTTTGCTTCCGTGTGTCTTACTTTATTTTTGGAGGATCTCCAAACATGAAGGAAAGTAAAAAAAAAATCTAAGTTTAGTTTGCCATGCAAATGATAGCAAAAAAACGGACGCGGACGCGGATGACAATCTTCTGTGCATCCGTGTTTTTTCACGGACCCATTGACTTGAATGGGTCTGCGAACCGTTTTCTGTGATAAAAATAGGACAGGTCACACGGATCACAGACGCGGATGACAAACGGTGCATTAGCCGAGTTTTTCACGGACCCGTTGAAAGTCAATGGGTCCGCAGAAAATCACGGAAAACGAAACAACGGACATGGGACACAACAACGGTCGTGTGCATGAGGCCTTTATTGGAGCCACGGAACGTGATTTGTGGCCAAATATAGGACATGTTCTATCTTTGCACGGAATGGAGATACGGAAACACGGAAGCAGAATGCATACGGAGTACATTCCGTTTTTTTTGCGGACCCATTGAAATAAATGGTTCCGTAAACAGCCCGCAAAACGAAAAAAAAAAAAAAACGTAGTGTGAAAGAAGCCTAAGGCTCCATTCACACGTTCATTATGTGTTGCGGATCCGCAAATTGCTGGTCCGCAACACACCAGCCCGGCACCCCCATAGAAATGCCTATTCTTGTCCGTAAGCTGCGGACAAGAATAGGACATGTTCTATCTTTTGCGGAGCCGAAGATCTGGGTCGCGCTCCGCAATTGCGGATGCAGACAGCACACTGTGTGCTGTCCGCATCCTTCCGTCCCCATTGAGAATGAATGGGTCTGCACCCGTTCCGCAATATTGCAGAACGGATGCGGAACCATTTTGCGGACGTGTGAATGGAGCCTTATTCCTGTGGGTCAGTACAATTACAGCAAAACATTTATATGGTTTTTATTAGGTTTTACTACTTTGAAAAAATAAAAACCTTTGAAAAAACATTTTTCCCTTGCTTCACCAGCTGTCTGAGGTCTTGTTTTTTGCAGGACAAACTGTAGTTTTTATTGGTACCTTCTGGGACACAAACTTTTTATTAACTTTTTTGTGAAGCAAGGTGAAAAACAAAGCAGCAATTGAGCCATTGTACGGTATTCACAGCACAGGAATTTTTATTATATTTTAATAGTTCAGACATTATTAGGCATGACAATTTTTTTTATAGTTTGTTTTTATATGTAAATTGTGTTTGTACCATAGACTGTACCATAGCCTGCAATAGTATATTATTGCAGTCTATGGGATTTTTATAGGCTGCCTGTCAGCCGGTGCCTCAGGCACGGCTTTGCAGGCAGCTCACTATGACAGCGCTGGAAGCCTTCACAAGGCCCCAGGCTGCCATAGCAACTGAACAGCACCCAGCGATTTTGCTGTGGGAGGCTCCAATTGCGGCCATTTGTATTACACAGCGAGTACTCACCACATATGGCGCATGCTCAGCTCGTAAGCCCTCTCTATAAACTTACACTGCACCAACGACATACAGTTACGTTGTGGTGTGTAAGATAGTAAGTGACATATATGCTTAACCACCTCAGCCCCCCTAGCTTAAAGGGGTTATCCGAGTTTTTTGTTCTTTCTATGTTCCTAACTAAGCAAATGTAACGGCTTTCCAATTCACTCACTTTATCTCCAGGGGCTGGTTTCTCAGATCTCACTGAGGGTCACATGACCTGTGATGTCAGCTTCTCTCCCTGCTCTGATAAAGGTCATTTACAAGCCTGTAAACGAGACGTCACTGTGCTGGCCACGCCCCCTTCACTGCTGTCTACTCTCTGCTAGGATTCTTAACCCCTTCAGCTGCACAGCTCTGCAGGCAGTGAGGAGACAATGCTGGGCACTGGAGCTGACATACTAGAGAGAGCATTGCACAAGAAGGTAGGGGGAAGATCCTGTGTGTATTAGCAGTGTCATTATACAGGTGGGACATGTAGTCCTACACATACAACATGCTGTAGAGTCTCCCAGCACTCAGGGCAGCTCTTGTATCCACTCCCTTAGCAGTGTCATTATACAGCTGGGACTTGTAGTCCTACACATACAACATGCTGCAGAGTCTCCCAGCAGGCAGACATGTCACTCAGGGCAGCTCTTGTATTCACTCCCTTAGCAGTGCAGGGGGAGGGGCAGAGATTGTTTACATGCAATAAAAACAAAGGGCCAGAAAAGAACCAGGGAAATGAGGAAAAATATATATTTTTTTTGCATAAAACTTGCTTAGCTCGGTTATATATCAGATTTTCAGTGCTATATTATTTTTTTTTCATAACTCGGACAACCTCTTTAATGACCAGACCACTTTTTACAATTCTGAACTACACTACTTTCACGGTTTATTGCTCGGTCATACAACTTACCACTCAAATGAATTTTACCTCCTTTTCTTCTCACTAATAGAGATTTCATTTGGTGGTATTTCATTGCTGCTGGCATTTTTACTTTTTTTGTTATTAATTGAAATTTACCGTTTTTTTTTTGCAAAAAAAAGACTTTTTTCACTTTCAGTTGTAAAATTTTTCAAATAAAACTACATTTCTATATACATTTTTATCTAAATTTATTGTTCTACATGTCTTTGATTAAAAAAAATGTTTGGGTAAAAGTTATAGCGTTTACAAACTATGGTACAAAAATGTGAATTTCCGCATTTTGAAGCAGCTCTGACTTTCTGAGCACCTGTCATGTTTCCTGAGGTTCTACAATGCCCAGACAGTAGAAAACCCCCACAAATGACCCCATTTCGGAAAGTAGACACCCTAAGGTATTCGCTGATGGGCATAGTGAGTTCATAGAACTTTTTATTTTTTGTCACAAGTTAGTGGAAAATGATGATTTTTTTTATATTTTTTTTCTTACAAAGTCTCATATTCCACTAACTTGTGACACAAAATGAAAACTTCCATGAACTCACTATGCCCATCACGAAATACCTTGGGGTGTCTTCTTTCCAAAATAGGGTCACTTGTGGGGTAGTTATACTGCCCTGGCATTTTAGGGGCCCTAATGCGTGAGAAGTAGTTTGAAATTCAAATGTGTAAATAATGTCCTGTGAAATCCTAAAAGTGCTCTTTAGAATTTGGGCCCCTTTGCCCACCTAGGCTGCAAAAAAGTGTCACACATGTGGTATCGCCATACTCAGGAGAAGTTGGGCAATGTGTTTTGGGGTGTCTTTTTACATATACCCATGCTGGGTGAGAGAAATATCTCTCTAAAAGACAACTTTTCCCATTTTTTTTATACAAAGTTGTCATTTGACAGAGATATTTCTCTCACCCAGCATGGTTATATGTAAAAAGACACCCCAAAACACATAGCCCTACTTCTCCTGAGTACGGCGATGCCACATGTGTGACACTCTTTTGCAGCCTAGGTGGGCAAAGGGGCGCAAATTCTGAAGAGCACCTTTAGGATTTCACAGGGCATTTTTAACACATTTGGATTTCAAACTACTTCTCACGCATTAGGGCCCCTAAAATGCCAAGGCAGTATAACTACCCCACAAGTGACCCCATTTTGGAAAGAAGACACCCCAAGGTATTCCGTGAGGGGCATGGCGAGTTCCTATAATTTTTTTTGGCACAAGTTAGCGGAAAATGATGATTATTTATTTATTTTTCTTACAAAGTCTCATATTCCACTAACTTGTGACACAAAATGAAAACTTCCATGAACTCACTATGCCCATCACGAAATACCTTGGGGTGTCTTCTTTCCAAAATGGGGTAGTTATACTGTCCTGGCATTTTAGGGGCCCTAATGCGCGAGAAGTAGTTTGAAATCCAAATGTGTAAAAAAAGCCCTGTGAAATCCTAAAGGTGCTCTTTAGAATTTGGGCCCCTTTGCCCACCTAGGCTGAAAAAAAGTGTCACACATGTGGTATCGCTGTACTCAGAAGAAGTAGGGCAATGTGTTTTGGGGTGTCTTTTTACATATACCCATGCTGGGTGAGAGAAACATCTCTCTAAATGACAACTTTTCCCATTTTTTTATACAAAGTTGTCATTCTAGAGAGATATTTCTCTCACCCAGCATGGGTATATGTAAAAAGACACCCCAAAACACATTGCCCAACTTCTCCTGAGTACGGCGATAACACATGTGTGACACTATTTGCAGCCTAGGTGTGCAAAGGGGCCCAAATTCCTTTTAGGAGGGCATTTTTAGACATTTGGATTCCAGACTTCTTCTCACGCTTTAGGTCCCCTAAAATGCCAGGGCAGTATAAATACCCCACAAGTGAACCCATTTGGAATTAAGACACCCCAAGGTATTCCGTGAGGGGCATGGCAAGTTCATAGATTTTTTTTGGCACAAGTTAGCGGAAATAGATTTTTTTAGTTTTTTCTCACAAAGTCTTCCTTTCCGCTAACTTGTGACAAAAAGTTCAATCTTTCATGGACTCAATATGCCCCTCAGCAAATACCTTGGGGTGTCTTCTTTCCAAAATGGGGTCACATGTGGGGTATTTATACTGCCCTGGCATTTTTGGGGCCCTAAAGCGTGAGAAGTCTGGAATATAAATGTCTAAAATATTTTACGCATTTGGATTCCGTGAGGGGTATGGTGAGTTCATGTGAGATTTTATTTTTATTTATCCGCGGTGTCCGTGTTTTGCGGATCCGCAGTGTCCGTGTTTTGCGGATCCGCAGTGTCCGTGTTTTGCGGATCCGCAGTGTCCGTGTTTTGCGGATCCGCAGTGTCCGTGTTTTGCGGATCCGCAGTGTCCGTGTTTTGCGGATCCGCAGTGTCCGTGTTTTGCGGATCCGCAGTGTCCGTGTTTTGCGGATCCGCAAAACACATACGGACGTCTGAATGGAGCCTTACAGGAGGGTGATCAATGACAGGGGGGTGATATAGAGTCCCTGATCACCGCCCTGTCATTGATCACCCCCCTGTAAGGCTCCATTAAGACGTCTGTATGTGTTTTACGGATCCACGGATCCGCAAAACACATACGGACGTCTAAATGGAGCCTTACAGGGGGGGTGATCAATGACAGGGGGGTGATCACCCCATATAGACTCCCTGATCACCCCCCTGTAAGGCTCCATTCAGACGTCGTATGTGTTTTGCGGATCCGATCCATGGATCCGTGGATCCGCAAAACACATACGGACCTCTGAATGGAGCCTTACAGGGGGGTGATTAGGGAGTCTTTATGGGGTGATCACCCCCCTCTAAGGCTCCATTCAGACATCCGTATGTGTTTTGAGGATCCGCTGATCCATGGATCGGATCCGCAAAACACATACGGACGTCTGAATGGAGCCTTACAGGGGGGGTGATCAATGACAGGGGGGTGATCAGGGAGTCTATATGGGGTGATCACCCCCCTGTCATTGATCACCCCCCTGTAAGGCTCCATTCAGACGTCCGTATGTGTTTTGCGGATCCGCGGATCCATGGATCCGCAAAACACGGACACCGCGGATCCGCAAAACACATCTAAATGGAGCCTACCAGGGGGGTGATCAATGACAGGGGGGTGATCAATGACAGGGGGTGATCAGGGAGTCTATATGGGGTTATCAGGGGGTTAATAAGGGGTTAATAAGTGACAGGGTGGGGGGGGGGTGTAGTGTAGTGGTGTTTGGTGCTACTTTACAGAGCTGCCTGTGTCCTCTGGTGGTCGATCCAAGTAAAAGGGACCACCAGAGGACCAGGTAGCAGGTATATTAGACGCTGTTATCAAAACAGCGTCTAATATACCTTTTAGGGGTTAAAAAAAATTGCATCTACAGCCTGCCAGTGAACGATCACCGCTGGCAGGCTGTAGATCCATTCGCTTACCTGCAGTTCCTGTGAACGCGCACGCCTGTGTGCGCGCGTTCACAGGAAATCTCGCGTCTCGCGAGATGATGCGCCGGCGCGTCCAGGAGGAATTACAGGGCCGCCGCAAAGACGCATCCCTGCGTGCGGCGGTCCTGTAGAGGTTAAAGAGGATCCATCACCTCTCCTAACATGTCTGTTTTAGTAAATAATTGTATTCCATATGAAATTACATTTCTGGAACATTTATTCTTATGACTCTGAGTTGTGCCATTCCTCTTTTATTCCTGCTAGAAACATATAAATAAAAATGTCCAACTGAATGCTGCACAGTCTGGCACTAACCCATCTGTGCTGCCAGTGTCAGACTGTGCAGGGAACCACTCCCAGCTGTTAAAACCCAAATTGTACCTTTATAAATAAACTTCTATCAGGAATAAAAGAGTTAGTAGAGAATAGATGCTTCAAAATTGTTATAGCATGGGGGAAAGTTTTTTTTACCTTTGCAAAAGTGTTTGTAAATCTCCCCAGTATACCTCACATCTAGTAGCGCTGTGCCCGTGTCCCCTGGCACTACTGTTTTTGCTGTTTACTTCTAAACACACGACTTGTAATATTTCTTTTTGGAAATAGTGAGATTACGCTTTTATGAATGTTTAATGTATAGACAAGCGCTGGCTCTGGATCATTCTTTAGGGACTAGGATTAGTAAAAGAGCAGATGAAGTTGCTGGGTGAGACTCTGACAACTGCAGCCAAGAACAGAGATTACCGCAGACACCAACTAGAACAGCGCTTTAGAGATAATGCCGGTTCTAGAATAGAAATTTTTGGTTTGTCCTGTGGTCATGTTACTTGCACCTTATAATTTTATCCTACACTACTCACAGAACATTTGTGATATTTGGCTCTCGGGTGAAATGTATGGAAAACGTAAAAAGAACTTTATTCGCAAACTGGTATGTATTTTTGCAGCTTTTTTTCCATTAAAAACCCCCCCCCCTCTCATTTAAGGAAACAATTCAGAGGGAGTTAAACCCAGATGAGGTACTAGAAATATATGTAAAAAGTAGAGAACACACGATGTGAGCAAGACACAATTTACAGTATACAGTATACAGAGCAGCATTAATTAGTTCCAGGTCGACCAATGTAAGGACTCATCCCACAACTGTATTTTTTATGTGTGTGCCATCTGCACACCTTTTGCGGATAGCACACTGACCCATTCATTGCTATGGGGCCATGCACACATCTACAATTTTTAGAACATAAGCTATTCTTAGCAGTATTGCAATCCAGAATAGCCATTTCTATTAATGGGTGTGAGAAAAATGCAGCATGCACATGGAAGGTGTCCGAATTTTTCAGATCGGTTGTTTGCGGACTGAATTACGATCATGCACATGAAGCCTATAAAATCATAACTATGTACAGTAACTCATTAAACCCCCAAAAATGTCAACCGAAAACAAGAAAAAAGAAAATAAATCAACAATTGTAAATATATTTTCTATTTTCTGCCTACAGAGCTGAGTGGAGGCTCATTTTGTTTTGCGGGGCGAGCTGTAGTTATTATTATCTTCTGAATACTTGTACCATATAGAATACTTTTGCAAACTATGGGATTTTCATTGGCTGCTTGTCAGGCAGCTCTCTATGACAGTGCTGGGAGCCTTCACAAGGCCGCAGTCTGCCATAGGAACCAATCAGCGCCCAGCAATTTAGCTGTGGGGGCTGTGACTGGAAGACAGAAGAATCCCCCTTAGGCTACATTCACACGTCAGTATTTTTCTATATCCCGAATTTCGGTCCGTTTTTTGCGGATCCGTTGTTCCTGAAAATGTTTCCGTATGTCATCTGTATGTCATCCGTTTTTTGCGGATCCGCAAAAAACTGAAACATGTATAAATTTCACAAAGCAAATAAAGTTGTTTGGATTTCTTTGAAAAAAAAATTGAAAAAAAAAGTGAATAAGTGATTTCTGTGGGCAGGATTTAATTTCCAGGAACGGATTCCGCATAAAACGGATGACATACGTAATGACATACGAATGTCATCCGTTTTTTGCGGAACCATTGACTTTGTTTTGTACCAGGATCCGATTTTTGCGGAAAAGAATAGGACAAGTTTTATATTTAATCGGACATGCGGAACGGAACAACGGAAACGGACAGCACACTGTGTTGTCCGATTTTTTCCAGGACCCATTGAAAATGAATGGGTCCAGATCTGTTCCGCAAAAAAACGGAACAGATCAGGAAAGAAAAAACTGACGTGTGAATGGACCCTTAATCTGTCTAACCCATTAGATGCCACAGTTGCTATTGACTGCGGCACCTGAGGTTTTTCAAAATCAGTCAGCTTAGGCTACTTTCACACTAGCGTTTTTAATTTTGCTATTGAGATACACCATAGGAGCTCAATAGCAGAAAAAAATGCTTCAGTTTTGTCACCGTTTATTGTCAATGGGGATAAAACTGAACTGAATGAAGCTGAATGCACCAAAATGCGTTCCGTTCCGTTTGGTTGCGCTCCTATCGTGGACAGAATAACGCTGCAAGCAGTGTTTTTCTGTCTGCGATGTGGTGAGGAGCAAGACGGATCTGTCCTGGCACACAATGCAAGTCAATGGGGACGCATCTGTTTTCTCTGACACAATAGAAAACGGATCCGTCCCCTATTGAATTTCAATGGTGCTCATGACGGATCATCATGGCTATACAGTCAGGTCCATAAATATTGGGACATCGACACAATTCTAACATTTTTGTCTCTATACACCACCACAATGGATTTGAAATGAAACTAACAAGATGTGCTTTACCTGCAGACTGCCAGCTTTAATTTGAGGGTATTTACACCCAAATCAGGTGAACGGTGTAGGAATTACAACAGTTTGCATATGTGCCTTCCACTTGTTAAGGGACTAAAAGTAATGGGACAATTGGCTTCTCAGCTGTTCCATGTCCAGGTGTGTGTTATTCCCTCATTATCCCAGTTACAATGAGCAGATACAAGGTCAAGAGTTTATTTCAAGTGTGCTATTTGCATTTGGAATCTGTTGCTGTCAACTCTCAAGATGAGATCCAAAATGCTGTCACTATCAGGGAAGCAAGCCATCATTAGGCTGAAAAAACACAACAAACCCATCAGAGAGATAGCAAAAACATTAGGGGTGGCCAAAACAACTGTTTGTAACATCCTTAAAAAGAAGGAACGCACCGGTGAGCTCAGCAACACCAAAAGACCCGGAAGACCACGGAAAACAACTGTGGTGGATGACTGAAGAATTCTTTCCCTGGTGAAGAAAACACCCTTCACAACAGTTGGCCAGATCAAGAACACTCTCCAGGAGGTAGGTGTATGTGTGTCAAAGTCAACAATCAAGAGAAGACTTTACCAGAGTGAATACAGAGGGTTCACCACAAGATGTAAACCATTGGTGAGCCTCAAAAACAGGAAGGCCAGATTAGAGTTTGCCAAACAACATCTAAAAAAGCCTTCACAGTTCTGGAACAACATCCGATGGACAGATGAGACCAAGATCAACTTGTACCCGAGTGATGGGAAGAGAAGAGTATGGCGAAGGAAAGGAACTGCTTATGATCCTAAGCATACCTGTCACAACCAGACAGCTGAGAAGCTCTGACAGAGGCCTTTCAGAACCTCCTCCTTGAGTTTCTGTGTTGTGGTATTCAGCTCCTCCTCTCGTTAGCCTCTCTCAGCTGTCATGTGTTGGACTAATTGCTTCCCTTTAAATTCTTCCCCAGAAGGCTTTTCTGGGCGGCTTATACTACTTCCTGGAGTGTGTGTGCTTGCTGACTCTGTCCTCCTGTTTGCTTCAAAGCTAAGTATTGTACCTTTATCTGTTATTTTCTGTTTGCTGGATCCCAGGTGACCCTGACTCCCTCCGTATCTTGTGTAGGGAGCCGGTGGTCGTGTCCCCTCACTATTGTAGGGTGCTCGGGGCTTTATAGTCAAGGTTCATGGATATGCAAACCTCCACCATTCGGATCTTTGCATAGGCTGAGCAGCCAGGGAAAGTGCCAGGTCTTCTGCAGGGGTCTCCCTTGGTTCCTTAGTTTTGGGATCCAGCGAGTCGTTTATACATGTTGCTTTGCCTTGTTTCCTGTACACCGTCCGTGACATTATAAGCCGCCATAACCGTCTCAAGCATGGATCCGGTTTCACTTTTGGCTGAACGCTTCCAGGGTCTTTCATTGGAGGTAGCTGATCTCCGTAAGACTTTTTCTCAGCTTCAAGTGACCGGTTCAGCTTGCGTTCATGGAGTTTGTTCTGAGCCTAAGATCTCGCTCCCGGATACGTTCTCCGGGGGTAGTGAGAATTTTGTGCGTTTTAGAGAGGCTTGCAAACTCCATTTTCGCCTTCTTCCCCACTCCTCTGGTGATGAGGAACGGAGGGTGGGGATCATTATATCGCTGCTCAGAGGTAACGCTCAGTCCTGGGCCTTTTCGCTGCCGGAGGGGGCACGGCCTCTCCATTCAGTGGATGAATTCTTTTTAGCCCTGGGTCAGATATATGATGATCCGGATCGTATTGCTCTGGCTGAGTCTAAACTACGTCTACTATGCCAGGGTAAACAATCCGCAGAAATATACTGCTCAGAATTTCGGAGATGGGCAGTTGATACTGGTTGGAATGATGCTGCGCTCCGAAGTCAATTTTGCCATGGTCTTTCAGAGGGATTGAAAGATGCATTTGCCTTTCATGAGAGGCCTATTTCTTTGGACTCTGCTATGTCTCAGGCCGTTCGTATTGACAGGCGTCTTAGAGAGAGGGGAGAGATGTCCCCTTCCTGTCATACTCAGTCCCAGGACAGTGCAGCGGTCCCGTTCTGTGCGCAGGGGTCTCAGTCGCCGTCAGCCCCTTCTGAGCAGGAGCCCATGCAGCTGGGGTTGATTGCTTCTGACAATAGAAGATTCAGCCCGCATGGGAGGGTTTGTTTTTGTTGTGGAGGTATAAATCATTTGGCAAATATTTGCCCCTCTAGGAGATTCAGGCAGTTTTCTGGGAGTAATAAAGAAACAAACAGGAAAAAATCTTTTAAAAATGTTCCGTCTGTTACTATTGGCAGGGTTGAGGCGGAAATTGAAGGTTTTCCCATTTGCTTGTAGTTCCCGTTTTGTCCTGCCGGCTAGGGTGGCGCTAGAGAGCAAGAACATTTTTTGTGAGATTTTTGTGGATAGTGGAGCAGCGGTTAATCTCATTGATAATCAATTTGCGATAACTCATGGTTTCCAGGTGCGCACTTTGGGAAAGGATATTCCTGTTTTTGCTATCGATTCCGCTCCACTTTCTCAAAAATCATTAAAGGGCATAGTTCACAATATTCGTTTAATTGTGAGTGATGCTCATGTTGAGGATGTGTCATGTTTCGTCCTTAGCGGTTTACCCACCCCTCTGGTGTTGGGGCTGCCCTGGCTCACTAAGCATAACCCCACCATTGATTGGCAAGCGAGGCAAATAAATGGTTGGAGTGACTTTTGCAGAGAGAATTGCCTCATGACATCTGTACCTTCTTTTCTCTCTGAATTTTCGGATGTCTTCTCTGAGAGTGGAGTTCAGGATTTGCCCCCGCACAGGGAGTACGATTGCCCTATTAATCTCATCCCAGACGCCAAGCTGCCTAAATCTCGTTTATACAATCTTTCCCAACCTGAGAGGATCGCTATGCGTGCTTATATCTCTGAGAGTCTGAGAAAGGGACACATACGACCCTCGAAGTCACCTGTTGCCTCTGGTTTTTTCTTTGTTAAGAAAAAAGATGGTTCTTTAAGACCTTGTCTGGATTTCAGGGAGCTGAACAATATCACAATTCGTGACCCTTATCCGCTTCCTCTGATCCCGGACCTATTTAACCAGGTTGTTGGGGCTAAAGTCTTTTCCAAATTAGATTTAAGAGGGGCATACAACCTGGTCAGGGTCAGAGAAGGGGACGAATGGAAGACAGCCTTCAATACCCCTGAGGGCCATTTTGAAAACTTGGTTATGCCTTTTGGTTTGATGAATGCCCCAGCCGTTTTTCAGCATTTCGTGAACAGCATTTTTTATCATTTGATGGGAAAATTTGTATTGGTGTATTTGGATGACATTTTGATTTTTTCTCCCGATTTCAAAACCCATAAGGAACATTTACGTCAGGTCTTGCTCATCCTGCGGGAGAATAAATTATATGCGAAACTGGAAAAATGTGTGTTTGCGGTTCCAGAAATTCATCTTCTGGGGTTTCTTCTCTCCGCTTCTGGTTTTCGCATGGACCCCGAGAAGGTCCGCGCTGTGCTTGAGTGGGAGCTTCCTGAGAATCAAAAGGCGCTGATGCGTTTTTTGGGCTTTGCCAATTATTACAGGAAGTTCATTTTGAATTATTCTTCTATTGTTAAACCACTCACTGATATGACCAGAAAGGGGGTAGATTTTTCTTCTTGGTCAGTAGAGGCGCGTAAGGCTTTTTCTGATATCAAGGAGAGTTTTGCTTCCGCTCCCATCTTGGTGCAACCTGATGTTTCTTTACCCTTCATAGTTGAGGTTGATGCTTCTGAGGTGGGTCTGGGGGCGGTCTTGTCTCAGGGTTCCTCTCCTGCCAATTGGCGACCGTGTGTCTTTTTCTCAAGAAAATTCTCCTCCGCAGAGAGAAATTACGATGTGGGAGATAGGGAATTGTTGGCCATCAAGTTGGCTTTTGAGGAATGGCGCCATTGGCTAGAGGGAGCCAGACACCCTATTACCGTATTTACTGACCATAAAAATCTGGCCTACTTGGAGTCAGCCAAGCGTCTGAACCCGAGACAGGCCAGATGGTCGTTGTTCTTTTCTAGGTTTAATTTTGTTGTCACGTTCCGCCCTGGAGTTAAGAATGTGAAGGCAGATGCCCTGTCACATTGTTTTCCGGGAGGCGGGAATTTTGAAGACCCGGGTCCCATTTTGGCTGAAGGTGTGGTGGCCTCTGCTCTTTTTCCTGAATTGGAGGCAGAGGTGCAGGCAGCCCAGTCAGAGGCTCCTGATCTTTGTCCTCCTGGGAGGTTGTTTGTGCCTCTCGCTTTAAGACACAAGATTTTTAAAGAACACCACGATACGGTCCTTGCTGGGCACCCGGGGGTAAGAGCCACACTGGATCTCATCGCTCGGAGATTCTGGTGGCCTGCGCTTCGTAAGTCGGTTGAGGGTTTTGTGGCAGCCTGCGAGACTTGCGCTCGTGCCAAAGTCCCTCATTCACGGCCATCAGGTCCTCTCCTTCCCTTACCCATTCCTTCCCGTCCTTGGACACATCTGTCCATGGACTTCATAACGGACCTGCCTCGTTCCTCGGGGAAGACTGTGATTCTGGTGGTGGTGGACCGTTTTAGCAAAATGGTGCATTTCATCCCTTTTCCTGGTTTGCCCAATGCTAAGACGCTGGCGCAGGCATTTGTTGATCACATTGTCAAATTGCACGGTATTCCTTCAGACATAGTCTCTGATAGGGGCACGCAGTTTGTTTCCAGATTCTGGAAGGCTTTCTGTTCTCGCTTGGGGGTTCGGTTGTCATTCTCTTCTGCTTTCCACCCGCAGTCGAATGGCCAGACAGAGCGCGTCAATCAGAATCTGGAGACATATCTGCGTTGTTTTGTGGCGGAGAATCAAGAGGATTGGTGTTCTTTTTTGTCCCTTGCTGAGTTTGCTTTAAATAACCGTCGTCAGGAGTCCTCTGATAAGTCACCATTTTTTGGTGCATATGGGTTTCATCCACAGTTTGGGACTTTCTCGGGAGAGGGGTCTTCTGGTTTACCTGATGAGGACAGATTCTCCTCGTCTTTGTCATCTATTTGGCAAAAGATTCAAGATAATCTAAAGAGCATGAGTGAGAGATATAAGCGTGTGGCTGATAAGAGACGTGTGCTTGGTCCGGACCTGAATGTTGGTGATCTGGTGTGGTTGTCTACCAAGAATATCAAATTGAAGGTTCCCTCCTGGAAGTTGGGTCCTAGGTTTATTGGGCCTTACAAAATCCTGTCTGTCATCAATCCTGTTGCATACCGTCTTGATCTTCCTCAGACTTGGAAGATCCATAATGTTTTTCATAAGTCCTTATTGAAACCTTATGTTCAACCCATTGTACCCTCGCCTTTGCCTCCTCCTCCGATTATGGTTGATGGGAATCTTGAATTTCAGGTCTCTAGGATTGTGGATTCTCGTCTTGTCCGCGGTTCTCTTCAGTACCTTGTTCACTGGGAGGGGTATGGTCCTGAAGAGAGGATGTGGGTCCCAGTGACGGACATTAAAGCCTCTCGTCTCATCAGGGCTTTCCATAGGTCCCATCCTGAGAAGGTGGGTTCTGAGTGTCCGGAGTCCACTCGTAGAGGGAGGGGTACTGTCACAACCAGACAGCTGAGAAGCTCTGACAGAGGCCTTTCAGAACCTCCTCCTTGAGTTTCTGTGTTGTGGTATTCAGCTCCTCCTCTCGTTAGCCTCTCTCAGCTGTCATGTGTTGGACTAATTGCTTCCCTTTAAATTCTTCCCCAGAAGGCTTTTCTGGGCGGCTTATACTACTTCCTGGAGTGTGTGTGCTCGCTGACTCTGTCCTCCTGTTTGCTTCAAAGCTAAGTATTGTGCCTTTATCTGTTATTTTCTGTTTGCTGGATCCCAGGTGACCCTGACTCCCTCCGTATCTTGTGTAGGGAGCCGGTGGTCGTGTCCCCTCACTATTGTAGGGTGCTCAGGGCTTTATAGTCAAGGTTCGTGGATATGCAAACCTCCACCATTCGGATCTTTGCATAGGCTGAGCAGCCAGGGAAAGTGCCAGGTCTTCTGCAGAGGTCTCCCTTGGTTCCTTAGTTTTGGGATCCAGCGAGTCGTTTATACATGTTGCTTTGCCTTGTTTCCTGTACACCGTCCGTGACAATACCACCTTATCAGTGAAGCATGGTGGTGGTAGTGTCATGGCGTGGGCATGTATGGCTGCCAATGGAACTGGTTCTCTTGTATTTATTGATGATGTGACTACTGACAAAAGCAGCAGGATGAATTCTGAAGTGTTTCAGGCAATATTATCTGCTCATATTCTGCCAAATGCTTCAGAACTTATTGGACGGCGCTTCACAGTGCAGATGGACAATGACCCAAAGCATACTGCAAAAGCAACCAAAGAGTTTTTTAAGGGAAAGAAGTGGAATGTTCTGCAATGGCCAAGTCAATCCCCTGACCTGAATCTGATTGATCATGCATTTCACTTGCTGAAGACAAAACTGAAGGAAAAATGCCCCAAGAACAGGTAGGAACTGAAGACAGTTGCAGTAGAGGCCTGGCAGAGCATCACCAGGGATGAAACCCAGCGTCTGGTGATGTTTATGTGCTCCAGACTTCAGGCTGTAATTGACTGCAAAGGATTTGCAACCAAGTATTAAAAAGTGAAAGTTTGATTTAGGATTATTATTCTGTCCCATTACTTTTAGTCCCTTAACAAGTGGGAGGCACATATGCAAACTGTTGTAATTCCTGCACCGTTCACCTGATTTGGATGTAAATTCCCTCAAATTAAAGCTGACAGTCTGCAGGTAAAGCACATCTAGTTAGTTTCATTTCAAATCCATTGTGGTGGTGTATAGAGCCACAAATGTTAGAATTGTGTCAATGTCCCAACATATATGGACTTGACTGTATACGACATAATACAACCGGATGCATGCGGTTGTATTATTGTAAAGGAAAAGTTCTTGCAGATCCATGACGGATTTGCAAAAAAAGCTAGTGTGAAAGTAGCCTTATTATGACAGTGCTGACAGCCTTCATAAAGCCGCAGGCAGTCACGGCAACTGATCAGTGCCCCGGAACTTTGTCGCCTGCCTCAGATTGAAAGGCAGAGAAAGCCACCTCCATCTGTCTAACCCTACAGATGCAGTGATTTCTACTGACCGCAACATCTGAGGGGTTAAAAGACATAGATCCTTGTCATCTCCAAACCCAGTCATTACCAGCAGGAATCTGCTGGGTTATATAGCCGACACCCGCTGCGTATGGAGTCATCTTAGCACATGGGCCGGCCCCATGCAACCCCTTAAGCTTCATGATGTACGGTTACGTCATGGTGAGTTAAAGGAATATTTCTATCTGAGACAATGAGGGCATATCTCTAGGATATGTCCCCCATTGTCTATATTGAGAACAGAGCAGGGAAGGTGGTGGCTGGAGGACTCTGGGTTTCACCGGGTCCGGCCACCACCAAGCGCTTTCCCCATAGCAGTGAATGGGATCGCATTGCGCTTGTCCAGCCACTGCTCCAATTCATTTATATGAGGCCGAACGTTCGTCTATTTTCAGCGGCCCCATAGAAATGAATGTGGTGCAGGTCCCAGCGATCCACACTTATCAGACAATGGGGGCATATACAGTGGCCCCTTAAGATACAATACTAATTGGTTTCAGAACGACCATTGCATTTTGAAACCATTCTAAGTTGAGTAATCGGTTCCAAAGCCCCAAAATGTCATCCAAGATAAGAGAAAATTAAGATTTTAGAAAAATAAGCAGATAACCAAGACAGATTAAACATGTCCTTACAAATAACAGTCAGGAATAGCTGCTAAATAGCAACGAATACAGTTATTTTACCAGAGAAGTGGCCTAGATTGGTTGGATCCGAGTCTGAGACATTGTATGTTGAGTGTGGTTTCAACTTAAAGGGAACCTGTCACCAGGATTTTGGGTATAGAGCTGAGGACATGGGTTGCTAGATGGCCGCTAGCACCAGGGCCGTCTTTAATATTGATTGGACCCTGGGCAAAAATTTACTTGGGCCCCCTGGATCCCGCCTTCCCACACCTTAGCAGGCAATCACACACACAAAAAATCCACACATCTGGTAGAGTACAGTGAATGACTGTAAATACTTCCAGTTCTGAAGACTCCAGCGGCTCAGGATCAGTGCTCTGGGCAGCTGGGCTCAGGCTGGAAGTGGGCACCGCTCTGCAGGAAGGAGACCAGGGCTCGGCTCACCCCAGTGTTACAGTGCACCCCAGCACCCCACAGTATGCAGTATAGCACCCTATAGTATACAGCAACCCACAGTATGCAGTATAGCACCCTATAGTATACAGCACCACACAGTATGCAGTATAGAACCCCACACTATACAGTACCCCATAGTATATAGTAGATCAGTATAGCAGCCCACAGTATACAGCACCCCACAGTATACAACACCTCACAGTATACAGTAGAGCAGTTTAGCACCTCACCGTATACAGCACCCCAAACTATACACAATACAGCACCCCACACTATACAGCACCCAACACTATACAGTACAGCAGTATAGCACTCCACAATATACAGCACCTACAGTATACAGCCCCCCACAGTATATAGCCCCCACAGTATACAGTACAGCAGTATAGCACTCCACAATATACAGCACCCACAGTATACAGTCCCCCACAGTATACAGTACAGCAGTATAGCACTCCACAATATACAGCCCCCCACAGTATACAGCCCCCCACAGTATACAGGCCCCCACAGTATACAGCACCCCACTATACAGTAGTTTACAGTATATTAGCATAACAGCCCCTGTCCTTTTTCTGATGTAATCTTTAAAAAAAAAGCTCCACAGTTAAGGCAAACGTCTACAGCAACACTCCTGGTAGAAAGGACCTTGATGACCTCATAGCCATGTGACCAGTAATATTGCTAGGTTACTGGTCACATGGTGATGATGTCATCTAAGGTCCTAGAGAATCACAGCTCTCACAGTATGCTGCCTGGAGTGCCGGCAGGCATGGCATGGCAGCACCCCCTCTGTAGCTGACAGCCTGACACCCGGGGAAGTGGCTAGCAGGGCTCAAGAGGCAGCTGCTTTGGGCACCCCAGGAGCAACTGGGCCCAGGGCAGCTGCCCCTTTTGCAAGACGGCCCTGGCTAGCACATCCGCAATACCCAGTCCCCATAGCTCTGTGTGCTTTTATTGTGTAAAAAAACGATTTGATACATATGCAAATTAACCTAAGATGAGTCCTGTATGTGACTCATCTCACATATAGGACTCCTCTCAGGTTAATTTACATATGTATCAAATCGGGTTTTTTTTACACAATAAAAGCACACAGAGCTATGGGGACTGGATATTGCGGATGTGCTAGCGGCCATCTAGCAACCCATGTCCTCAGCTCTATACACAAAATCCCGGTGACAGGTTCCCTTTAAGATGGGTCAGAAAAGACCATTGTATGTTGAAAATATTGTATCCTGAGGCCATTGTATCCTGATGGAGCACTGTACTAGCGATATGCTCCCATTGTGCGAGATAGGAATACCTCTTTAAGGGATTACACAGATAATGTATTTTTATATTCTAACCAGAAAGAGCTGCTGGAAGGACATGTAGTACCTCACTGTACTATGGAGAGGCACTACTAGACAGCCAGCCACATTGAATGTGGTTACATTGGTCTAGGAAACAACATTGCATGTGTACACTGCATATGAGGGAGCTCATCCTGTGCCCTCAGTAAACATGGAGGAGAGCGGGGGGCCTGGAAACCTGCAAGCCTAAGGGGTCAGGGCTGAGCTGCCAGTCCATGAGGAAATAGAGAACGAAGGGTCACGTGTGAGGTTACTGTGTGAAGTAATTTCACAAAATCTTGAAACCCATGATGCCACCCATGCAACTAGGACCTCCCATCCAGGACAGGAAACCTGGAAAGATAAAATGGTTCACACCCCCACCACACCTCAGCAGGAGCATAGCTAAAGGCTCATGGGCCCTGGTGCAAGAGTTCAGCTTGTGCCCCTCCCCCTTCACTCAGCGCTGGTCCGTTCTAGGATGTGTCATCATGTTCCGATCCCTACAACTAAGTAGGCCGTTCACTAACCATTACATGGAGCAGGAGCTGCCATTGTTTGAGAGGACTTCTCTTCTTATTTTTGAGCCCCTCTCTAAGTTCTTTTTGCAAGGACTCCACCTACTTCAAGGATTTTGCACTACAATTGTGTGTTTTACCATGTTTAACCCCTTTTTACCCCATTTTCAGGTTATCAAGGGACTTTATTAATGCAACGTTTAAAGCAAAATACCCAGAAAGACTTTTCTGTGCTCAACTTGTTTAACAACAAAATTTTTGCACTTTAAAATGTTTTATACATGTTTTATACCCCATTTTAGGTATGGACTTTATCTTCTAAACCCATATGCTATACACATTAGGACCTTACTGCCCTAATGTGAGATCATTCTCTTATAACTATTTTGGCCGTAACACATCTACCATAAAAAGAGAAAATGTATGCGAAATATTTTATATATTTGCCTAGAATGTATTTTTGTGCATAACCCTTTATTTACAGGAGGTTATTGAAGAGTCATGATAATGCATTGCAATATTTATATTCACATGTGCATATTTGGTGGAGTGTATTTGGTGTATTTCAGGACACGGCTTAGAGATCCACAGCTTCAGACATTACCAACATCGAGGGCGACTTACATTTTACCATGGGTGTATGCAGCGTCCCACTACGTGTGTGGGCACTGCTTAAAAGCACTTTTTACCTTGTCAACAGTACTATGTTGTAATGTATGATTTTGTGTGTATGTATCTGTAAAAACCCTGTTACCAGGCAGATTAGGTGAAATTTATACATCCCGCCACTAGATGGGGATATAGTTCAGGTCTTATATATACCTAGGTCAGGCCTAGTGAGACAGATTAGTCGAGGCAGATCAGAGTACAGAGGAGTTCAGACAAGTGGAGTAAAAATGTAGTCCAGAAGAGAGCAGATCTGAGGTAGTCAGATCAGATTAGTGGGAGAGAAGATAGAGTGAAGACTTCATGACACAGATTAGTGAGTGGAGCCAACTTCGCTAGGAGGTGATACTCAGATGTTAGGTGCAGAAGAGCGTTTTCCTTCTGTGGCCGGACTATAGACTTGCATCCCTGACCAGTAGGAGAAGAGTTTGCTTCCCTGGAAAAGAAACAAGAATTCCTAGGAATCATCGGTGATAAGAGCCATTTTTGAGGGCCACAGACACCTTTGCGTGGTGGAGGTTTATAGCTTCAGGCAGCCACACCAAACTTCAGAGAGACAGTCGAGTTTTCCTGTCTAAAATATTAAGCTTGTAGGGAGAGACAAGGAATAGGATCCAACACATCTAAAGGCACCAGGTACACCTAACCCACTGCTCCAAAATCACGAAACCTAAAAAGCCTAGAAACAGTGGATTTGTACTGCTGCAACCAAAAGACATCCAAAGTAAAAGTTGTGAGTTGCATCATACCACTGTCTACCTCATTATTACTTCTTATGGTTGTACCACCATTAACGGTACTGGCGTCACAACAAAAACCATCAAGGGACTCAGCTGCAACAAGCACCCTAAGCACCCCTAATATCAAGGGCACCTCAACCACCATCTTGGCTGATGCTTCCTACCACAGAGCGTGCCCCGGAGGATTTCGTGCTGTCCACCTCAACACTGTGCTGCCAGCCCAGGGAGGCTTTCTGCTAACCGTGAGTAAAATGATGAACTGTGTGTTACATCATTTGGCCCCTCATCGGTCCACCGTGCACCTCACGTGTTGCCCCTGCGACTGGCTGGCTGCAGAATGAGCTCCGAACGCCGAAGGAGGAGTGAGGCTAAGGGAAGAATAGGCCAGGGAAATAGAATTCTTAACCAATCTAGCAATAACACTAGTAGAGACTTTCCACCCTCTAGCTCTACCCAAAAACTGAATAAGAAGATTCTCATCTATTCTCTAAGATGATGTGGAGTCTAGGTAAAAAACTAAACACCTTCTGACATCAAGGCAATGGAATCTTTCTTCCAACAGATTGGTTGGATTTGGACAGAAGGGGAGTAGAATCACATCCTGACTTCTATGAAATCGGAGACCACCTTAGGCTGAAAGGATGGAAGCGGTCTAATAATCACCTTGTCCTCTAAAATGGTAGTATAGGGAGGGAATGCAAAGAAAGCCTGCATTTCTGAAACCCGTCTAGCAGATTTTATAGCTAAAAGGAAGGCCATTTTGAAAGTAAGCATTTTAATTGAAATCTCAGTTAATGGTTAAAATGGCTTTTGTGATAGGACCGAAAGGACAGTATTCAAATCCCAGGGGGGAGACAAGGGTCTTAAAGAAGGGTGCATTCTTGATGCTGCCGACAAGAATCTTTAAACCCATGGATGATATGCTAATCTGGAATCAAAGAAATAACTTAAAACAGCTACCTGGACTTTTAACTTAGATGCTTTAAGATTCCTGTCTATCCCTGCTTGCAAAAACTCTGAGATCTTTGGCATGTCAGGAGACTTAAAGGAGTCTGGGCTATGTCCTAAGAAGGCTCAAAAAAAACATTCCAAACTTTGTTATATTTTCTTGAGGTAACCACCTTCCTACTCTTCAGCATAGTGGAGACTACTTTGGCGGATAATCCCCTTCTAGACCAAACTAGAAGACTGGAGTACCAGGACCTCTTTGGCTACATTGGAGCTATCAGGATAAGATAGGCCCCCGCTCTTTTTATTTTCTTCAATACCTGGAGAATAAGGCAAAATGGAGGGAAGGCATACCCTAATTCCTGGCTCCAGTCCTGTGCTAACCCGTCTTTTGCTAACGGGCCATCCAAATGGTTGAGGGAGAAGAACCTCTCTAATTTTCTGTTGGCTCTTTAGGCAAAAAGGTCCAGAGTGGACTATTTGCTAAAAATGTCTTTGCTGAGACACCATTCTCCTTGTTTTAAGGAGACTCAACTTAGGAAGTCTGCTATGACGTTCTCCTTCCCCTTCAGATGCACTGCTGACAGAAAAAGCCTTCTCTTCTCTGCTATATAAAAGATCTTCTGGCATAGAATTAAAAGGGAAGGGACTCTGGTTCCCCCTTGACGGTTTATGTAGGCCACTGCTGTAGAATTGTCGGAATAGAAGACAATCTTCCTGTGTTTTACCTCTGGTATAGCCAACTTCAGTGCCATCTCTACTGCCTTTAACTCATTGAAATTGTAGGATGATTTCCTTGTGTTCAAGTCCCATCTCCCCTGCCAGCTCCTGTTCTGGGAGTGGGCCCCCCAACCCCAAAGGCTGGCGTCTGTGGTAATTATACTTGGGTCTAGAAATGTCCATGGAACCCCTGCGGATAGATTCTCCGGAATTGTCCACCACGTCTTTGAAGAAAGGTGGAAACTCTGATCCAAGGTATAATGGGAGCCGTCCCATGATTTTAGGATGTTTGCCTGAAGCTCTCTGGAGTGGATCTGTGCATAAGGTACTGCTGGAATCACTGATGTCATCTTCCCAAGGGCCGCCATTGCTTCCCTGAAAGTACACTGGTAGGAAAGGAAGACTGACCATACTTGTTCCCTGATCGACTCCTTCCTTGGAAGCGGAAGAAAACTTGTCCAGCTGAATTCCTAAGAAAATGCAAACTTGAGAAGGAATCAGGTATGATTTTTTCCAGTTTATTTTCTTTTTGGACTGAGAGACTATAAAAAAATAATCCAGATAGGGCAATAGCGTAATTCCAGACAGTCTTACAAAAGCCGCTACTTCTGCTACTACTTTGGTAAAGACTCTGGGAGCCTGAGAAACCTCAAAGGGCAGTGCTCTGTATTGGAGATGCAGCAACTCTCCCTGGACCCAGACTGCTGCTGTTAAAAACTTTTGGGAGGAAGCATGGATTGGAACATGGTAATATGCATCTTCCAGATCCAAGCTTGCCATCCAGCAATCCTGGAAGAGGAGATCTACAGTTAATTTAATCGTCTCCATACAAATTTTTTTGTAGACCAGAGATTTGTTTAATTATTTTAGATTTAAAATCACTCTGTCACAACCATGGTCATGGTCGTGACTCCTGAACCGCATGCTGTTGCCGGCGGTTTGGTTTCGTTGTTCAACCACAGATGAGGGCCGCTAGTATGTTTCATCACTTGTGGTTGCCGCTGGTGCTAGGCTGCTTGCTGCTATGTGCATGCAGTTGCACCTGGCAACCTCTCTTTATAGGTGTGCCTTTTATCGGTGTGCACGGGTTTACATGTTTTCTGTGCACTTTCCCCTTTAAGTGGTTGTCTTCCCTTCCCTGGTGTGAGAAGGGTTAATTCCTTCCTAGTGTGTGTGCACTGGGTGTGTCTGAGTGTGGGTGTGGCTACATGGGCTTTAAAGCCTCAGTTGAGACCTGATGTCTGAGGGGTACTCCAGCCTTGTAGTAAGCTGGAGGCGCCCTCCTGGTCTCTAATACCAACTGCCAGTGGGGTCCACCCTTCTGGTCATGAATAATACCTTGTCTGATGTTATGTAGATGTGTATGTGGTTGCTTGTTTATTGCACCTT
This sequence comes from Bufo gargarizans, assembly GCF_014858855.1. Taxonomy (NCBI): domain Eukaryota; kingdom Metazoa; phylum Chordata; class Amphibia; order Anura; family Bufonidae; genus Bufo; species Bufo gargarizans. Next base: position 43,952,971 of record NC_058090.1, on the reverse strand, counting down.
ATGGTTTCCTGGTTCCCCGTGTGATGTGTGGTGTGTGCTGTGTCCTTTCTGTTGTTGTGGACAACAGCACTTGTACATGGGTTCCAGACTGTGTGTCTGTGGCAGGTAGGTGAGGTTTTAGTTTCCACGTACCTGCCATTGCCATAAGTTGTATTGGTTTCCCCTTACTTACAGCTTGGCCATTTTAGGCTCCTTTTTCTCCATGTCCAGGAGGAACAGGTAGTCTACCCAGCTCCTAGCTTAGGGACCTGCGGAGGGTTAGTAGGGACCCGAGGTTCCAGAGCATGAGTCCTCCTACCTTCAAGGTCGGGTGCCGCTAGGAGTTAGGGTCAGATTAGGGAAGCTTTAGGAGGAGACCTGCTCCCTAATTCTGTCTTCCTGGCCGAGTCATGACTACCAACGTCAGGCATCGCACGGCTGAGGGTTTTCCCCATCCTCAGCCGTGACAGTATGACCAGAAAGGCTCCTCATCTGGTTTCCCTCGAGAGAGGGTGCAGCATGTACCGCCATCTGCTGATGGGGTGCATGCGCGTTCTCCAGAGGGAGAGCGTTATGGGGGTTTCGCCGCTGACGGCCCGGTGAATGGCTTTTCCCCGCCATCCCTTCACCGTGTTCTGTCTTGGCGTCCCCTTATTTTTATTTTTGCACTGTTGTTTGTTTGGTCTGCGGTTGCACACCTTCGAAAGAGGGTGCAGCATGCAGTGTCATCTGCTTTTGGCCTGCATGCGCGTTCTCCGGAGGGAGAGCGTTTTGGGGATCACCGTTAAAGGCGCGGTTGGTGGCATATTCCCCGCCACCTTACCTTCCGTGTCCGTGTTGGTGATCCCTCGTCCCTCTCCATGTTCCTATCTCTGGTCGTCTGCTGGCAGCATTCCGTTAGTGGTCCGGCTGTGTGCTGGTTAGGAGTGTCTGCTGGCAGTGACTGGAGTGGGGACGTCAGTGGGGAGTGGACGCTGTGTCAGTGCGTTCTCCCCGGGCTGTTTCTTTGCTGGTCTCCGGTTCCTGTGTGTTGTTCCGGAGCCTGGCAGTCGGCTCCTGGTCCCTGTGTGTTGCTCCAGGGGCCGGCAGCAGTCCTGGGGAGACGCGCATATATTGACATGATTCCCCTTCTCCTATCCCCTTGTATGGGTCCCTCTCTGGTTTTCCTATTTTTTTTTGGTGGGGGGGCTTTGAGGGGTGGGAGTGTCACGACCATGGTCATGGTCGTGACTCCTGAACCGCATGCTGTTGCCGGCGGTTTGGTTTCGTTGTTCAACCACAGGTGAGGGCCGCAAGTATGTTGCATCACTTGTGGTTGCCGCTGGCAACATGTTATTTTGTATGTCGCAGTATTGCAGCCTGAGCTGGTGCTAGGCTGCTTGCTGCTATGTGCATGCAGTTGCACCTGGCAACCTCTCTTTATAGGTGTGCCTTTTATCGGTGTGCACGGGTTTACATGTTTTCTGTGCACTTTCCCCGTTAAGTGGTAGTCTTCCCTTCCCTGGTGTGAGAAGGGTTAATTCCTTCCTAGTGTGTGTGCACTGGGTGTGTCTGAGTGTGGGTGTGGCTACATGGGCTTTAAAGCCTCAGTTGAGACCTGATGTCTGAGGGGTACTCCAGCCTTGTAGTGGGCTGGAGGCGCCCCCCTGGTCTCTAATACCAACTGCCAGTGGGGTCCACCCTTCTGGTCATAAATAATACTTTGTTTGATGTTATGTAGATGTGTATGTGGTTGCTTGTTTATTGCACCTTATGGTTTCCTGGTTCCCCGTGTGATGTGTGCTGTGTCCTTTCTGTTGTTGTGGACAACAGCACTTGTACATGGGTTCCAGGCTGTGTGTCTGTGGCAGGTAGGTGAGGTTTTAGTTTCCACGTACCTGCCATTGCCATAAGTTGTATTGGTTTCCCCTTATTTACAGCTTAGCCATTTTAGGCTCCTCTTTCTCCATGTCCAGGAGGAACAGGTAGTCTACCCAGCTCCTAGCTTAAGGACCTGCGGAGGGTTAGTAGGGACCCGAGGTTCCAGAGCATGAGTCCTCCTACCTTCAAGGTCGGCTCATGCCACTAGGAGTTAGGGTCAGATTAGAGAAGCTTTAGGAGGTGACCTGCTCCCTAATTCTGTCTTCCTGGCCGAGTCGTGACTACCAACGTCAGGCATCGCACGGCTGAGGGTTTTCCCCATCCTCAGCCGTGACACACTCTGAATGTTCCATTTGGTTTCTTTACCAAAAATAGAGGGGAATAAAACCCTTTGCCCCTCTCTGTTTTGGGAACCGGAAAACTACCCCTTTGTCCAAGAGGAAGAAAACTTCTAACTCCAAAGCATTTCTTCTTTCCGGATTTTTGGGACACGCTGTCTGGTCAAAAAAAAATCTGGTGGATGAGAAAGGAATTCCAGCCGGAATCCGTTTTCTATCACACTTAGGATCCTTTTGTTCTGAGAAATGGACCTCCAGGCTGGGAGAAACAGACAGTCTTGCCCCGATCTGAGATCTGGAGTCATTATTGTTTGTCATTTGGTCTATTGTCCTGGGGCTTGAACAAAAAAAAAAAAAAAAAAAAAAGATCATTTAGGAAATTTCTCCCCGTCTTTCCTGAACTGGAAAATCCCTCTTTTTATCTGAGGCCCTCTCTAGGATGTCATCAAACGAGGAACCAAACAGCCTAGAACCCTCACATGGAAGAGAGCAGAGTCTACAGTCGTGGCCAAAAGTTTTGAGAATGACGCAAATATTAGTTTTCACAAAGTTTGCTGCTAAACTGCTTTTAGATCTTTGTTTCAGTTGTTTCTGTGATGTAGTGAAATATAATTACACACACTTCATACGCTTCAAAGGATTTTATCGACAATTACATGACATTTATGCAAAGAGTCAGTATTTGCAGTGTTGGCCCTTCTTTTTCAGGACCTCTGCAATTCGACTGGGCATGCTCTCAATCAACTTCTGGGCCAATTCCTGACTGATAGCAACCCATTCTTTCATCACTTCTTGGAGTTTGTCAGAATTAGTGGGTTTTTGTTTGTCCACCCGCCTCTTGAGGATTGACCACAAGTTATCAATGGGATTAAGATCCGGGGAGTTTCCAGGCCATGGACCCAAAATATCAATGTTTTGGTCCCCGAGCCACTTGGTTATCACTTTTGCCTTATGGCACGGTGCTCCATCGTGCTGGAAAATGCATTGTTCTTCACCAAACTTTTGTTGGATTGTTGGAAGAAGTTGCTGTTGGAGGGTGTTTTGGTACCATTCTTTATTCATGGCTGTGTTTTTGGGCAAAATTGTGAGTGAGCCCACTCCCTTGGATGAGAAGCAACCCCACACATGAATGGTCTCAGGATGCTTTACTGTTGGCATGACACAGGACTGATGGTAGCGCTCACCTTTTCTTCTCTGGACAAGCCTTTTTCCTGATGCCCCAAACAATCGGAAAGAGGCTTCATCAGAGAATATGACTTTGCCCCAGTCCTCAGCAGTCCATTCACCATATTTTCTGCAGAAGATCAATCTGTCCCTGATGGGTTTTTTTTTGAGAGAAGTGGCTTCTTTGCTGCCCTTCTTGACACCAGGCCATCTTCCAAAAGTCTTCGCCTCACTGTGCGTGCAGATGCGCTCACACCTGCCTGCTGCCATTCCTGAGCAAGCTCTGCACTGGTGGCACTCCGATCCTACAGGTGAATCCTCTTTAGGAGACGATCCTGGCGCTTGCTGGACTTTCTTAGACGCCCTGAAGCCTTCTTAACAAGAATTGAACCTCTTTTCTTGAAGTTCTTGATGATTTTAAGCATCACCCTCCTTTTAACAGGTCAAGTCTGCCATTTCAACCCAATCAGCCTGACATAATTATCTCCAGCCTTGTGCTCGTCAACATTCTCACCTGAGTTAACAAGACGATTACTGAAATAATCTCAGCAGGTGCTTTAATGACAACAATGAAATGCAGTGGAAAGGTTTTTTGGGGATTAAGTTAATTTTCATGGCAAAGAAGGACTATGCAATTCATCTGATCACTCTTCATAACATTCTGGAGTATATGCAAATTGCTATTATAAAAACTTAAGCAGCAACTTTTCCAATTTCCAATATTTATGTAATTCTCAAAACTTTTGGCCACAACTGTAGACTTGGAACCCTGATCCCCTTCCATGATTTAAGCCAGATAGCCCGTCTAGCTGCGTTAGACATGGCAGCTGCTCTGGCAGAAAAGCGGATCGCATCAGTAGAAGTGTCCGCCAGGAAGTCTGCAGCTTTAGAAAATGTAGGGAGGGAAGATCGTAATTCCTCTCTAGGTATTTTGTCCCTAATATGAGCCAGCTGATCTAACCATAGCCTTAAGGACCTGGAGACCCAAGAGGCGGCAATGGCCAGCCTAAGACTTGTTGAAGCAGACTCCCAAGCAAGTCTAAGATAAATGTCTGCTTTTTTATCTGATGGATCTCCTAAGCAGCCTAAATCATTGAATGGTAGAGTTGATTTTTGGGCTATTTTAGCTACCGGGGCATCTACTGTCCCAGACGCCCGCTACCGACTCCTCAAATGGATATTTTCTTTTTGCAAAATTAGGAATGAAGAATTTTCTATCAGGATTTTTCCATTCTTTTCTGATAAGGGCTTCCATATTTTTATGAACGGAGAAAACTCTTTTAGGGCCGAGACCATCAAAAGCCTGGTCAGCAATAGATTTAAGTTGTTTTATATCCTCTAATTGCATGGTGGCTTTAGGTAAAGGCTCGGTATCTTCTGAGTGGAAAAAGAGCCCTCCCCGCTGAATCCTCATCTGAAGAGAAGAGATCATCTGATAAGGCCTGGCTGGATTCTCTATCCTCGTCCTCCCCAGAAATATCCAAATCAGAGTCCTTAATATAGGTAGACCTTTCTGGAGACCTTGGGCGACCAAGTGATTTAATAGAAGATTTAACTTCTGACCGTACCAAGGCCTTAATATTTCTAGATAAGCTGTGAGACTCTTCCATAACCAACTTATCTATACATGCTTGACATAGTGGTTTAACCTAAGAGGCTGCTGAAACTACTCTACATCCTCCACATTCTTTATGTTTAGTCTTTCTGGATGATTTCTTTGGTGTTTTTACTACCTACAACAATAAAGCAAAAACAACACCCAAAATTAATTAGGAGAGGATAAATCTCACGAATAGTAGAGTCAAGCTTCCCCACTCCTCAGGACCAATACCGGGCTTGTGGGCCTCGAGGGCTCCAGGGGCTCGGCGCGTCCTGCATCACCTGGTTCCGACATGCTGGTGGAAACCCAGATCCTGCACAGCACTGTGTGCACACAAGGCTGGCTGCCTTCTCCTGCAGCCAATTTATCAAACGTGCCTCGGATCCTTTTAACCCCTAGGCTGAAAAATTCCTAATCCAATGCATGAGGATGCCCACACCTCTCCCGGCCCGGCGCCCGGAAATTACATCAATGAGCACCCTGCTGCAATGGACTGGGAGCCGCCTGAACACAGCCACTGCAGCACCCCAATAAGGCTTGGGAGGAGGCAGGAAGAAGAGCAGGCTCGGGCTGCGGCTCCCAAGGAGACTGATGCCGCCAGGGATAGGTCCCTTTACGGTATAGTAGACCCGGACCTCCCCAGCCTCCCGAGGTGAGAACCAAAGCAACAGTAGGAGCCAGAGCTCCTCAGGTACCTCCTATCCGGAGGACAGGAAACCTAAACTGAGGTGTGGTGGTGGGGGTGTGAACCATTTTAGCTCTTCAGGTTTCCTGTCCTGGATGGGAGGTCCTAGTCGCGTGGGTGCCATCATGGATAAGGGGAAAAACTGATGGAAAAGGGGAAATTCAGATTAATAATCTATAATGAACAGTGTTATCCAGCTTTTCAAAAAAAAAAAAATACAATTCTGTCAGCATGTCATCCCTTGTGCCAGTATAAGAAAGAAACACATAAGGTAGGATTTATCAAAACTGGTGTAAAAGAAAAATGGCTTAGTTGTCTATAGCAACCACTGATCTGATAGTTACCCCCTTATCCTGTGGATAGGTAACTGGAATACCCCTTTAAGGGGTTATCCAAAGATGACTTGTGACAGATCAGATAGAAAACACTCTGTGGCTGGGTCCAGAGGGGGCTAAAACTCAACACAAATTCACAGCAAAACATGCACATGTTATACATGGACTTTACTCCGGATTGCGCTGCAGATTTACCTCAGGTTTCACTATATATGTGTATATATATATATATATATATATATATATATATATATATAAGAATGACACCGCAGCACATCCGTTTAGTGAAAAAAGTGGGACCCTTTATTCACCTATGCAACGTTTCGGTCCGCTTGCTGGGACCATGATAAAGCAATTGCTTGATAATGGTCCCAGCAAGCGGACCGAAACGTCGCATAGGTGAATAAAGGGTCCCACTTTTTTCACTAAACGGATGTGCTGCGGTGTCATTCTTTTTTCTATATGATACACCTTGGCAAGGTGACTCCACCGCTGGCACCCACACAATCTACTATCAGGAGTGCTGCCTTGAATTTCCATATATATATATAAAATCTCTATACACTGAATCTGCTATTGTCTAAACTCGCAGTTCTTATAATAAAGAGACTATAAAGGCTTGTTCTTTACCATGAGTCAATAATCTGTAACTGTTGACGACCCGGCTGCTGTACAACTATAGCTCTCAGCATGCTTCAACAGCCACAGGCTCCCAGGCATATTATAGATGGGAGCGCTAAATGGTAAGTTGAGCATTTGGCGCCCTCTTGTGTTTGCTTTAGAGAAACGTTAGAACAGGTACTCAATTTAGTTTTAGCAAATTTAAAAATATCCACACAAAAATATTAACGTGTACGTGAGAAAAAAGTTAAATGGCAATGCGATCTTTTAAATACGGCATCGCTGGAACATACATGGAGCGGTTTCCTATTCTTTTCAATAGGAGATTCAGCGCTGAATCTGCCCAAAGATAGGGCATGCTGCCTCTCTTTTAGGCTACTTTCACACTAGCGTTTTTGCGGATCCGTCAAAAATGCTTCAGTTACAATAATACAACCGCATGCATTCGTCATGAGCGGATCCGGTTGTATTATGTCTTATATAGGCATGACGGATCAGTCATGAACACCACTAAAAGTCAATGGGGGACGGATCAGTTTTCTATTGTGTCATTGAAAATGGATGCGTCCCCGTTGACTTACATTGTGTGCCAGGGCCAGAGGTCGTGCTACATTTTTTCTGGAAGAGTAAAAATACTCCTCTTACCATTTTGAGAAGTATTTTCAGCCGATGAGTACGAAAGTTACAGTAATTCAAATAGTTAATACGAAGGCCTACATAACATTAAGGGGTTTCTATCCGTCTTGCACAGAAAAATGATGCTTGCACCCGTTTTAGGGAGAAGGATAGGACTATTCTATAGAAGGCAGGACGTTGTATAAAATGTGGAACGCGCACAGCCGGTAACCGTGTTTTGCGGATCCACAATTTAGGGACCGCAAAACAGGCTACGGTCATGTGCATGAACCCTTAAAAGGGTTTTCTCATCTGAGACAATGGGGGCATATCGCTAGGATATGCCCCCATTGTCTGATAGGTGCGGGCTCCACCGCTGGGACCCCCACCTATATCGTGTGGTGGCTGGAGGACTCCGGTCCGGCCACCAAGCGCTGTCCCCATAAAAGTGGCCCGACGGCCACCAAGCGCTGTCCCATTCTCTTCTAGGGGCCCGACGGAAATAGCCGAGCGCTCAGCTATTTTCGACGGCCCCATAGAAATGAATGGAGGGTGGCAGCGCATGCACAGTGTGCCCTCCACCATATTTGGGCTCCGTTTAGGAGATAGGTGTGGGTCCCAGTGGTGGGACCCGCACCTATCAGACAATGGGGGCATATGCTTCAGATCAGAAAACCCCCTAAGAACATTGCCTTTTTCTGAATCCTTGGTTTGGTTTCAAAACTGTATTAAAAACAAAAAAAAAAAAACCTGCCCATTTGGCCCTACCCTAAAGGTGCCTTCACACTCTGCAGATTTTGTTGCATAGGTTTCTGCGACTGAAAATCATTTCCATTAATCTAAATGGAGCTTGCAGAAATCCACGTGCTTCCCAGCAAAATAACCCCATTCAGATAAATCAAACTGATTTGCAGTCACAGAAATTTCTGAAACAAAATCTGGAACGTATGATCCTTGCACTTCCAGGTCCATGCAGCCACGCCACAAAAGATAGGCCATTTCCTATCTTTGGCTACAACATGCTGATTGTGGACCTATGGAAGTCAATAAGTTCGCACCTCGATGCAGCACGCACATGGCCGGTGTCTGTGTTTTGCAGATCTGCGGTTTGCAAAACGGACATGGTTGTGTGCATGGAGCTGGAGGAGAAGCAGCTTGGCAGCGGTAATGGGGCTCTATAGATGGCCAAAAATGATATTTCTGGTCTTGTTTACATCAGGGAGGAGACCTGATGTGGTTTACATGCCTTTTGGAGTTTTTTTTATACTTTTTATTTTTTAGTTTATTCCCATTGGATCATAACCCTTTAACCCCTTAGGGATCCATGACGTACCGGTGCGTCATGTATAGTTCCGATCACCGCCGCCCGGCGGGCGGTGATCGGAACCTGGTGCCTGCTCAAATCATTGAGCAGGCACCTAGGCTAAATGCGCGGAGGGGTCCCGTGACCCCCGTCGTCGGCGATCACCGCAAACCGCAGGTCAATTCAGACCTGCGGTTTGCGGCTTTTTATTGTGCGGGCGGGCGGCGGTAGTCGGCAGTGCCATCGGTTCCCCATGGGGCTGTGGGGGGGGACCCGATGGCATGGAAGGCAGCGCGATGCCTAAGAAAGGCATCGCGCTGCCTTCAGGTGACGAGCCTGTGAGATCCAGCCCCCTGGATCTCACAGGCCAGAAGCTGTATGAGTAATACACACAGTATTACGCATACAGCCAATGCATTCCAATACAGAAGTATTGGAATGCATTGTAAAGGATTAGACCCCCAAAAGTTCAAGTCCCAAAGTGGGACAAAAAATAAAGTGAAAAGAAAAAGTTGAAAAAATAAAGTTTTCCCCCCAAAAAATTACAAGTTTCAAGTAAAAATAAACAAAAACGTCATTTAAGTAAAAAAATAAAAGTTAAAAAAATTGGTAAAAAATAGGGCAAAAAAAGTATACATATTAGGTATCGCAACGTCCGTATCGACCGTCTCTATAAACATATCACATGACCTAACCCTTCAGATGAACACCGTAAAAGATAAAAAATAAAAACTGTGCTAAATAAACAATTTTTTTGTCACCTTACATCACAAAAAGTACAACAGCAAGCGATAAAAAAGGCGTTTGCCCACCAAAATAGTACCAATCTAACCGTCACCTCATCCCGCAAAAAATGAGCCCCTACCTGAGACAATCGCCCAAAAAAAAAAAACTATGGGTCAGAATATGGAGACACTAAAACATCATTTTTTTTTGTTTTAAAAAAGCTGTTATTGTGTAAAACTTACATAAATAAAAAAAGTATACATATTACGTATCGCCGCGTCCGTATCGACCGGCTCTATAAAAATATCACATGATATAACCCCTTAGATGAACACCGTAAAAAAATGTAAATAAAAACTGTGCTAAAAAATTTTTTTTTGTCACCTTACATCACAAAAAGTGTAATAGCAAGCGATCAAAAAGTCAAACACACCAAAATAGTGCCAATAAAACCGTCATCTCATCCCGTAAAAATCATACCCTACCCAAGGTAATTGCCCCAAAAGTGAAAAAATTACAGCTCTCAGACTATGGAAACACTAAAACATGATTTTTTTTTGCTTCAAAAAAGAAATCATTGCGTAAAACTTACATAAATAAGAAAAGTATACATATTAGGTATCGCTGCATCTGTGACAACCTGGTCTCTAAAAATATCATATGATCTAACCTGTCAGATGAATGTTGTAAATAGCAAAAAATAAAATCGTGACAAAACAGCTATTTCTTGTTATCTTGCCTCACAAAAAGTGTAATATAGAGCAACCAAAAATCATATGTACCTTAAACTAGTACCAACAATACTGCCACCCTATCCCGTAGTTTCTAAAATGGGGCAATTTTTTTTGGAGTTTCTACTCTAGGGGTGCATCAGGGAGGCTTCAAATGGGACATGGTGTCCAAAAAACCAGTCCAGCAAAATCTGCCTTCCAAAAACCATATGGCATTCCTTTCCTTCTGCGCCCTACCGTGTGCCCGTACAGCCGTTTACGACCACATATGGGGTGTTTCTGTAAACTACAGAATCAGGACCATAAATATTGAGTTTGGTTTGGCTGTTAACCCTTGCTTTGCAACTGGGAAAAATAAATTAAAATGGAAAATTTGCCCAAAAATTTCAATTCTGAAATGTCATCTCCATTTGCCAATAACTCTTGTTGAACACCTAAAGGGTTAACAACGTTTGTAAAATCTGTTTTGAATACCTTGAGGGGTGTAGTTTCTTAGATGGGGTCACTTTTATGGAGTTTCTACTCTAGGGTTGCATCAGGGGGGCTTCAAATGGGACATGGTGTCAAAAAAAACAGTCCAGCAAAATCTGCCTTCCAAAAACCGTATGGCATTCCTTTCCTTCTGTGTCCTGCCGTGTGCCCGTACAGTAGTTTACAACCACATATGGGGTGTTTCTGTAAACTACAGAATCAGGGCCATAAATATTGAGTTTGGTTTGGCTGTTAACCCTTGCTTTGTAACTGGAAAAAAATTATTAAAATAGAAAATCTGCTAAAAAAGTTAAATTTTGAAATTGTATCTCTATTTTCCATTTCCATAACTGGAAAAAAGTTATTAAAAAGGTAAATCTGCCCCCAAAAAAATTAAAATTGTATCTCTATTTTCCATTAATTCTTGTGGAACACCTAAAGGGTTAACAAAGTTTGTAAAATCAGTTTTGAATACCTTGAGGGTGTAGTTTATAGAATGGGGTCATTTTTTGGTGGTTTCTATTATGTAAGCCTCGCAAAGTGACTTCAGACCTGAACTGGTCACTAAAAATTGGGTTTTTGAAAATTTCTGAAAAATTTCAAGATTTGCTTCTATACTTCTAAGCCTTGTAACATCCCTAAAAAATAATGATCCAAACATGAAGTGGACATATGGGGAATGTAAAGTAATAACTATTTTTTCAGGTATTACTATGTATTATAGAAGTAGAGAAATTGAAACTTTGAAATTTGCAATTTTAAATTTTTTGGGGTAAATTTGGTATTTTTTTTATAAATAAAAATGATTTTTTTTTTACTTCATTTTGCCAGTTTCATGAAGTACAATATGTGACGAAAAAACAATCTCAGAATGGCCTGCATAAGTCAAAGCATTTTAATGTTATCAGCACTTAAAGTTACACTGGTCAGATTTGCAAAAAATGGCCAAGTCCGTAAGGTGAAAAAGGGCCGAGTCCTTAAGGGGTTAAGTAATTATCCTGAAAGAAAATAATGTTAACATGAAGTGTGTCGTCTTTGATCTTCCAGACTGCCAGTACTTTTTACTTATTTCGGCATTGCAGTATATAGCGACTGCATGGCAAAGTAGGTTGAGCTAACGCCAGATGTTAGTGGATTTTATTCTCTTAAGGAAAAAAAAAACTGCAATCTTTTGGAATTGTAAGGATTATCTATGCTAAGCGGAAACAGATAATCAAAAATTAAGAACTTGTTCTTTTTTATTTTTTTATATTTTACCAAATTCACTTTTTATGAAGTGAGAATTGCACATACGGTATGTAACAGACAAGCTGATCCCTGTACACATCAAAGTATACCAGTAGTCAACGTATAATTAGTTGTAGAAATAATGCAGCTCAACAAAATGTTAATAATAATAATAATTGGAGATGAGCAAATTATCAAATCTCAGCCTGATAGAACGTTAAATGTGAAAATAATAAAGTTTTTATTAGACTCAATCAATAGGGTAATAGATAAAATCAGGCATACAGGGAATCAGAAGTGCGGAGAGGGATCAGGTAATAGACCGTCCGACACTCTGAAAGCCTGACTAGTAACCTGTGTATCGGGCTAACACTCAGTGTTGGAACACACTGATGGAAGTGTAGCCTGTAACAACAGGATTTGGCTGCTTCGCTCTTATAAAATAAAAGATGAGAAAATAGCTTAATACTTTCAAGACCAGTGCCTTCAATTGCCTGAATTTCCATAGCAAAATCTTTACCTTTTAGAATGACAAATTCAAAGGGTGTTTTTTTGTGTGGCACAGATAGGCAGGGCCAGGACGAGGTATGTTGGTGCCCTAGGCAGAGCAGGCAAATTGCATCCCCCCGAATCAATTCACACTGACCCTACTATCTTATAAAGATATTTAAAAGCATTTTATAAGAAGCAGTCACAGGTGATGTATCCAGGGATTTCATTTGTTCACTTTCTTTTTATTCTCCATCTGGTCCAGACCATCAGGCACAGGCGTCTTTGGCCAGAGGTACACTACCCCCTCTGCTGTATAAAAACACACCAGGACTAATAAATGGCACGCTGTAGATGGGGCCTTTTACAGATTTTACATTGGGTTACATCTCTGCCTCACCCTCTATAGCAAAGAACCCCCCTATCCTGCTATTTCTTTAACTTTGCCATCCTGTAGCTTCCACCAATACTGTGTCCACTGCCCTGTGTGCCTACATTACTGTACTGATCGTGCTGCCCAATGCCCCCCCCAATTACTGTACTGCCAATATAAAAGAGCCAAAGTAACCCCCCCTCAGACCAGTCGCAAAATTAATACAGACAATAAAATTAATACAGACCCCAGATTAGCCCAACATTTATACAAACCCCAGATAAGACCCTAAATTTATACAGACCACAAATTCATACAGACCCTGGAATCAGACCCCAAATTCATATGGCCCCCTATAACCTCCTTCCCTTAAATGCATATCTCATATCAAAAACCAAATTAACGTGGCTCCCTAAAACCCACACCCCACCCACTTAAATCAGATCTCAGATCAGCCCTCAAAATTTATGTGGCCACCTATACCCCCTTCCCTCAGATCCCTGCAGACTTCAGATCAAACCCCAAATTAATGTGTTCCCTCACTCAGATCAGCTCCAATATTCATGTGCCCCCAAACAGATAAGACCCCAAAATTCATGTGTAACCCCTCCGACAGATCCTTGCAGACCTCAGGTCAAAATCCCTCCACTCAGATCCTTGCAGACCTCAGATCAGACACCACACCCTCAGATCTCTGCAGACCTTAGATAAGGCACACCCCCTCGAGAGCCCTGCAGACCTTAGCTCAGACACCACCCCTCAGATCCCTGCAGACAGGGGTGCACCACCAATGAGACCAGGTGAGGTGATCGCCTCAGGCAGCACCAGGTAGGGGCAAGAGGGGGCAGCGGAAGGGCCATGGGGAATGAGCGCTTTCATTGTGGCAAAACGGTTAGGTTAAGAAATTGGCATTTGCGGGGCACCGTTTCAGTTTTTGCCTCAGGCAGTAGAAAGGCTAGATGCACCGCTGCCTGCAGACCATCGTTAGATTAGATACAAAATAAAACCACTCACCTCTCCAGCTCCAGACAGCTCCGTCACTCTGCAGTTCGGCTCTTCTTGCCACTCTGCACTGTGACATGATGTCTGCACAGGGTCAGGTCAGAGGACACGTCTACGCGCACTATGACCTGACTCTGTACTAAGTCAGGCCAGTGCGGCTGCTGGAAGAAGAGCCAGGAGAGGTGAGTGATAGCAGTAATACACTCACCTCTCCCTGGGTCGTAGCTCCTGTGTACTAATGAGCGCTTCCACAATGGAAGTGCTCATTAGTAACAATTGGCCAGTAATAAATGGCCACCTCACCGTTCCATACATGCAAACAGTCCTGATATTGCTTGGACAATCACACTCCAAGCAACGCACTCAGCATTTTTTGTGACAGAGAATGGATCATATTAAATTCTTGTCTAAGCAGCGTGAATTGCCAATAATGAGGTTTCCCGGGAATACTGTGCTTTGTAACAGATATGCTTACTTTGTGTAAAAAAAAATTGGGATCCTCCTGACCTGTTCTCACCATGTAAACTAATCCCTCTGGTTTCCATCCTGTATGTAGCACTTCATTTTCCTGTATCCAACCAAAACCCTGATGCACCCACCTCTTCTTTTTCTGCCTCTGCTACTGCACCTCTAGGGTGGCCAGATGTCCGGTCTTGGCTCCCTGTCCTCCGTCTGGCACAAGGCCTGCACAGACACAGGGTTGTCCTCCTTTTCAGTAGCTCATGCTCAGACAGCAGCATTGCAGCCACAAACTGACTGAGGCTTCAGTAGAGGCAGCGGAGGTGTCACTCTGTGACAGACTATGGTGGAATCAACCTGGGACCTGTGCTGTTGCTCTGAGCAGTGGAACAGAGGCCTGAGCAGCGCCGATGCTGACTGTACATGCACGGCTCACATATGGGTACACCCAGAAATGTAGCGGTGCATGCACTCTTGGCATCTGCACTGCTTAGACAGCAAAGCTCCTGTTCTTACGCCGCAGGTGTGAGATTGACCGGGCAAAGCGAGATGTCTGGCCGTGTCAATCAAGGAGGAGGGGGGAGTCTCTTGAGCAGCGTCGACAGGCCCTTACTGCTCACCTTCATAAATTATTATTTTAAAACCTGATTAAAGCGGATGTGCATCCTGAGGATAGGTCATTAATATTATGCCACTGCACAACCCCATTAAGGGCAGCCACATATATATATGTTCTAGCTGCATGGGGCATCAGCAGGTACAACATAAATGTGAACCTTGTGGCTGTCTAGTGGTCAAAAAAGACCAGCAGCAGAGGCTGCAATTCTCATAGTGATGATAGTAATAATAATAGTACGGTTCATTTATCAAGACCGGCGTCTAAAGCCCTTTAGCTGGCAGTAGATCCGCCACTACATAACCATAACTTCAGCGCATCCACTGCGTGACTAAATGTACCAGATTCCTTGCTGGATTACATTTAGACCATTTTCTATGCCTAAAACAGGCGTAAAAAACGGTGAATAAGATGGGCCTGCCAGCCCGTCCCCTTCCCCATCCATGCCACGGGGGAAAAAAAAATTGATTATTTGCGCCGCAATCTGCGGTAGAAATACTCCTACTATAGGTGTATTTCTCATAGTAAATGAGCCTCAATGTTTGTAAAATAAGAAACTTTTTCTTAAAATATATGTATTTAGAATTATACTCCCAGACCGGTCTATTAGTGCAGGTGACCCCTCTCTGCTCAGTAGAATGCTACTGGACACGGATCAGTCCTGTGTGTGGCGTCAGTCATGTGATCCCCACCTATGTAGGGCATTTATGTGGCATCAGGGTTACAAAACAAATATGCAGGATCAGCATGTGGCTACATCCACAGGATACCTAAATAGGCCTATTTTGGGGGTTTTGTGGTTATTACGATTCCTTCACTGTATATGTGTATTTACATGGATATCTCTAGAGGATATTGTCATGTTGTAAATAACGTTAACTGCAAAAAACTAACACGCACAGAGAACATGCTCAGAGACTGGCATACATGATGAGATGCTGCAGTACATAGACTGAAAGACATAACACGGAGAGGCTGCAGTATATTGTGTGATGGACATGATACAGGAATGCTGCTATATATAAACTGACAGATACATGGGTTCATATAATTCATTTATCAGGAGGGTAATATTTGAAGTCAGACTTTTCCATCCAAAGCCACTGCCTACGCTTCCGGGTGTTCGCTGAAATCATTGGAGCCTGCGCAGTAGGTATCTGGGTTGCCTAGGAAGCAGTAACAGACCCTCTGTCCATCCACAGATATCCAGAACAATGACACAGGCACAAGAATACAAGGTCAGGTGAGATGTCTGGCTATGTCAATCAAGGGGAGGAGGGGAAGCTGCCGGAGCTGTGTGGTGGAGACAGTACGGTGCTCTGAGGGCTCAGGCCAGCCCCTTACTGCCTCAAATACCTCATTTGGGAATGACACCACATAGAACCATAAAAAGGAACAGTTTAAATCAGCAGGATCAACCCTACCAGGCGGTATGTCTGTTTTTAAAAAAAAAGTTTTTATTTATCATTTTGCAAGATAAACATTTAAACAGTTCACTGAACCAAATACACACAAATCAGTGAGACATGTCAACAGCGATTTGGTACATTAAATAGATTCCACAAAACTCCATCAGTGAGATTCTTTCAAGCCTGAGTTCTCGCAGTTGCCTCTTAGTAATTATATAGTGAAGTTTGATATCATTCACTTACTCATGCACTCCACAGCAGCGCCGCAAGATCCCTACCTTACTTTAGGCTACCGATGTTTTGGCAGCCAGCCACAGTCCCCATGTTTTGTTAGATTTCTCCGGATTACCTCTAGCAAGATATGTCATTTTATACATTGGCAACGCTTCTTCTATAAGTGACACCCAATGTTGGACTGAGGGGACTTTAGGGACTTCCAATTCAACAGATTAGACTTCCTGACATAGAACATTAGGAGTCGATATAACATCTTAGAGTCTTTGGTTTGCAACAGATCCTCTACAAGACCTAACAAGCTATTTTCAGGGGAGCATACCGCCGGCAACCGTAACTTCAGTTTCAGGAACTCGTGAATTGCTGACCAGAATTCAGCAATTTTTGGGCAATCCCAAATCATGTGGATCAGAGTGCCAACTTCTCCATTGCATCTAGTGCATAGTGAGCTATTAAATCTACACATTCGTTCTAGTCTGACCGGGGTTAAATAAACTCTGTGTATCCACTTCACTTGTATCAGCTGATCTCTAGCACATATGACAGTATTCCTCCAGTTATGTATAATCTCCTTCTCATGCCTATCTTCTAATCTCTGAATATCCGTGTGCCACCTTGCCAAGACTCTGCTCAACGGGGAGGTTAACTGGGATATAAGCACTGAAAAAAGAGAAGATACTGGCTTACACAAATTTGTACGTATAACAATTTTTTCAACCTCTCCATATTCTATCTTGACCCTACCACTACCTAAATAAATTATTTGTGACCTCCTCGGGCCCTTTTTATTTACCGCCCTTGCTCCATTCGTCTTCCCCTTTTTGCACCCCCTTTACCAAAATAATATTAATAAAACACAGAGACCAGAGTCGGATTTTAATCGGCCACAGCAGCCATTTTATTAACCAATAAATAACAATAATTTTTTAACAATAATTTAACCCAGATGAGGGAGGTCCTAGAAGCCCCAAACGTATTAATCCACAAACAACCTGGCCAGTCCACCTTGCCTCCAGTCGTAGTACACCAGCTCGGAGCAACCAACTGATGTACGCCTCACCGAACCAACCAAGTGCCCAATCATGAGAGTCCAGCCCCACCATTGAGGCCCTCCAATTCTGAAGCACCAACCCATTCCACCAGCTTCGAGGACTTCCCACCACCAACTATGCGCAGCTTGACCCAACCTACAACCCCTCAAGCTTGCGTGTTGCTCTACACCCCTAAAGCCCTCTTAATCTCGCCCTGGAGCCACAGCAACCACAGATCAATGCCCACTGCATTAAGGTGAACACCATCAGACCTCCAAAATTCCCCCACACCCGACTCTAATTCCAGATGCCTAACCGCCACTGCCCAGTTCCTGGCCACAAACTTACCGATCGCCCTGTTCACCTTGATACGGGCCCTGTTAACCCGCTCAACAGAGGGCGCCTCCAGCAAAGTTCGCCAAGGTACTATGTCAGACCACACCATCACCAATTGTGGAAATAATGACCAAAGCCGCAAAATATCAAACTTTATACCTCTGATAAATTCCCTTACTGGCCTAATCCCCAAATAATTTCCCCTAACACGGAGCACTAAAATGTCAGAAGACCGTCACCTATTCAAACGCACGAACCGGTGAACCTCCTTCAATACACTCCCCCACAACATACCTCGTGACCCCAGCCACCTCACAACCACGACATCTCTCTGAAAACCCAATTGACGTCCGTTCAGCCGAACATCTGCCTGCAGCGCCCCCCAAAAAACAAACGAGTTTCCGAGGATCAAGACTAGAGCCGGTGAATAACCTGCTACGTAACAAAAGGGACACATTATTGCTCAACCTAACATGAAAATTCCTCTTATGAACTACCTATCCGCATGTAAGATCGGAACCTGATAGATTCCCATCTACCAATCCTTTTTATGAAATCTTCACTCATCCCTAACCTAACTGCCTCCGTTGCCGCCCCAATTCTAAAGGAATGACCCGTAAAATCTGTTGGTTCCACCCCCACCCCTAATAGCCATTTCTTAAAAACAGCCACAAATTGGAACCTCGATAGAAACTACCCATCTTCATGTCTAAGAAGAGGGCTGCTGCCAAAGCTCACACCCTCCCTGTAAACCTGAAAACACTGAAAGGGACACAAAGCGCACCCTGGCACTGAAAACAAACTTACACAGTGCCCTCTGCCTTCCCTATCTGTCTTAGACGCCCAAATCCTAACTACCACCCTGTCCACATCCTCACCATAGAGACCCCCAACACACCTGACTAATTCTGCCTACTGACCAATTTTTAACAGCAAAGCAAACCACATGGGCAGTCTTCGATCCTCCGTTCGCTTGCCCCTCCTCCAGCCCCTCAAAACCTGCTTAACCAAAAAGGTTTTAGTAACTTCTGCCATACCCCGTAACTTAAACCCGAAAGCCAAACCCGCCATACATCTGTTTAATTGCGCCACTGTCCAACCCTGCTCCTTGACATGACCCAGAAATAACAGCAACGGTACTTCCCCCCTCATCTACCTGCACTCCTAATGTTTCACATTACTGCTCCCACTCCCTCCAAGCTTTCCCATACGCGGCCCAAGTTCCTGCACTGAATGAAGACTGTAAAAGCCCTTCTAATGTACCTACAAGAGCTCCCATAGGGACCCCGGACACTCCAACCCTTCGAGTTCCGCTTCCGGTCTCCAAACGTCAAAAATGCTACCACTGTGAACGAGAAAGGGCATCCGCAATGCAATTAGAAACACCAGGCACGTGAACCGCCACCACCCATGTGTTAAACGATAAACAAAGTAACTCCAGATGTTGCAACAACCGCGCCGCTGGAGGAGATGAGGCGGTCAAACTATTGATCGCCTGCACCACCCCCAGATTATTGCAATCTTTCTGTTGCTGATTTTATTGCCCCACAACATCACTGAGAGAACTATGGGAAAGAGCTCCAAGAGCACCAAATTTTTAATCCACCCCTGTATAACCCAGGATTCTGGCCAGCGATTAGCACACCACTGCCTGTGGCAATAAACTCCAAATCCGACCCCCCAGCTGCATCCGAAAATAACTCAAAGTCGAAACTGTCCACCACATTCCCCATCACCAACGCTCTATTATTAAAATCCTTCAAAAACCCATCCCAAACCTTCAGATCCCTCTTCAATTCCCGACCCAACCTGATAAAATGATGCGGCGCAACCACCCCTGCAGGAGCCGCCGCCGACTGTTGACAAAATATCCAGCCCATCGGCATAATTCTGCAAGCAAAGTTCAACTTCCCCAAAAGAGATTGTAGGTTCCGCAGATGAATTTTGGACGACCTCCTCCCGTAAATCACAAACCTTGTCCTCAGGAAGCAGACACTCCATTTTCTCAGAGAAATATAGCCACCATTTTATATTGAATGACAAGATTGAACAGTTGAACCACCATCTTATGCATACCGCCATTTTGTGATATCTTTTCAACACGTGTTTTGTACATGGACTATCTTCTGTGGAGGCGGCAGTGTTATATATGAAGAAAAGTTGAAGTTAATAAAGAAGTTATTTCAAGCATTTGGTGTGCTCTTTAAACCTACTGTTTCCATAGAACGGCGCTAGAGGAATTACAGAGTAATACAGTCTGGTTAGACTAAAAGTCAAAGATATCAAAATTTTTCTAATGCCACAGCGCAAAAGGCACTTCATAGTGCTGCGCCTGCCACAAAAAGTCTATACCCGCGCTTATCTTCTTCCTTCTTTCCCTCATCCTTCTTTGAACTATCCAAATTAGAAGACTCCAGGGGGAGAAGTGAAAAAATATCAATGTACTCCCCCTTCCATATGCGCTCCCATACGTCCTGCTTCAAATGCGCCCCTAACGGACCTTCAAAGCACACATACACCTCCCCCCTTTGCGCATCATCCATCCTAGGCCTGTCCTGCTCACCCCCAACTTGAGTCTTAACTGACACTGATGCCCCAACCCGAGATTCCGAGCACCCCATGGTCCCACTCAACCCTGCACCTACCCCCCAAACCGGTAATGGGGACGAGCCCGCTACTCCTAACCCCGCAACCCAACCTGCGAGGCTACTTAATAACTGCCCTAGTCCCCCAACTAGTTCCCTAAGGCCCCCCCAACCCCCAGGCTGCTAACTAATGACTGAAAAACTCCCCACTTGGCCTCACCTGGCTGGCCGGGCGTTGTGAACCCTGCAGCCGATGGTCCTGTCTCCTGATGAACTACCCTCGTAGGCGATTCTTTGGCTCCTCCTGCTGCGAACCAGCCGTTGGCAGTCTGCACCCATGAATTCTCCATACTGGGTGCGCTCTCCCTCCCTTCAGACGCCTCCTTGTCCTCTTGGTGCCTCAGGCTAGGTCTAGCCTGCCTGTCAAATCTTTGAGACCTGTGCCCTCTAGTGGTTACTCTGTGCGCAGCCTCCATCCCAGTGCTGCTTTCTCTCCCTAGCCGAGCGGGCCTCCCTGCCACTAGGGGGAGCAAGGAACCCGCAGTTCCCGCGCCAATGCTGCCTGCTGGTGAACGCATGGAGGAGGACCCCCCGCCTTCTTCAGTGCTCTGCTGCGCAAATGGACTCCTCTCACGCCTTGGAGGACGAGGATAACAGGCGCCCGCTGTCCCCCCTTTGTGGAGGGTCCCTAGAGGGGCTCCTGAACTGAACCCTAGGGGTCTTGCTGGGGCTAAAATGCGCTGCGGCTGTTTCGCACATGGCAGCGGGCCTGACGTACCCACCGCCTCACCCTGCACTAGGCCTGCCATTTGCTCCTGCAGCCACTGCTCCACGGGCCTCCGCTGCTGCCCCAAACCTCCCGATCACCTCCTCCACTGACAACATGGTAAGCCTCTGCTGATGTCCGCTTGAAAACGGCTTTACCAAAATGGCGACCGGACCTCCTGCTGCCCCTCTATATAAAGGCCCCTCAACCCCACCCCTCTCCACACTCCACACCCTACTAACCATTAACCCTCTACTTCCCGGGCCCTCGCACCAAAATTACTCATGATGGCCTCCCCTTATGCTAATGCTCTAGTACGGCCATACTAAATTGCTCTACACAGGCGTGTCTTAATTCGAAGTATCTAAAGAGGCTATTCCGAGGTAGGTGAAATTCCTCCTTTAACCCCTTAAGGATCCATGACATACATGTACGTAATTTCTTTCCGGGACTTAAAGAAATGTACTTCATGGTGATCGGGAGGGTGCAGGAGCTGCGCCCGCACGATCAGCGGCAGGGGTCCGGCAGTCACTAATAGCCGGACCCCTGCTGCATGCGCCAGCATCGGTGAAATCACCGATGCCGCCACATTAACCCTTGATGTGCCACGGTCAGCGCTGACCGATGTTCCGCGGGGATCGGAGCTGCCATCGGGTCCCAGTACCGCTGTGACGGGGACCCGATGGCATGGAAGGCAGCGTGATGCCTTCCTTATGCATCGGGGCTGCCTTCCGGGGAAGAGCCTGTGAGATCCAGGATAGGTCATCAATATCAGATTGGTGGGGAAGAGTGCAGTTTCCTTTTCATTAGTCTCCCTTGCAGCAGCGGTGTAGTGTAATTACAAGTACTCAAATGAACGGAATGAGTACTTATAATTACACTTATGGTCAGGGCTAGGACAACGTCGGCGCACGCAGAGACACCTGCCCTGAACATAGTGGCTGAATTGTGCCGGGAGCCACGGCGCGGGTACACCAGTGAAAAAAAGGGGACATACCTGAAGGGAGTTTAGAGAAAAAAGGGCGGGAGGGAGGGGCGTGAGGCTCGGGCGCCTGGCTGAGCGGCAGGTAGGGGGATAAATAGCCAGACGCCCCTCCCACAAATGCAGGCTGTTAACAGCCTTATTATTTATGGTCAGGGCTAGGACAACGTCGGCGAACGCAGAGACACCTGCCCTGAACATAGTGGCTGAATTGTGCCGGGAGCCACGGCGCGGGTACACCAGTGAAAAAAAGGGGGCAAAAAACATCAGTTAGGTACAACACTTTTTGCAAACTACAAAGCCAGTGATCGAAAGGCACGAGATATCTCTACTCGAGGATTGGGTATATACCTAGTGAAGCAGGAGGGCCGCCACCGCCCCATGGACCGGATGACATGAGCTGGCACCTGATGCCGAGAAGCAGCGGAGTCTGCCCCTAGCGACATGAGTGGCCCGAATTTACCTTGGGGTCATAGCCTAGACCCTGGGCGAGGGCACGGACGAAAGATACAAACTGAGGGTGCTGAGAAGCTTGCCTGCGTGTGGCAGGAGCGGCTATCTGGTGATGAACCTTGGATGAGGGCTAGCAGTTGATGCAGCACCTGAACTGGGCACCAATCGTTCAGCGTGGGATAGAATTTACCTCAGAAGGGGGTCCCATCTGAATGGTTTTGGTGGAAGGTAGCAGGGGAGTGTAATGGCCCTGGCCCCATAACAGATGCTGCTTCAGAGGATGGTTATGGCGATTTGAACCCGCCAGAACCTCACCGGGCCGGAGGAATCCATAAAAGGTGAGATACATGGCCGCTTTCAAAATCAGGTTAGTGAAGGGCCCAAAAAGGATTACCATCCAATGACGAAAAAAGATCCCTGAACAATTTACCGGACACAGGTTGCCTATGGCTCACGGACCCCTTCCCCTCCTTTTGAATACCCCGAAGGGTGGCTTTAGAAAACGAAGACAGAACCTGGGCGATCCAGGAACGCTGACCACCTGGGCGATCCAGGAACGCTGACAACCTGAGCGATCCGGGAACGCTGACCACCTGGGCGATCCCGGGACGCTGACCACCTGGGCGATCCCGGGACGCTGACCACCTGGGCGATCCCGGGACGCTGACCACCTGGGCGATCCAGGGACGCTGACCACCTGGGCGATCCAGGGACGCTGACAACCTGGGCGATCCAGGGACGCTGACAACCTGGGCGATCCAGGGACGCTGACCACCCGGGCGATCCAGGGACCCTGACCACCCGGGCGATCCAGGGACCCTGACCACCCGGGCGATCCAGGGACCCTGACCACCCGGGCGATCCAGGGACCCCGACAACCCGGGCGACCCAGGGACGCCGACAACCCGGGCGACCCAGGGACGCCGACAACCCGGGCGACCCAGGGACGCCGACAACCCGGGCGATCCAGGGACGCCGACAACCCGGGCGATCAAGGGACGCCGACAACCCGGGCGATCCAGGGACACCGACAACCCGGGCGATCCAGGGACACCGACAACCCGGGCGATCCAGGGACACAGACAACCCGGGCGATCCAGGGACACCGACAACCCGGGCGATCCAGGGACACCGACAACCCGGGCGATCCAGGGACACCGACAACCCGGGCGATCCAGGGACACCGACAACCTGGGCGATCCAGGGACACCGACAACCTGGGCGATCCAGGGACACCGACAACCTGGGCGATCCAGAGACACTGACATTTAAACGAAGACAGAACCCGGGCAATCCGGGGACGCCGACAACCCGGGCGATCCAGGGACACCGACAACCCGGGCGATCCAGGGACACAGACAACCCGGGCGATCCAGGGACACAGACAACCCGGGCGATCCAGGGACACCGACAACCCGGGCGATCCAGGGACACCGACAACCCGGGCGATCCAGGGACACCGACAACCCGGGCGATCCAGGGACACCGACAACCTGGGCGATCCAGGGACACCGACAACCTGGGCGATCCAGGGACACCGACAACCTGGGCGATCCAGAGACACTGACATTTAAACGAAGACAGAACCCGGGCAATCCGGGGACCCCGACAACCCGGGCGATCCAGGGACCCTGACAACCTGGGCGATCCAGGGACCCTGACAACCTGGGCGATCCAGGGACCCTGACAACCTGGGCGATCCAGGGACCCTGACAACCTGGGCGATCCAGGGACGCTGACAACCTGGGCGATCCAGGGACGCTGACCACCTGGGCGATCCAGGGACCCTGACAACCCGGGCGATCCAGGGACCCTGACAACCCGGGCGATCCAGGGACCCTGCCAACCCGGGCGATCCGGGGACCCCGACAACCCGGGCGATCCAGGGACCCTGACAACCTGGGCGATCCAGGGACCCTGACAACCTGGGCGATCCAGGGACGCTGACAACCTGGGCGATCCAGGGACCCTGACAACCTGGGCGATCCAGGGACGCTGACAACCTGGGCGATCCAGAGACACTGACATTTAAACGAAGACAGAACCCGGGCGATCCGGGGACCCCGACAACCCGGGCGATCCAGGGACCCTGACAACCTGGGCGATCCAGGGACCCTGACAACCTGGGCGATCCGGGGACCCCGACAACCCGGGCGATCCAGGGACCCTGACAACCTGGGCGATCCAGGGACCCTGACAACCTGGGCGATCCAGGGACCCTGACAACCTGGGCGATCCAGGGACCCTGACAACCTGGGCGATCCAGGGACGCTGACAACCTGGGAGATCCAGAGACACTGACATTTAAACGAAGACAGAACCCGGGCGATCCGGGGACCCCGACAACCCGGGCGATCCAGGGACCCTGACAACCTGGGCGATCCAGGGACCCTGACAACCTGGGCGATCCAGGGACGCTGACAACCTGGGCGATCCAGGGACCCTGACAACCTGGGCGATCCAGGGACCCTGACAACCTGGGCGATCCAGGGACGCTGACCACCTGGGCGATCCAGGGACCCTGACAACCCGGGCGATCCAGGGACCCTGACAACCCGGGCGATCCAGGGACCCTGCCAACCCGGGCGATCCGGGGACCCCGACAACCCGGGCGATCCAGGGACCCTGACAACCTGGGCGATCCAGGGACCCTGACAACCTGGGCGATCCAGGGACGCTGACAACCTGGGCGATCCAGGGACCCTGACAACCTGGGCGATCCAGGGACCCTGACAACCTGGGCGATCCAGGGACCCTGACAACCTGGGCGATCCAGGGACCCTGACAACCTGGGCGATCCAGGGACCCTGACAAGCTGAGCGATCCAGGGACACTGATAACCTGGGCGATCCAGGGAACCTGACAACCCGGGCGAACCAGGGACCCCGACAACCTGGGTGATCCAGGAACATTGACAACCTGGGCGATCCAGAAAAAAAACTGACAACCTGGGCGATCCGGGAGGCACTGAGATCCCGGGGGGGCCAGGGGACCCCGGCCATACGTAAAGACCAGGAGACAGAAGCAGATTTGAACCAGAAAACGAGAAAACCACTGTTTCCTGAGACCGAAAAAGTGAAAGCAGGCGAATCGCTAATTCAGGTATAGTGATGCAGGGCAGGTAAGCTTTGAAATTAAACGTACAGAGCCCCAGGTGATTTGGCAGGGAACCCCAATAAACTGCGCCCCTCCTAAAGCGGGAGGCCAACCTGCATCCCAAAACCAGAATTAAAGGCGTGCAAAAAGCATGGTTACATGCACAAACAACCTCTGACACTAATTTTATCACCATGGGCTCTCATGCTGAGCCGGCATGTGACCGGCGGTTCCCTGACTAGCGTGCCGCTCCCCCAACCCTGCCGCCCGCACTCGTGCGAGCGCAACGTGCCGGGGGGGGGGCGGTGAACAAAGCGTGCACCAGCAGGGGGCAAACCGGTAAGTTCCTGAATGGTGCAAGTGAAGCGCAAACTGCCAACCTAAAATGAGACTCAATTATGATTCCCCAAATCGTGTCGGCGTGTGACCGGCAGAACAGCTCAAACCAGATGCCGCTTCCCCGACATGCGTGCGGATCATGCCGGGGAAGAGCAGCCCCTAACTCGAACCTCCAGGGGCCGGAGGCCAGGCGTGGGGCACAGCTAGAGCGGAGCCAGCTGTGCCCCTGATTACCTGATAGCCTGGCGAGCGGCAGTCCGGACGTCGGCGGTGCGTGCGCACGGGATAGTGCGTGCGCACGGGATACCGGAAGCAAGGACTCGGGTCGGAAGTGGAGGTATACTGCAGGTATGCGTGAGGCTCGCGGTATGCGTGAGGCTCGGGCGCCTGGCTGAGCGGCAGGTAGGGGGATAAATAGCCAGACGCCCCTCCCACAAATGCAGGCTGTTAACAGCCTTATTATTTGTTTCCGAGATGACTGGCAGTATAATAAAGAGGAAGCAGTGCTTGATCCTCTTCAAATAGCTGATCAGTGGGGGTGCCACACCTATCCTGAGAATAGGTCCTCAATATAAAACTCCTGCACAACCCCTTTAACTGATCCGTTTTTTTAAATTGATCCCAATGAATCATGATAGATCAAATTGATTTTCAATGGAAAAGTCGGGTTGCTGCATTTTATTGAAGAGCACACGGTACTCTGGAACCAGGCACAGCTCCAAACAGTGTAGTGGCCGTGTCTGGTTAATGAAGTGTGGTCTCATACAAGTGACTGATAAATCTGCAGTGACCAGACACAACCGTTGGACAGTGTATGGAGCTGTGCCTGGTTCTGATATGCTGTATACTCTGCAAACAGCTGACCAGCGAGAGTGCTGATGCAGCGTCCCACTCATGTACGTGGGCACTGAAAATCTTGTTATATTATATGTTATATCATGCTGTATTGCACTTTTATGTAAAATCCCTGTTAACAGGCTGTTAGGTGCACTACACATATTCCACCACTAGATGGGGATAGCACCACAGTATATATACCACAGTTCAGGCATAGTTAGTGAGGAGTTGGAGTAGTTGGAGTGGAAGGAGCTGGAGTAAGGAGCAGGGGGAAGGAGAGGACCCCCTCCTCTCAGCTCTCTCTTGGGCTCCACGGCCCAGAGGAGCCAAATGCGTTTGTCTCAGTGTCAAGCTAAGAAACCGGCAGAGGTGAAGTCTTTATTCTACAGTCTACTCTTCTGGAGTGCCAAGTGGATTTTACCATTTTCTATGTAAAAAGACAAAGGAAAGACAATAGCCATTATTCTAGGCTTTAGGCGCCTTTGTACAAAGGTGTAAGTTTATCAGCTTCCGGCAGCCTCACCATTATTTCAAGGACAGACAGGCCATCTGTTGTAGCACTTGTGTGTAGAAGATAAGGATCTAAACTACCTTTACTGAGATTAGAACAAGGCAAAGAGCTAAATACCAGTGAGTACACTATCTCATACCATAGCCTGAGATATAGCCACATATACAGCCTGTTACCTGGATTTACAGCATTTAACCTCCATATACATAAGAGACTGTTTATATCTGGATGTAAATAGCCGTCAAGACCCTGTTTACAGTAAAGTTCTTAGTTGGATTCCAACCCTGCCTCATTCTCCCATCTCCATACTACAACCACTCTCATCATTTTGCACCACCAAGGTGCTGGCATCACAACATTACCTAATTCAGGGGCCCAGCCGCACAAGCACCCAGAAATCCAATCGCCATTAAGGGCACCTCAGTCACCACCTGGCCGGTGTCCCCTGTAATAGAGTGTGCCCTGGAGAATCTAGTGCTGCTCTCCCCTTTACTGCACTGCTGGCCCAGGAAGGCATCTGCTAACCGTGAGTACCGATGAACTGTTGCGCCCATCGGCCCACAGTGAACCTCACACGTTCTCCCCTGCGGGCCGGCACGCTAGACTGAGCCCCGTCCATCTGACATTGATGACCTATTCAAAAGGATAGGTCATCAGTAGTAAAAGGTAATGGAAAACAACTTTATCCACAAAGATGAAGTACAGTAGGTGGCAGGTTATCATTTTCTTTAGAAATAATCCAGACTAAATCAGTTCCTAGTGTTTCTATTCAGTATTTCATGCTGTATTCTGACATCTGTACTGCTTGGAAATGAACACAAGGCCAAGGAGCAGAATCTGACATTAGTTTGGGGGGCAGAAGCAATGCAGGAAAAAAAATTACTGAAAGAGTAGTAGATGCTTGGAACAAGATTCTAGCAGATGTGGTTGGAAAACCCACAATAAATGAATATAAACCTGCTGGGATAAACATACTGTACATCTATCCTAAGAGAAAAACATAAAAAGAAAGAAGAGACTAGATGGGCCCTATGGTCTTTTTCTGCTGTCATTCTTCTTGGTCATTGTAGAAATCAAACTACAGGGGCACATTTATTAAGACTGGCGTTTTAGACGCCAAGCCTAATAAAGCCCTGTACTGGTGTTGTATCCGCCGCAGTTATGTAGAGAAGCTGGCCTCTCTATAACTTGGCTGATCCACCGACGCTTCTAAATTCTAGGAAGCTGTCTTACATTTACACCATTTTCTACTTCTAAAACAGACATAGAAAATGATGAATGAGAGAGGCCTGCTGGCCTGTCCCCTTCTTCGTCCTCACCAATCCCACGTTTTTAGACCTGGAGTGAGTGGGGAGAAGTCGCAGATTGCAGGGTATAGGACCTTTGCCCCTCAATCTGCGACAGGAATATGCCTAATTTAGGTGCATTTCTGATTAATAAATGACCCCCTAAGTGCTAAGATCTATCAATCCAATTTATAAAAAGTTATCCAAATTAATTTTTCATCATTAGATGGCAGTATAAGGTAAAGGAAATTGGATCCCAGTAGGAGCATTTATATCAATGAATTCATGTCCGCCACAACCACACATACTGCGGTAGCGGTTAATAACATAAACCTACCTGGTAGCGAGTTAGATCCATTTTGCTATCCCAGCAGCTATTTTACACCCAGGCCTAGATGGAAATATATAACAGGGATGCTGTACTGTGCCATATTTCTGTGCTTTCCTGTTAGTAATTATGCACAAAGCCAGGTATACCTTATCCCACTGAGATCTGTGGATTGTGCAATCTACTGAAACAAACTAAACCTGTCACATTCTTGGAAATGTTCATTTGCAACAAGAATTTTGTAACCTCATACATAATACTCATAACACATAATCACCAGCGCTTAATAAATAGCAGCTATAACTGGCAAATGAATAATAAAATTACATTTTATGCAATATTATTAAGAAAATACTTTTCTGCTGTCATCGCTCTTTGGCTCTGTGGGTGGCCCTAGTTGCTAGCAGCACAGAAATTTCAGCTATCAAAGTGGATACTATCAATAAATACTATTGCACTCCTATAGATGCAAAAAAAAAAAAAGAAACGGATAGCATATCAAAACTCCAAAAACTACTTATTATGCCAACCAAATACCTATTAAAATGTTGCACAACAGCCAGGTTACAAAAACTAAGTGTTATTAACATAACTGGCAAAAAAAAGTAAAATAACTCAATAAAAACATAAATAGACACTGGGAAATGCAGGAGGAACCACTTACCCAATGGACTGTGTGTAATGCAGCAGGACAGGTCCTCCAGTGTGAGAGATGCTCTTTGTAAGGGACAGGGAACCCCATTAGTGTTCATCGAGCACTTTGGTGCTCGGGTGTTCGGGTCGAACACCTCGGGATGCTCGCCTCGGGTGCTCTACCGAGCACCAGAACACAATAGAAATCAATGGGAGAACCCGAGCATTAAACCAGGCACCCCCTGCTCGGAAGAGGGGAGGGTGTCTGGTTCATAGGAAAAGGTCAGAAATTGATGGAAACACCACCGAAATGGTTCGGGAACAGCATGGGGAGGATGTCTGGAAGCATCTTTGACTCCCAGGTCGCTGCTGGGAACGATGTTGTCCGAGTGGTACGTTACTTTTACAGACTGACAATAATACGCACAAAACCGAAGATAAAATCGATTTTAGAGGAAAAATGTTTAGAAAACATTCTTTCCTGTATATTTACTTGTATATGAAGTGCAAGTTCTGCCAAAAATTACAAGGAAGAGGTACTCTGATACAACCTGTATATCACATAAAGGACATTTGTTCAGGTATATAAAGCCTATGCACTAAGTGAAAGGGCTTCCAAAAATTCCAAGGAACCGGCACTCCAATACACCCTTTATTACACATAAAGCAGGGCATCATACACCCTTGAAAAATTATGATTGATGGCCTGCTGGTGACCCTCAAAAACATTAGGAGCAAGGGCCTGCTGGTGACCCTCTAAAACATTACGGGTGAGGGCCTGCTGCTGAGCTGACCATCTAAAACATTAGGGGCGAGTGCCTGCTGCTGAGCTGACCATTGAAAAAACTATGGGCGAGTGCCTGCTGCTTAGTTAACCATTAAAAACCATGTAAAACATTATATGCAAGGGCCTGCTGGTGAGCTGACCCTGTAAAACATTATATGTAAGGGCCTGCAGGTGAGCTGACACTCTAAAACATTACAGGCGAAGGCCTGCAGGTGAGCTGACCCTCTAAAACATTATATGCGAGGGCCCGCAGGTTAGCTGACCCTCTAAAACATTATATGCGAGGGCCTGCAGGTGAGCTGACCCACTACAACATTAGGAGCGAGGGCAGACTAATAAGCATGTTGATATGATGGAATAGGAGGAGGAGAAAAGTGAGATTGAACCATATACCCTTTTTTGTGGTGGAAGGGGTGCATGGGAATACAGTGTATTCAGTACATTATAAAAACCACATATAAAGTGCCTTTATGTTCAGTCGCTTTCCTCTGGTGGAGTAGAGAAGCCAGGGGCAATCCAGGCCTTGTTCATTTTGATAAGAGTCAACCTGTCAGCATTTTCAGTTGACAGGTGGATGCGCTTATCAGTTATTATGCCCCCAGCAGCACTAAATACCCGCTCTGAAAATGCTGGTGGCAGGGCAGGCCAGCACCTCCAAGGCGCAGAGTGCCAGTTCGTGCCACGTGTCCAGCTTGGACACCCACTAGTTGTAAGGCACTGAGGGATCATTGAGGACGCTGACACGGTCTGCTATGTACTCCTTCGCCATCTTCCAAAATTTTTCCCTCCTTGTAACACTAGCGCGTGCATCAGGGTGAGGGTGCTGGAGGGGTGTCATGAAACTGTCCCAGGCTTTGGAGAGTGTTGCCCTGCCTCTGTTGGAACTGCTGTGTGTTCCCCTCGTCTCCCCTCCTTGGTTGCCCAAGGAACTAGGTACTTTGCCGCCAGCCTTCTAAGCTGGAAATTTTTGGACCAATTTTTCCACAAGGACCTCCTAGTATTGTACCATTTTGCTCGTCCTCTCCACCACAGGAATGAGAGATGAGAAGTTCTCTTTGTAGCAGGGGTCAAGAAGGGTGAACAACCAGTAATCGGTGTTGGCCAAAATATGTAAAACACATGGGTCATGGGAAAGGCAGCCTAACAAAGTCAGCCATGTGTGCCAGAGACCCAACAGGCAAGACTTCGCTGTCATCATCAGAAGGATGACTATCAATCTCCTTATCCTCTTCCTCCTCTTCTGCCCATCCACGCTGAACAGATGGAATTAAACTTCCATGGGTACAACCCTCTGTAGAGGAGGCAACTTTCTCCTGCTCCTCCTCATCATCATCCAATTTGCGTTGAGAAGACAAACTGATGGTGGTCTGACTATCACCCTGTGTAATGTCTTCCCCCATTTTCACATGCAAAGCGTCGGCCTTAATTGTGAGCAGCGAGCGCTTGCGTAAAAACAGAAGTGGGATGGTGACGCTCATAATAGCGTTAACGCCACTCAACATCTGTGTTGATTCTTCAAAGTTTCTTAAAACCTCACAGAGGTCAGACATCACGTCGCACAACAGTTGGTGAGTAGTGATGTCGCGAACATAAAATTTTCCGTTCGCGAGCGGTGAACGCGAATTTCCGCAAATGTTCGCGAACGTGCGAACCGGGCGAACCGCAATAGACATCAATAGGAAGGCGAATTTGAAAACCCACAGGTACTCTTTGTGGCCACAATAGTGATGGAAAAGTTGTTTCAAGGGGACTAACACCTGGACTGTGGCATGCCGGAGGGGGATCCATGGCAAAACTCCCATGGAAAATTACGTAGTTGACGCAGAGTGTGGCAAGTTGAAATCGCAATGCGATTTATAGATCTTGAATTAATCGCATTGCGATTTCAACTTTCTCAAATCCGACAGTACATTCTAGCATGGAGTCATTCCCATGGTGATGGGGACTCTCCATGAGCACGGAAGTCAGCAGAAGTTCTGTTGAAATCGCAATGCGATTTATAGAACTTGAATTAATCGCATTGCGATTTCAACTTAGAGCTTCTGCTAACTTCCGTGCTCATGGAGTGTCCCCATCACCATGGGAACGTCTCCATGCTAGAATGTACTGTCGTATTTGAGAAAGTTGTAATCGCATTGCGAATTCACCTTAGAGCTGCTGGGTTCCTTATGGTTGTATTGCTAGAATATAACGAAGATTGAGAATATAGTGCTATATTCGCTATATTCGTCAATTCTAGCAATACAACCATTAGGAACTTAGCTTGCATTCGCTAGCTTGAATTCGCAATGCGATTAATATAACCTGCATTATTCGCATTGCGATTACAACTTAGATCTGAGTTCCTAATGGTTGTATTGCTAGAATTGACAACGAATATAGCACTATATTCTCAATCTTCGTTATATTCTATCAATATAACCATTAGGAACCCAGCTCTAAGTTGTAATCGCAATGCGATTAATATAACCTGTATTAATCGCATTGCGATTACAACTTTGTGACACTGCAGCTTCAGAATTAATCTAAGATGGATGCTGTCCTTGCTTTTTGATAGGTGGTGGGAGGGTCTGGGAGGGCGGGTCTGCTGATTGGCTGGAATGTGTCTGCTGACTGTGAGGTACAGGGTCAAAGTTTGCTCAATGATGACGTATAGGAGGCGGACCGAAAATCGCATCTGTTCGCCCGCAGCGGCGAACGCGAACAAGCTATTTTCGCCGGGAACTATTCGCCGGCGAATAGTTCGGGACATCTCTATTGGTGAGCTGGCAATTGTAAGCGCTGCTGCAGCGTTGACAGACCGACAGAATCTGTCGATGACTTGCAAAAATGGGCACACACGCGGCGCACCTTCACCAGTAGCTCAGGCAAATTGGGGTCGATTTTGAGAAACCGCTGAACCACTAAGTTGAAGACGTGGGCTAGGCATAGGATGTGTGTGAGCTTGCAGAGCTCCAAAAGCTGCCATCAAGTTATGGCAATTATCAGACACAACCATGCCTGGTTCTAGGTTGAGTAGCGAGAGCCACAGCTTAGTCTGGTCTCTTATCCCCTGCCACAGCTCTGCGGCGGTGTGCTGTTTGTTACCCAAGCAGATCAGCTTAAGCACGGCCTATTGATGCTTACCCACTTCAGTTCTACACTGCTTCCAGCTACCGACTGATGGCTGACTGGTGCTGCAAGAGGATAATTCTGAGGTGGAAGTGGAGGAGGAGAAGTGGGGGTTGGAGCCACTAACGTAGGTGGTCGCAGAAACCCTGATGGAATTAGGGCCGGCAATCCTTGGCGTCGGTAGCACCTGTGCAATCCCAGGGTATGACTCGCTCTCGGCCTCCACAACGTTCACCCAGTGTGCCATCATGGAAATGTAGCGTCCGTGGCTGAAAGCACTTGTCCATGTGTCAGTGGTTAAGTGAACCTTTCCAGTAACTGCGTTGGTCAGGGCTGGTGTAAGGCGGGCACGGCACACTGTGAAAAATAGTGGCGGCTGGGGACTGCGTAACGATGTACGGCCGCCAACATCAGGCTGTGAACGGCCTCAGTGTCCACAAGCCTAAATGGCAACGTTTCCAGGGCCAGTAATTTGGAAAGTTGCGCATTTAGTGCTATGGCCTGTGGGTGGGTGGCTGGGTATTTGCGCTTGCGTTCAAATGCCTGGGGTAAGGACATTTGTACGCTGCGCTGGGACACGGAAATGGGTGTGGTCGCTGATGGAGCTTGCGAAGGTCCAGTTGCAGGGTGGGATGCTTTCGGGCCTGCGCCTTCGACAGGGATTGGCCAGCACATAAAACAGGGGAAGAGGAGGCAGTGGTGTGACCCAAAGACACAGATTGTGGACCCAAGCATTCGGCCCACCTATTACGGTGCTTTGATGCCATGTGGTGGATCATGCTGGTAGTGGTGAGGTTGCTAGTTTTCACGCCCCTGCTTATTTTTGTATGGCACAGGTTGCAAATTACTATTCTTTTGTCGTCTGCACTTTCCTCAGAAAAGCGCCAGACTGCGGAACACCTACCCCTTGGCAAGGGAGATTTCCGCAAGGGTGTGCTCTGGGGAAAAGTTGAGGGGCTGTTTGGTGTGGCCCGCCTTCTCCCTTTTGCCACCCTACTGCCTCTTCCAGCCTGTTGCGGTGCTGCGGATCCCTCCCCCTCTGTACTGCTGTCCTCGCTCGGCTTGCCACCTTCCCAGGTTGGGTCAGTGACTTAATCGTTCACCACCTCCTCTTCCACTTCCTCACTCTGCTCATCCTCCTGACTTGACCTAACAAGAACCTCAGTTATTGAAAACTGTGCCTCATCATCAACCTTTTGAGACACTAATTGCCGTTACATTATTGGCAACTGTGTCTCATCATCATCATTATCTCGTGAAACATTAATTGCCGTTCCCCACCATCATCATCTTGTGACTGTGGATGCTCAAGAGTTTGGGAATCAGGGCACAAGACCTCATGTCCCTCTTCAAGCAGGCTTGTCGAGAGGCCCAAATGAACGAATGGCGCTGAAAAGAGCTCCTCCGAATATCCGAGTGTGGGATCACTTGTTCGGCAAGACTCTCCATGGTTGGAGGAAGGAGGATCAGGGTGAGGATTGTGTTGACCAGACTCTTGGCTACTGAGCAGGGGCATTGCTAGGTTAAAACATTCGGGGCCTGGGTCCCTGATGTTTTGCCCCAGGCCCCGAATGTACTGCCTGCCAGATAGATCCAACTGTATTGCCATCCTCAGGACGGCAATACAATTGAATCTAATGCCTTGCAAGAGCTGATCAGTTCTAAATGCAGTAGCTGAAAAGGACCTGCGATGATGTCACCATCATGTGACCAGTGCAGGAGAGGACGGCTTAGCAGTGAAGAGAAGTCCTGGGAAGAAGCTGTGGTGAGGTCTGCTATATGAGGAGAGGTAAGTGAAGAGGTAGATTACTTAGTGTGAGAGGCAGAGCAATGTTGAGAGTTGTAGTTATTTAACTGGGACTGTATGTTAGGGCTGAAGTAATTTACGTGGGACAGTGGGGTGTAGTGATGTTATTTACATGAGACTGAATATTGAGGGGTGATGTTATTTACATGGGACTGTATGTTGAAGGTGGCAGGGGAGGGGGTGATTTATTTACATGGAACTGTATATTGGAGGGGGCTGGAGAGATGGTGTGATGGTATTTACATGGGAATCTCTGGTGGAGGAGGGAAATAATGTTATTTACATGGGACTGTATAGTTGAGGGGCTGAGGAATTATAATTTCTGAGGACAGTAAACAGAGGAATATAACTACAGGGGGTATTATAAATACTTGGGGTACTGTGGGGACATTTTAAATCCAGGGGACATTAAGTGTTTTTATTACTACTGGGGGCTCTTTACGAGGGACTTATAAAGCCACATTATTTCTATTAAGAGCATTATGGGGGGCCTTATTACTACTGAGGGTCTGTAGAGAGCTTTATTACCACTGGGATAACAATAGGGGGGCCTTATTTTCACTAGGGTCTCTGTAAGGACATTATTAATACCGGAGGGCTCTTCTACTAATGGAGGCACTCTTGGGGAGCACTATCACTGCTGAGGGCACTAGAAGGGAATTACTATTGGTGGGACTATGAGGAGTACTATTACTATTCAGGATAGTATTTGGGGTAGAGAAAAGTAAGGAAGCTAAGAGGTCTGTGTTTCACACTCTGCAGAGACGAGGCGCGGCTGAGAGAAGTTGTCCGGACCGAATGGAGAAGATGATGACAGAAGATCTACATCAGAGGAGACGTCATCTGGGAGGAACTGGATGTGAGAGGTTTGTGTTGCTGTATAGCTAGTACAATGTCTTCAGTGCTAGTGTTTGCAGGGGGAGGGGTTGGGGGGGCAATTGGTTGACTTCGAGAATTGGGCAAAATTCATTGGGGCTTGGGCCCCGGATCTTTTGAAACCCTAGCAACGCCCCTGCTAATAAGACTGGACTTGGTGCAAGCATTATCTGCTGCAATCCAACCGACCACCTGGTCGCACTGGTCTGACTTAGAGAGCGTTGTCCTGCGCCGCCCTTCAAACTGGGACATGAAGCTAGGTATTGTGGATGATTGTTTTTCTTGTGCTCTGGCAGCAGGCACTGTCTCAACGCGCCCACTGCCACGGCCTCTGCGTGCACCATCATCATCACGGCCACTTCCCTGTCCCTTACTGCTCGCCTTCTTCATATTAAATGTTATATATGCTTGAAAGTATGTCACACGTACAGTAGCGTAGGATTTAGGATTTGTAACTGTATGCGCAAAAAAATGCAAAAAAGGTATTTGGGATGTGGAAACTTCACACAGGAAATATACCGCAGATAATGTCGCTGATGTCAGCAGCGGCTAATAAAAAATTACAGGGAATTTCACAGGTATTTGGGAAGGGGAAACGCTACCCATGAGAAATACCGCAGATAATGTCGCAAATGTCACCAACGGCTAATAAAAAAATTACAGGGAATGTCACAGGTATTTGGGATGTGGAAACGTTACACAGTAGAAATACTGCAGATAATTAATGTCACTGATGTCACCAGCAGCTAATAAAAAATTGCACTGAATTTCACAGGTATTTGGGATGTGGAAACGTTACACAGGAGCTGTACCCCAGGTAATGTCACTGTCCGCAGCGGACACAGTTTACGGAAAAAGTACACTGGATTTCACAGATATTTTTGGGATGCCCACACGTTACACAGGAGATGTAGCGCAGATTATGTTGCTGTCTGCAGCGGCCTAACTATTGCACGCTATTTATCGCAGGATGTGGCAAGCGCCCGACTATATAGGGAGGGTGCTTAGGGACTGATGGTCCTCCCTCCCCCATTCCCCTTTGGGTCATTCTGGGATCTGGCCCCGTCATGTAAGGTTTAAGCAGGTGGTAGATTAGGTCGGCCGTTAAGGGGTTAATTCTCTGGTGGAACCTCCTTAGACAGGATGGGGGCGGTTCAGGAATCCTGAAGGTACATATACCCCTCCCCTCGTTCCAGCACTTCCTCTTGCAAGTGGAAGCAAAAATTGGAGAGGTATGCTCCCTCTTTGCTCTATCCACTCCAAGCTTACGCGGGAGTTGCGGCCTCTGGTCCTCCTGGCGAGTTTGTATGTGGAGGGTGAGGTTTAGCCGGCTCATTTGTGAGCGTTACCGGCTTTCCCTGGCACCCTCCCCCCTCCCCCTGCTCCTATTCACAGTACTGGCCGGGAGCTGCCGCATCATGCGAGCAGCCCCGGCTCTTAGGCAATGGGGCCGGCGGTCACCTCCGCCCCCCCGCCCCTTTTCTCCCTCTCCGCTCCCTGCTCTCCGCTTTGCTGAACTTGCCGGGAGCTGCTGCGTCGTGCGAGCAGCCCTGGCGCTTCAGCACTGGTGCCGGCGGTAACTCCCGCCCCCCCCTTCCCGCTCCATTTACAGGTATGGCCAGTAGCTGCCGCACTAAGCGAGCAGCCTCACCGCCCGAGCGAGGGACCTGCGATTTGCACGGCAGCCTCCTCCCCTCCGCCCCTCTACATTGCGGCCCTAATCTGTCCTGCGTCCCTCTATTACCCGACCTGTGGGGTCTCGCGGCGCCGCACCGTGCCCCTGCTCCCCCCCCCTTTTTGGCCCCTACACGGCATCTTTGCTGCCTATTATGTTCGGTTGTGGGGGCATGGGGTCTTTTCACCCCCAGCACCTGAGCTAACCCGCCCCCCCCCCTTCCCCTTCCCCTTCCCCTTCTACTAGCGGTACTCATGGGGATTCTGTATACATGAACAACCTTTTGTGGCCCTCCGTGCACCAAGTACCTGCTTCAGCACCG
This sequence comes from Bufo gargarizans, assembly GCF_014858855.1. Classification (NCBI taxonomy): domain Eukaryota; kingdom Metazoa; phylum Chordata; class Amphibia; order Anura; family Bufonidae; genus Bufo; species Bufo gargarizans. Next base: position 43,914,973 of record NC_058090.1, on the reverse strand, counting down.
CTGTGGCCCTTGCAACGCCCCTTACTGTGACCACAGGGGTTTTACCAACCCCCCCCCCCCCCCACACCCTGGCCCCGGTCTTTTTTGGCCGGGCCCTTATGTCAGGCAGTTACCATTTGCTTCTCCCTCCGCACTTTCTATTCAAAATGCATCATGTAGCTCTGCTACCACCAACTGGCCACATATTCAATATTGCCTGTACAGCGGATTACTGGTGCCCCGTTTATTAAGTCGTGCCCTCCTAAACCATGGGGCACTATGGGTCTCGTTTTTGCCTGTTTGTATTCCCTCCTCCCCCCGCCCAGGAGCAGGGGTTGCTGGTGTTTTTTCCTCCTTCGCAGGTGTCAGACGTCGAGTCCAAAGTGGGTCCCGCAGGTGCGGGCCCGTCGCCGCTTCTGGTGGAAGTAGGCGCCCCAGTTCCTCCAGGCGGCGCTCACCGTCGTCTTCTGATGGTCTGTCGGGTGCGTCTGAGGAGTCTGGTCTGATGTTGCTTTCGTTACCGTAAGAGGCTGGTGCCTATCATCCATTCAGCCAGGTCGCTGTAGTGGCCCTTTGGTTTGCAGTTCCTGTACCTGCGACTGCGGTGGCGCCGTCCCTGTTTACACTACGCCTGGTGAGTACCGATGCACACTCTTAGATGCGTGCACTTTAAAGAAAAAAAAAAAAAAAACAACATTCCCCGAGTTCCGTATTTTGTGCGACGTTTTGGGTTTCTAAATCTTATATTTCTTTTAGCTTGGTACTTTACATCAAAACGGCAAATAAATGATTTGCAAGTGTTTAAATGGAATATGGTTGGCGTGTGTTGAGATGGTACGCTATGGGTTTCATTTTGGGATATTTAGTGTCGCCGTATGTTTGTACTCTCTCTTATGGCTTGTGTGGGTGAATGCTTTAGCCTTTGGTATAGTGTGCCTCCTTTAGTATAGCTCCCACTGGTTCATTCTCGGTAGATGGGTATATAGAAAATTAGATTAATTTTTTTTTTTTTTAAATAAGAAAATATATATATATATATATATATATATAAAAAAAAGTGATTATAATATGTGAAAATGAATAAATAATTACATAAATAAATATATATAAAAAAAAATAAAAAAATAATAATAAGTAAATAATTTAAAATAATAATAATAATATTAATAATGAATAATTTAGTAACAAAAAAAAAGAATAAAAAATACATACTATTGCGCATGATATGTATATACCAGGGATGACTTAATATGTGCGGTATTTCGCATATTCTGTGATTATGGTATAATTAACTTAGTAGAGCATGGGTAGTGGTATATTTGGTTTTTTAACTGTGTGAAGTAGTACTTCCTGTTGGGCTCCTACCTTTGTCTCTATGCCGTTGTATTTCAGCAGCATAGATTAGAAATAATAATAATAGTCATTTAATCTGTTCTATTTGTGCTTTCAATGCTGTCATATGGGCATGGTTTTATTCATATATTCAGGGGATAAAAAAATAAAAATAAAAAATCATTAACTATTAAAATGAAAAAGAAATAATAAAACAATAGAATAAAACAATAAATTACTGGACATGAATAGATATCCCTTTGTGTAGTGGTTGCTTTCTTGCTTCTGGTTTACGAGGTGGTATTTTAATCCTGGCAGGAACATTCGGTAGTGGAGATAACTTTGTATATCTACTATTTTCTAAGCTCTGGGCTAGTATGCAGTAGCTGTGAGTTCGGACCCCCTCACGGTTTTTGCTTGTTTGTATTTATTGCCTCGTGTCCAGTGTTATAGGAATTGCAGTTCAGTGGGTTTCAGTAGGGACGGATCCGAGGGGGGTACCCGCGACGTGTGCGTTACAAGGCTTAGCCTAGTGCGGCTGTATTGTTTGGCTCTGCGGTATTTGGCGCAGTGGTTGCTGGGTTTGTACGTTTTTTTCCACTGCCTCTATTTGGGTGTATATTTTGGGATCCGTGTCCCAGGTATTATTGTAAGTATACGTGAACGGATATCCGGGTTCGTTCGTCGTTGCTCAGGGTTGAGCTTTGAAAAGATGCGACACATTTCATGTAATTTCTCTTTAACCTGCAGCCTTTCATTTCCCGTTCTTATCGGTTTTGCGGCTGATCAGACACGCTGTTTGGTCCTTTTTGGCCTTCACAGGCCGGCATGCTGACCCTCCGGAATATAGTTTTCATGCATCGTTCCAATTGCGATGTGGTTGTTATAAGTGAGTATTTACTTTGGTATGTCATTTGTCGTCTCCTTCAGCCTTTTGTTTTGATCTATTGTTGTTTCATCAGGTGTTTGTCTCTTCATTCTAGGCCGCACAGCGTTTTGGGTTTTATCCCTGTTTTTTTGCGGGGTAGTAGTTTCGTTGGGCTTTTGCCCGTCTATACATTACCAATCTGTGGATCTAGGTGGTGTGTACCTCCTCCTCCGCCCGGTTTCAATACGGCGGTTAGTTGGTTATTCGGTTGTGCCTTTGCTGTGATCGTGCTTCTATACCTTTTTCTCAAATGAATTGTTACACTAAAAAAAAAAAATGTGGTTTTTGTTTCTTCTATGGTTTTACATTGCGGAAAATAAATATATGTATAATTCATTATAGAAATTAGAACATATATGACTAATTTAATACATAATTCAAAGATGAGCATGAGGTCATTTGTATGGAATAGAGGTATTCTGTGGCCAGTTATATGATTGATCCTCTATGTGGTGACTGCTCTGGCTAATTGTTTTTTTCTTTCAGGTCGTGGCGTTCAGCGGTTTCCTGGTTGTCCTTTCGGATATCTTCCGTGGGTTCGGGGAGAGGACCTCGTCCCGGTGGGCGTTTTTGATTGTCGAGAGGTGGAAGTTTTGGTAACGGTATCCGGGATTCCGGGTGGTTGGTATAGAGTTGTTCCAGGGGCGCAGTGATGCTGGAGATCCGGCTGGGTTAGTTCCCTGGCCTATTCCGTAGCTTTGAACCTCACGGTTCTTACGTATGTTTGTCTCGGTCATTTTGGGAGGTTGGTGATAATCTCCCGGGTGGGTTGTTTCTGGGCTATGTTTGAGAATGCGTTGGTACAATACAAAGGTATAGGTCATGGGGTGGTGGTTTGTCTCCGTTACCGGATGTTGTATCTATATGGTGCGGTAATTACAGCTGGATCAACGACCTCTCTGACCTTCTTTCTCCGGACGCAGGGGACTCCCTCTTTTAGTGGCTCAGTCCTGTGGGTAGATTTATGGGAGTTGGGTTGCCTTCTTCTGTACCCCCTCCAGCTCCGGTATGTCTGCTTGTTTACGGGACGTCAGAACTGTGCACTGTCCTTCATGGAGGTTTGTCTTGTATTTTATTTGGGGGTTGGGCTGTGTTCTCCTCACAGGTTTCTATCCCCCGTTTCTTCAACCTGTTTTGTTATTGGCATTGGTTTTGATGGTGTGTGTTCTTTTTGTATGTTAGTCGGTAATTCCTTTTTTCCGGCCTATGAGTAGGTTTTAATCAGACCCTGTTCTGCTGGGTGGTGGTCGGAGCCCCGTTTGGAGAACGGGTCTCCTCCGTGGCGGCATTTGAGTACAGCGGAGATATGGTGGGAGCAGATGGCGTGCTTGCCCGCTGGGAGTCCAGCTGTGGGCATACTGCTCTGATGATTACGGTTTAACTTGCCTGCTGGGAAGTCCAGCGGTGGGCATACCGCTCTGATGATTATGGTTTAACTTGCCTGCTGGGAGGCCAGCGGTGGGCATACCGCCCTGATGATTACGGTTAACTTGCCCGCTGGGAGTCCAGCGTTTGGCATACTGCTCTGATAATATGGTTTATTAAGGTTTGCCGCTTTAATAAAGAAGCTGTGGCCGATCACCATCCAGCAATAAAATGATACAGTTGTCTGTGTTGTTTGTTATGGGTCAAGGTTGTGTAAAGGGGCCAGAGGTGATTAAAGGTGTTACCCCTTCCCATGTTTCCCTGAATACCGGCAGTCTGGCAAGCGCCCGACTATATAGGGAGGGTGCTTAGGGACTGATGGTCCTCCCTCCCCCATTCCCCTTTGGGTCATTCTGGGATCTGGCCCCGTCATGTAAGGTTTAAGCAGGTGGTAGATTAGGTCGGCCGTTAAGGGGTTAATTCTCTGGTGGAACCTCCTTAGACAGGATGGGGGCGGTTCAGGAATCCTGAAGGTACATATACCCCTCCCCTCGTTCCAGCACTTCCTCTTGCAAGTGGAAGCAAAAATTGGCCCTCCCTCCCTCCCTTTGGCGGTTATCATTGTGAGGCGGGTCGAGGTGCGCGGTTATGATCAGTTATGGATACTTGGTTATTCTGTGTTGTTTTTCTATTTCTTTAGGTCCCCCGCTGGGAGTCCAGCAGTATGGATTCGCTTCGATGATTTTGGCTTTGGAGAGCTGCGAATCTTGGTTGAGTTTATGAAGTCACAGCTGGCGGCATTTGAGTACAGCGGAGATATGGTGGGAGCAGATGGCGTGCTTGCCCGCTGGGAGTCCAGCTGTGGGCATACTGCTCTGATGATTACGGTTTAACTTGCCTGCTGGGAGTCCAGCGGTGGGCATACCGCTCTGATGATTACGGTTTAACTTGCCTGCTGGGAGTCCAGCGGTGGGCATACCGCCCTGATGATTACGGTTTAACTTGCCTGCTGGGAGTCCAGCGGTGGGCATACCGCTCTGATGATTACGGTTTAACTTGCCTGCTGGGAGTCCAGCGGTGGGCATACCGCCCTGATGATTACGGTTTAACTTGCCCGCTGGGAGGCCAGCGTTTGGCATACTGCTCTGATAATATGGTTTATTAAGGTTTGCCGCTTTAATAAAGAAGCTGTGGCCGATCACCATCCAGCAATAAAATGATACAGTTGTCTGTGTTGATTGTTATTGGTCAAGGTTGTGTAAAGGGGCCAGAGGTGATTAAAGGTGTTACCCCTTCCCATGTTTCCCTGAATACCGGCAGTCCGCTAAAAATAGATATTGCTGCCACACACAATAGTTCTTAAAGAGTTTTTGCTCTCTGTCAAGTTTTTCAACTTGAAAAAACTAAATTTCACTCCCTACACTATCTTTCCCTTCTTCAGCACAGGTCTCCCTGACTAACACTGAGCCGGTGTCATCGGGTGTTATATAACACCCGATGACGCGTTCCGGCCAGCCAATCACTGTAATGCCAGTAACCAAAATGGCTACGGCATTACGAGACGGGCAGTACTTACCTGCATGTTTGTTGAGGAGACTCGAGCATTGTGCTTGAGCACATGTGGTATTCGGCCGAATACCGCCATTTGCCGAGCATGCTCGATCCACACTAAACCCCATTCATTAACATTAGTACAAGAGATTGGGTTTTCCAAAATGGAAAAAGAAGGTACATGGTTTTAAGGTAACTAGTACAAGCACCAAATGGGGAGCTTGCCCAGTCTGGACTCACAAAAGGATGTACAGCGGAATTGTTAAAGGGGTTGTCCCAAAATTAAATGTTCATTTTATTGTACTTTCCACATTGCTTTCATAATTCCCTTTACTTCATTATAATGGTACTCCCTGGTTTTCAAACTGCATAGTAATGTACACATCCTGCTACTGAGCTAAATGAGCAGGTCACACACATGCAGAGTTCCTTCCTTAATTTGCCACCAGCCTGATCTTCTTTTGTAAACTGTGACAGATACATGAAAAGAGCTACAACAGAAAGGACACCCCCTGAGCTGTAACAGGGAGAGAACTGCAGCAGAAAGGATGTGCCCCCTGAGCTGCCAGAATCTAGCAGTGTAATTGGAGCAATGCATAAGGAGATATCTAAATTAATATGAGCCTTGTTCTAGCTTGCAGAAATGTCTTATCCTTGCCCGCAAAACAGACAAAAATAAGACATGTTCTATTATTTTTTTAAAAATTTTGTGGGGCCGATTGAGATGAATGGGTCCACATCCGATCCGCAAAAAACACAGATCGGATGTAGACAGAAAATAGAGTCGTGTGCATGAGCCCTTAAACAATGTGGGAGCAAACACACATAGGTATATACTGTATAGGGCATATACATAGTAATTTGTGATCAAATTAGGAAGTACGGTAAGTGTCAGGTAGATATGAATAGCTGTATCTTATTCAAAAATCATATAGCAGCTGGCAGGGTTCGTCAACTTTAAAACATTGTCTTTCCCTCAGGAGTAGTCCTCAATCTCTTTACATATCTAGTATTCATATTGTTACCGCTAGATTAGTGCGGGGCTTAGTGTTCTTACATCACATCACAGCTGGAAAAAAAAAGTCCTCTGTTAAGTGAAGGCTTTTCTCTTTTGACAGACTATTTAACCCCTTAGTGACCAGCCTCTGTTGTGCCTTAGTGACCAACCAAACATTTTTTTTCATTGCCGCATTCCAAGAGCTATAACTTTTTTATTTTTCCATAGATGTTGCCATATGACCGCTAATTTTTTGTGTCATAAGTTGTAGTTTCTAATGGCTTCATTTTGGGGTACACATAACCCACTGGTTAACTTATTTTAAAGTCTTTATGGGGGAGATGAGAAAAAAAAGTTTCTACATTATTAATTTTGTGGCGTGCATTTTTCAGATAACACGATAACTTTACTCTCTCGGTCATTACGATTACAGCGCTACCAAATACATATGGTTTTTTACATGTTACCACTTTTGCACAATCAGAAAAAAAAAGGAAATGTTTTTGTGTCACCGCATCCCAAGACCCATTACTTTTTTTATTTGTTTTTTTATTTTTCACTTTTTAATAGCTTTTAATTTCATTTTTTTGGTGGCAAACTAGCAAAAAAAAAAACCCCAGTAATTCTGGAATTTTTGATTCACATACGGAATAACTGATAATTGTGTAGTGCGGGTCATTATGTAGATGACAATACCAAATATTTTGTAGAGGGGATGATATTTTTGCAATTATTTCCATTGAAAACCTTTCTTTTTTCAATAGAAAAAAAGGTGCATTTTTTGAACTTGGAATTTTTATTTTATGTAATAAAACTTTTTTTAAACCATTTATTAATCCCAGAAGGGGTCTTTAACAGGCAATCTCTTGATCGCTTCTATAATACATTGTACTGCTTATGCAGTATATTGTATTATACTGTCAGTGCTATACTGACAGACATTAGCAGGCTGCACCAGACCAGCACAGCCTGCTAGACATACACTGCAGGCAGGACTCTGGTAATGAATCATGTTTCATCTGGCCATTTGTTGGACAATCTGGTTTTGGTAGACGTGCATTTTAGATGATAGCATAGGACAATGCCTACTATAGAATTTTATGGAGAGGGAATGATCATATGGGGCTGTTTGTCAGGGTTTGGGCTAGGCTTATTTCCAGTGAAGAGTTTGCGTTTTTTGCGGGTCGGATACAGACCTATTCACTTCAGTGGGGCCACAAAAGATGTGAACAGCACGCTGTGTGCTTTCAGCAGCTGTATGTCCGTTTGGTGGCATCAACAAAAATATAGAACATGTCCTATTCTTGTGTACATTACAGACAAGGATAGAACTGTTTAATTATGGCCCTGAAGTTCTGCTCCGCAAAATGTTCTAGTATGACTGTGTTTCTGTCCACAAAGAGAAATCCATGCATAAGCTATTTTTCTAAATGTGCCATCATTGTCCAGATATAGTAATATAGTAATACAAAAAGTACATATATGTGGTGCCACTCAAATTGTACCACGGTCACCATACCTATACCCATAGAATAAAAGTAACATGTTACTTATGCCACACAGTGAACATCACACATTTCTAACACATTGGCAGAATAATGTAGCCGTTTTTGCCATTCAGTTGCATTTGTCTTAACCTCGACCACATCTAACACCTCTGGAAATGAATGTGCCAATTGTGAGCCAGACCTGTGTGTGTGTTTGGACATCTCATTCCTAAATCATGGGTAAAAATATGGGGTTGGGTCTTTTTTCATGGCTTAGAACAGCTTCTGCTCTTCTCAGCACAGGATTCAGAATTTTGCATATTTTTTTGCCTGTTCAGTAAAAAGAACATTTGTGGGGCAAGAACGTTTGGCTCACAATTGGGATCGTCAGGTGTTCATAAACAGTCATAGCTGAAAGTGTTGGCCCCCCTGAAACACAAAAAACTGAGGGAAACAGGCCAAAAATTATATAATTTCACACAAAACTCGGCAGGACAAATTTACTGGCACCCTCAACTTAATATTTGGTTGCACACCCTTTAGAAGAAATAGCTGAAATCAATCGCTTGCTATAACCATCAACAAGCTTCTTGCACCTCTGAACTGGAATTTTGGACCACCCTTCTTTTGCAATTTGCTCCAGGTCTCTCATATTTGAAGGGTGCAACAATATTAAGATCTCTCCACAGGTGTTCAATGGGATTGTTCCCATCTATTTCTGGGTGTTTCTTGAAGTATGTTTGGGGTCATTGTCCTGCTGACCTAGCAGGCAAACCCAGCTTTCTGATACTGGGCCTTACATTGCGACCCAAAATACTTATAGTATTATTTACTAATGGTAATATTAAGATTTCATGATGCCTTTCACACAGTTGAGGCACCCAGTGCCAGAGGCAGCAGAACAACCCCGAAGCATCCTTGAACCTCCACCATATTTGACTGTAGATACTGTGCAGTGGCTCTCAGGGGGTGCCAGAGCTTAGAAGCAATGAGCGCTTCCACCAATATAGATGGAAGCGTTCATTGCAGGAGCACAGGGAGCTGTGGTCCTGTCACTCAGCTCCCTGCGCTCTGTCTCTCTCGCACTGAATGGTGAAGCAGGAAGACTTCTCCCCGCTCCACCATTTAGCCTGTAGACACAGATCACGCTACCGATCTGTGTGGGCGGAGCCTGCAGCCTGGAAATTTGCATACGCTCCTCCCACACAGTGCTGCAGAGCGATGTGTGTCTGTAGGGGAGAGAGGACTGTGAGCTTCAATGGGACAAGGTGAGTAGGTACTGTGTTTTTTTTTATTTAACAGAAGGCATTTCTACTATGGATGGGGCACAAAATTACTACAGAGGGGGCATATAGGGCATTATTACTACTACAAAGGGGGCACAAAGGGCATTATTACTACTACAAAGGGGGCGCAGAGGGCAATACTACTACAAAGGGGGCGCAGGGGGCAATACTAATACAAAGGGGGCACAGAGGGCAATATTAATATAAAGGGGCACAGGGAAATACTACTACAAAGGGCATTACTAGTATTAGGGGGGCACAATGGGCATTACTACTATGGAGGGGGCACAATGGGCATTACTACTGTGAAGGAGGCAGAGTGGGCATTATTAATATGAAGGGGGAACAATGGGCATTACTACTATGAAGGTGCACAATGGGCATTACTACTATGAAGGGAGCACAGATGGCATTACTACTGTTAAGGAGGCACAGAGCATTACTCTTGTAAAGTGGGTGAGCATAACCGTTATGGGGCACTGAGTGGGCATTATTACTATGAAGGGGCATAGAGGGCATTATCACTGTTATGGGGGCACAGTGAGGGCATAACTACTCTGAAGGGGCACAGAGGGCATTACAACTGTGAAGGGGGCACAGATAGGGTATTACTACTTTGAAATGGGCACAGAGAGGGCATAACTACTACGAGGGAGGCACAAAGAGGGCATTACAACTGTAAAGAAGGCACAATGAAGGGATAAGTACTTTAAAGGGGCACAATGTGGGCATAACTACTGTGTACAATATTTTTAAAGTATTGGTGGGAGGTACCAGAGTAAGGACCCGCCCCGGGTGCCAAACACCCTGGGCACGCCACTGATACTGTGTTCTTTTCTTTGTAGGCCTCATTCCATTTTCGGTAAACAGTAGAATGATGTGCTTTATCAAAAACCTCTATCTTAGTCTCATCTGTCCACAAATTGTTTTCCCAGAAGGATTTTGGCTTACTAACGTACATTTTGTCAAACTGCAGTCTAGCTTTTTTATGTCTCTGTTTCAGCAGTGGGGTCCTCCTGGGTCTCCAGTCATAGTATTTAATTTCATTCAAATGTCGAAGGATATTTCGCGCTGACACTTATGCACCCTGAGCTTGCAGGACAGCTTAAATTTCTTTGGAACTTGACTGGTGCTGCTTATCCGCCATCTGGACTATCCTGTGTTGCAACCTTTCATAATTTTTTCTCTTTCACCACGTCCAGGGAGATTAGCTATAGTGCCATGGGTTGTAAACTTCTTGATTATGTTGCGCACCATGGACAAGGGAACATCAAGATCTCTGGAGATATACTTGTAACCTTGAGATTGTTGATATATTTCCATAATTTTGGTCCTCAGACAGTTGTGTTTACCTCTTTCTGTTCTCCGTGCTTAGTGTGGCACACACAGACACAAAGATTGAGTCAACTCTTTTTACCTGGTTTCAGTTGTGATTTTTATGTTGCCAACATCTGTTACTTTAGTTTGAACGAGCATCAAATGCTTGAAACTAAGTTGTTTACCCACAATTTTCAAAAGGTGCCAACAATTTTGTCCGGCCCATTTTTGGAGTTTTGTGTGAAATTATGTCCAATTTGCCTTTTTTTCTCAGTTTTTTTGTGTTGTTCCAGTACACGTAAAGGAAATTAACATGTGTATAACAAAACATGTATAATTGCAATAATTTTCTGGGATAAATACTTCATTTTCTGTAAAAATTTCAGGGGTGACAACTCTTTCAGCCATGACTGCACTTTTGGTCACATAGGGGGTAATTTATCAAACCGGTGTAAAGTAGAACTGGCTTAGTTGCCCATAGCAACCAATCAGATTACTCATTGGTTGAAAATGAAAGGTGGAATCTGATTGGTTGCTATCGGCAACTAAGACAGTTCTACTTTACACCAGTTTGATAAGTGACCTCCATAGTGTATATTTCACCACACAACTTTCATGTATGTTGGGAGGTAAGAGACATCATCAATCAGTACTGGTGCATTTTATGCACAGATCCAGATTTGGCGCAATTGGTTGGCGAATTCCCCTCAATTACATACCGTAGGGGCAGGAACATCAGGGATCGTGTGGTTCACAGTTTTCTCTCTTCTCCACAACAACGGATGTGGCTGCCCCCAAAACCAACAGACACTTTCAGATGCAATTGATGTGTTGCATGCGGGTCAATACAGCTGGGGACAACCTTCCGCAGCTCAACAACTCAACAGACCTATGAGATAAAATCATTCATAAACTGCAGGACGACAGAGGTGGTATACCTTATGACAGGTACCTGCGGTTCACAATATGTTGGAAAAACCATTCGCGAGTTTAGACGCAGAATAGGGGAGCATCTTAATGATGTACGCAACAATAAAGCTACCCTGATTTCGAGACACATGAATGAGATGCATGCAGGGGACATCAATTTCATGAGATTTCAAGGGATCGAACATATTAGGCAGATGCCACGAGGAGGGGATCTGGATAACAGACTCTTGAGAAAAGAGCTCCAATGGATTTTTCATATGGATACGGAGACCCCAAGAGGGCTAAATAAACGCAGCAGCTTTACCTGCTTTATTGAATAATACAGCGTTTATGATATTGACTTTTACTGTAGCCCCCCCCCCCTCCCCGTTCTGCTGGTTATGCCGCAATATTCATCCTGTGACGTGTTTTATAAAAAGAATACAAATTCTGTTCCTTATATATAAATATCAGGTGCATCATCAGCTGGATTTTATTTTTATTTTTCTCTAGCTGTATGTTTTCTTAATATCATCAGCCTAATGACTATAGAAACATAGAAACATAGAATGTGTCGGCAGATAAGAACCATTTGGCCCATCTAGTCTGCCCAATATATCTGAATCCTATGAATAGCCCCGGCCCTATCTTATATGAAGGATGGCCTTATGCCTATCCCATGCATGCTTAAACTCCTTCACTGTATTTGCAGCTACCACTTCTGCAGGAAGGCTATTCCATGCATCCATTACTCTCTCAGTAAAGGAATACTTCCTTATATTACTTTTAAACCTTTGCCCCTCTAATTTAAAACTGTGTCCTCTTGTGGTAGTTTTTCTTCTTTTAAATATGCTCTCCTCCTTTACCGAGTTGATTCCCTTTATGTATTTAAAAGTTTCTATCATATCCCCTCGGTCTCTTCTTTCTTCCAAGCTATACATATTAAGGTCTTTTAACCTTTCCTGGTAAGTTTTATCCTGCAATCCATGTACTAGTTTAGTAGCTCTTCTCTGAACTCTCTCTAGAGTATCTATATCCTTCTGGAGATATGGCCTCCAGTACTGCGCACAATACTCCAAGTGAGGTCTCACCAGTGTTCTGTACAGCGGCATAAGCACTTCACTCTTTCTACTGCTTATACCTCTCCCTATACATCCAAGCATTCTGCTTGCATTTCGTGCTGCTTTATTACATTGTCTTCCCACCTTTAAAGGGGTTGTCCCACTTTGCTTTTTTAATCTTATCAGCAGTAGATGTCCTGATAACTTCCTGGTTCTCAGGCAGTTGAGTGAAGGCCACGCCTCCTCATGACTCACCCTGCGTGCTCGTTCATGTGTATGAGGTCATCCACATGGAGCCGTATGTGAGGTCCCGCCCCCCCCCCAGTATAATAAACATTGAGTGCGGCCCCCCCCCCAGTATAATATACATTTAGTGCGCCCCCCCCAGTATAATATACATTTAGTGCGCCCCCCCCAGTATAATATACATTCAGTGCGGCCACCCCCCCCCCAGTATAATATACATTCAGTGCGGCCACCCCCCCCCCCAGTATAATATACATTCAGTGCGGCCACCCCCCCCCCCAGTATAATATACATTCAGTGCGGCCACCCCCCCCAGTATAATATACATTCAGTGCGGCCACCCCCCCCCCAGTATAATATACATTCAGTGCGGACCCCCCCAGTATAATATACATTGGTGGCGCAGTGGGAAGTGCCAATGAGGGTTATAAAATTAAATAAAAAATTAACTCACCTCCTCCAATTGCTCGCGCAGCTGCCGGTCTCCTGTTCTATCTTTAGGACCTGTGAAAGGACCTTTGGTGACATCACTGTGGTCATCACATGGTACATCATATGATCCATCACCATGGTAATGGACCATGTGATTAGCTCAGTGACGTCACCAAAGGTCCTTTCACAGGTCCTAAAGATAGAACAGGAGACCGGCAGCTGCGCGAACAATTGGAGGAGGTGAGTTAATTTTTTATTTATTTTTTTAACCCTCATTGGCACTTCCCACTGCGCCACCAATGTATATTATACTGGGGGGGTCCGCACTGAATGTATATTATACTGGGGGGGGGGTGGCCGCACTGAATGTATATTATACTGGGGGGGGTGGCCGCACTGAATGTATATTATACTGGGGGGGGGGTGGCCGCACTGAATGTATATTATACTGGGGGGGGGGGTGGCCGCACTGAATGTATATTATACTGGGGGGGGGGGGGGGCGCACTGCCCCACCAATGTTAATACAAATGCAGGAGGTGGGTGCCGGAGTGAAATAGCCGGCACCCGACCTCTATGATAGGGGGCTGCGATCAGCGGCAGTTAACCCCTAAGGTCCCGCTCCCTGTCATAGAGGTCGGGTGCCGGCTATTTGATTCCGGCACCCGCCTGCTGTATTTGCGCATGCGCGGGCGTGCGCGTACTTGTAGGAATGGAGAGGCGGCCCGAGTACTTGTTCAGCCGTTGTGCGCAGGCGCGGCACAGCGATGCGGCCGGACGAAAGAGGCCGTATCCATGGGATACAGAAAACAACAAAGGAATCGCTTTACATGATTTTTTGAATGAAAGGTAGCTTTTGGATAATAACATGGATAGGAAGATATGTTGTGTGGGGGTAAATAGATTAGATAAAACCTATTTTATGAAGTGGGACAACCCCTTTAAGTCTTCTGAAATAATTACTCCTAAATCCCTTTCCTCAGATACTGAGGTCAGGACTGTGTCGAATATTCTATATTCTGCCCTTGGGTTTTTACGCCCCAGGTGCATTATCTTGCACTTATCCACATTAAATTTCAGTTGCCAGAGTTCTGACCATTCTTCTAGTTTTCCTAAGTCCTTTTCCATTTGGCGTTTCCCTCCAGGAACATCAACCCTGTTACATATCTTTGTGTCATCAGCAAAAAGACAAACCTTACCATCGAGGCCTTTTGCAATATCACTTATGAAGATATTAAACAAAATTGGTCCCAGTACAGATCCCTGTGGAATCCCACTGGTAACATGACCTTGTTTTGAATGTTCTCCATTGACTACAACCCTCTGTTGTCTGTCCCTCAGCCACTGCCTAATCCACTCAACAATATTGGAGTTCATGCTCAATGACTGCAGTTTATTGATAAGTCTTCTATGTGGGACAGTGTCAAAAGCCTTACTAAAATCCAGATAAGCGATGTCTACTGCACCTCCACCGTCTATTATTTTAGTCACCCAGTCAAAAAAATCTATAAGATTTGTTTGACATGATCTCCCTGAAGTAAACCCATGCTGATTTTCATCTTGCAATCCATGGGATTTTAGATGTTCCACAATCCTATCCTTTAATAGGGTTTCCATTAATTTGCCTACTATTGATGTCAGACTCACTGGTCTATAGTTGCTCGATTCCTCCCTACTACCTTTCTTGTGAATGGGCACGACATTTGCCAATTTCCAATCTTCCGGGACGACTCCTGTTACTAATGATTGGTTAAATAAATCTGTTAACGGTTTTGCCAGCTCACCACTAAGCTCTTTTAATAATTTTGGGTGTATCTCATCAGGCCCCTGTGACTTATTTGTCTTCACTTTAGACAGCAAACTTAGAACATCTTCCTCTGTAAAGACACATGCATCAAACGATTTATTAGTCATCCTTTCTAGTGGAGGTCCTTCTCCTTTTTCTTTTGTAAAAACTGAACAGAAGTATTCATTAAGGCAGTCGGCTAGCCCTTTATTCTCTTCTACATACCTTCCGTCCTTTGTTTTTAATTTAGTTATTCCTTGTTTTAATTTCCTTTTTTCATTTATATATCTGAAGAATGTCTTATCCCCTTTTTTTCATAGACTGAGCTAGTTTTTCTTCTGCCTGCGCTTTAGAAGTTCTTATAACTTGCTTGGCCTCTTTCTGCCTAATCTTGTAGATTTCCTTATCTTCATTGCTCTGTTTTTTTTTATAATTACAAAATGCTAGCTTTTTATTTTTAATGAGGTTCTATGGGTTCTGTATAATTCTTGATAACGTACTACTCTCAGAAATCGTTCCATTTGGTTGTGCCTGGTGCTCCTGATGAAGTGTCTCGTTGATAGGGGCACAGAAACGCGTAGAGCACATGCAGGGCATTCTAATCTGACACTTTATGGGTATGACACTTTATGACACTTTATGACTGTTGAGTAGCGCAGGGATTGACAGTTCACTAGCTAAGCATAAAAGCTCAATCTTAAACAGATACTTGGCTGTGACACTGTCTTTGTCTTCCCCCGACGCTCATGGCACACCTCAAGTCAGGTCAATAGGGGCTAACACTTATTTAATGCCCCAGCCTGATATAGAGTTTTAGTACTCAGGCGGCTAGCTTGTGGTGAGACCTGGTGACTTACCCAGGATATACAAGTAGCATCTGACACTGAAATTTTTTGTGGTACTCACTTGTGGATGCACAAAAGGTCAACTGAGTTTATAAATTACCACAAATTTTCTATTGGGAAGCGGTTCAGGGCAGAGATACAGAAGTACCGTATTGTACAGAGGTATTGCGACTATCAGCATACCTACTGCTCTGACCACTTTAGGGCCAGTGGGACTGTGGGTACTTTAGGGCAAGTGGGACTTTCACACAGCTCCATTCTGGCGCCTTTCCTTTTCTGCCTAGTCCTAGTAAGGGTACTTGAGCCTAGTGATTTCATTAATTTCTTAGTAAAGATTTCTTTTTAACCGTACATTTAGGCAGTGATACGTTTCGAATTTAGTACGGTCTCATGACCAAACTTTTTCAGTGAACTATGTTTGGGTTGTCAGTAGAGACGAGCGAATCGAAATCTAATTTGTTACGAATTTCCCAAAACCTTAATTTCAACATCAGAGGACAGCAGGGAGAAAGAAGGAGAAGGTAAGCCTGCTCGTAATGTCTTGCAGTCAGCTTTAGCCAACCAGGATGGATTAAACATGTCATAGTCCATGTGCTTCAATCCAAGCACAGCAGCTATAAAATGTACAGCACTGTGCATGATATGCTGTGAGAAGGCCACAGCCTTTACTGGAGTGCCACAGTCTCTTCAAACAGCTGACCAGCAGTGGTTCCAGGACTTAGACCACCACTGATAAGATATTGATGGATAGGTCCTCCTTATTGTAGTGTGTAATTTACACGTTCGGGTGTGGGAGGGAAACACCACACTCAGGGCCAGCTCCAGGTTCATGTGGGCCCTTGGGTGATAAATCCCAGTGGGCCCCCTTGAGGCATTTTCATGTCCCTCTGTGGCTTCCACATGGTATAATGACCACCAGTAGCCCCTATATAGTATAATTACCACTAGTGGCCCTTCACACAGTATAATAACTCCCAATGACCCCAAACACAGTATAATTACCCCCAGTGGCCCCACACACAGTATAATGACCCCACAGTGGCCCTCCATTTAGAATAATAACCCCCAGTTGCCCCCCATTCAGAATAATGACCCTCAGTGGCCTCCACACTGGGAGTTATACTGTATGGAGGGGGCACTGGGGGTCATTATACTGTGTGGTGGTCACTGGGGGTCATATTGAATGGGGGCTCTGGTGGTCATCATACTGAATGAGGGGTCATTGGAGATCATTATACTAAATGGGGGCACTGGGGGGTCATTATACTGTGTAAGGGGCCCTCACAGTGTAATGAACCCCCGAGTGGCCCCCTCATATACCTATCATTTCTGGAGCGCAGGGGAGCCGGCAGTTCTGTCATTCACTAACTGCAGCTCCCTGCACACCTTCTCTCCTCAGGCCCGCTGCAGCAGTGAGACACACGTCATGACATCACTGCTGGGCCGGGCCTGGAGGAGAGAAGGAGCTGTGCAGTGACGTAGCTAGAACTGACTGGGCCCCACAGAAAATTTTAGTACCTTCTGTGGCCGGACTATATACTTGCATCCCTGACCAGTAGGAGAGAGTTTGCCTCCCTGTAACAGACCCAAGCATCAGAAAGATTCATCGGTGATAACAGCTGTTATTTAGGGCTACAGACACCTTTGCGCATGGTGGAGGACATTATAGCTTCTGGCTGCCACACCATAATTCTGGGAAACAGAATTATGGTGTCCTGTCCCAATATTCAGCTTGGAGGGAGAAGACAAGGTATAAAGACTGAGCATACCAACTGAAGTAAGGTACTCCATAACCATAGCCTGAATCAGGGCCTAAGAAAGCCTACAAACAGTGGATTTGCAGATCAACTCTAATACCAACAAGAGACTGTATTCTGTAATGCTGCAGCTAAATTCAGTTCAAGTAAAAGTTGTGAGTTGTATCTTACCACTATCTACCTCATTATTACTACTATTGGTGTACCACCATTAACGGTACTGGCGTCACAACAAAAAAACATCAAGGGACTCAGCCGCAACAAGCACCCTAAGCACCCCTAACATCAAGGGCACCTCAACCTCCATCTTGGCTGATGCTTCCTACCACAGAACGTGCCCCGGAGGATTTCATGCTGTCCACCTCAACACTGTGCTGCCAGCCCAGGGAGGCTTTCTTCTAACCGTGAGTAAATTGATGAACTGTGTTGTTATTTGGCCCCTCATCGGTCCACGGTGCACCTCACGTGTTGCCCCTGCGGTTCTGGCTGGCTGCAGGTGGAAGGGGCTATGAGGGGGATTTATACAATAAATAGTGGCAGGAGGTCTGTGCAGGGCAGCAACAGGCGATAGGAGGGTGGAACAGGCGCTCTAGATACAGGAGGGAGGAAAGGAGACAGAAGGGGATCCATGAGGATGGGATAGGACAGGATATGGGGGGGCAGGTGTCATGGAGGCAAACTGCTTAATGAAGCAGTAAAACAACTCCTGTCCCACAGAAAAGAGACAGTCACAGTGCAGACTCACTGACAAACTGTGTGTCTGAAGCTGGTAAGGTAACCTGCTGCTCTGCTGAACGGAGTGAAGAGGGAGCGTGTCTGAAGCTCTGCAGCAGCGGGCCTCATGTGACTCAGAGGGCTCACCAGAGGGGTACTGTGTAAGTGAAATAACAGCAATGAGTGCTTCCATAGTATTAAGGGAAGTGCTCATAGCAGCTCAGTGTGCCCCCTCAGGAGCAGCGGCCCCAGAATTCGCCCGGGTTTGCTGGGTGCTGAAGCCGGCCTAGACCTCACCGAACATAGGAGGGAAAGGGGTGAGGGAATAAGGCCTGGAAACTAGGGACAGGAGATTGACACCTCCTACTAAAACCCTAACCAAAGTCCTGACTAAATACCAGTATGAAAAGAACCCAGAGGTAGGTAAGTTCATACACCGGATTACCTAGTGTCCTAACTCATCCTATAGGACCCTGGTACAGAGAAATGCAGCACACAAAATAACCCAAACAAAAAACAAAAGGGAAAGAAAACACTTAACTTCAATTGGCTATGGCAGCACTAGGAACTCAGTCGAGATCCACACACCAGCTATCCACAACTCAAACAGAAGCTATAAACCGCATAGCAAAGTGGGAGAAGCAACACTAAATAGAGAAGGTTAAATTACCATAATAGCCACACCTGGGAAAAGAAGGTGTGACGAGCACCAGAAACAACACAGATGTCATTTGATCCAAACTGAAAACATGTCGGATCAAACCATGTGTTGCCAGTCTCACCGATTTCCTGCCACCTGTGGCAGGAACGTCTGTGACAGTAATTCAGTCAAGAGGCCAGCCATTTTCAGTGAGTGTTGCTGAAATATTTTAAACTATATCCCTTAAACATTTTTTTTTTATTATTAATGTGTGTGGCGGAACCCGCCTCGCCACTGGGCATTAGAGAGGACTGGCTACCCGCCTCCTACCTGCTGACTATGGCCCCTGGTAAATTTGTACGTTTGATTGCAATTTGGGCATGTGGTATTTTATATTGCTGCTACTGGCCCTTTAAGGACCATCCGTGGACATATTATGACTTTTAGGAACAATGCCCTTTAAGACTGTGTAGCAGATTGCATTCAGGCTGTCTTAAAAATTATGTATGTTATTATGGGTTTGGTTAAACTGTATATATCTTGCTCTTACTGTAATGTTTACTATGTTAAAGGAATTGCTGTTCTGTGCCTCTTCTCCTCCCCCTTTTTCCTGTCCCATTGTTTCCCCTGTTGTCTCAGGGACACTGGGAGACCAGTTTAAACCAGCTGCTCTGTCCCTCCTCAATCTCCCGTCAGCCCTTGCTATTGTCGGGCCCCACCCTTCCTTGTACCATAGTCCTCCATGTGCCCTATTGTATGTAAATGAGGCTGTTGGGGGGGTTTAAAGTAGGTGTGCTATGTCTAAATAAAGTCAGTTCCTGTTTTAACCCTCAAAGTGAAGTGTCGTCTCATTCTTGGGGGAGGATTTATGGTATGCTGTTCCAGTTTGACTGCTAGGAGCGTAAACCTATTCGTATGGTTTCCTATTCAACTGTCTACAGCATTCATATGCTTGAGAGGATTTATATGCTTCTTCGGTTCGGTGATTGTGGGGTCTGCCAGAGTGCCTGGAAACCTCAGGAACACGCTAGGAGCATCCATCAACGGAGGTACTCAGTCGGGGTGCCAGGTGATCCGTTACATTGGTGGCAAGCAGTGGGATGGCGTCCTGGTGTGAGAGGAACAACACCCTGGAGACACAGGAATTATTATGGAGCGGCATAGAACCAGCGAGTCCCTGGGCAACGCTCAAGGTAGGAAATGAATTTAACCGGAGGTTACAGAACCTCTTGGCACCACTGGTCAAGCCAATAGGAGAGGCAACCAGGTTGGACTGCAGAGAGAGAGCGCCCGACAAGAGATGTAGGAAGAAACCCTAGAAGGTGTCCAGCGTTGGCGAGGTGAGCGTCTTCCCAGCAAGGAGCAGCGGTTACAGGCCAGAGTGGCCCTACGGATACCTATGCTGGGAGAACAGGCCCAGGAGGAATTGGTGATGCAACTTAATTCACTGGCATGGAGGGAACTGGGTCTTGATGATGCATACCAAGCGCTACATTGGTACGCGGTTCAGCGGGTTCCGGGAATGGCCAAATTTGACAAACCCGAGGGCAAGGATTATAATGGCCCTGGCTTATTATGGGGGACCTTTGCAGAACCAGAATTTGGGAGTGCGGCAGAGTCACGGCTTTGGGACATATTTGACTACAGAGAGGCCGTTCTGGATCTCCCTATGGCCGAATACCTAAGGCCAGACCTGATTGAACTAGCTGTCCAGGAATGGGAACTGGAGCAGGATTACCAGCACCTGTTCAGCTCCAGTCAGTCACCCTATACCCTGCAAGTACCACCGGAGCAGTGGGAGATCGAACAGTATTATGCAGACTTATAAAATCAAGTGACACCGCCTGTCTCTAACCTGATGGGGCTTATGGACTGTACACCATTGGGAGCGGTGAGTTTCGCTCCCCCTCCCCAACAACTAAGCCCGTCATCAGGAGACTTGCATTTGGTACCTCCTACTCCCCAACCAGCTCCAGAAATAAGGGACCTTATCGACTGGTCCTGGGAAGACCCACAGATGGCAGGTGGAGATGGGACTGCGGTCTCTCTACCGGCCCTACAGGGATGCTGGGCAGTTGGCCCAGATCCCCAGCGGCAGAATATTCCACCAGGAGGGGAGAGTCTCGTTCCCCCTCCCCAGCGGCAGCCTAGCCCACCAAGGGGAGACAGTAAGCCCCACAACAGTGCAGATGGGACTGTAGTCTCTGCACCTACACCACTGGTGATAGGGACAGTCTGTCCTGGTCCCCAACAGCAAGACAAAGTATTGGAAGGGGAGACAGTCGCTTTTCCCCTACAACAAGAGAGGGTGTCGCAGGGAGAGAAGCCTGTTACCTCCTCTCCCCACTGGCAGTCTATGGTTCAGGAAGAGGAGCCTGTTACCCCCTCTCCCCAGCGGCTGAAAGTGTGTAAGGGAGAGGAGTTTGTTACCCCCTCTCCCCAGCGGCAGCCTAGCACACCAAGGGGAGACAGTAAGCCCCACAACAGTGCAGATGGGACCGTAGTCTCTGCACCTACACCACTGGAGATATGGACAGTCTGTCCTAGTCCACAACAACAGGACGATGTATTGGAAGGAGAGGCAGTCTGTTTTCCCCTACAACAAGAGAGGGTGTCGTAGAGAGAGGAGCCTGTTACCCCTTCCCCCAGCAACAGCTTTGTTCCACCAGGGAAGAGGGCACCCTGGTTACCTTCCCCCCAAGCCATGGATCTACAACTGGGCACAAGTGGCAGGGGGCCATAGGGACAACTACACCCTTTGAGAAAAGCAGGCTGACTATCAGAGCCCCAGACCGACTGGAGGTCTGGAGTCTGGAAAGCCTCAATGGGAAAGGGGAGAAATGTGGCGGAACCCGCCTCGCCACTGGGCATTAGAGAGGACTGGCTACCCGCCTCCTACCTGCTGACTATGGCCCCTGGTAAATTTGTACGTTTGAATGCAATTTGGGCATGTGGTATTTTATATTGCTGCTACTGGCCCTTTAAGGACATCCGTGGACATATTATGACTTTTAGGAACAATGCCCTTTAAGACTGTGTAGCAGATTGCATTCAGGCTGTCTTAAAAATTATGTATGTTATTATGGGTTCGGTTAAATTGTATTGCGATGTATTGTAAACTGTATATATCTTGCTCTTACTGTAATGTTTACTATGTTAAAGGCATTGCTGTTCTGTGCCTCTTCTCCTCCCCCTTTTTCCTGTCCCATTGTTTCCCTAGCAAGGTGTTGTCTCAGGGACACTGGGAGACCAGTTTAACCAGCTGCTCTGTCCCTCCTCAATCTCCCATCAGCCCTTGCTATTGTCGGGCCCCACCCTTCCTTGTACCATAGTCCTCCATGTGCCCTATTGTATGTAAATTAGGCTGTTGGGGGGGTTAAAGTAGGTGTGCTATGTCTAAATATAGTCAGTTCCTGTTTTAACCCTCAAAGTGAAGTGTCGTCTCATTCTTGGGGGAGGATTTATGGTATGCTGTTCCAGTTTGACTGCTAGGAGCGTAAACCTATTCGTATGGTTTCCTATTCAGCTGTCTACAGCATTCATATGCTTGAGCGGATTTATATGCTTCTTCGGTTCGGTGATTGTGGGGTCTGCCAGAGTGCGTGGAAACCCCAGGAACACACTAGGAGCATCCATCAACGGAGGTACTCAGTCGGGGTGCCAGGTGATCCGTTACAATGTGTATCACCCCAATCTTAATGATATAATTCTCAAATCACAGACAAATATTTTACAAATATCACTCCTGGTGCCAATAGTGTACTCATTTAGAACCAACCAGTACCGCAGATTACATAAAGCAATAAATCTTGGGGTCCTAGTAAACCATAAAACAACTCCTACAATAGAACTAACTAATAGCCCTAAACCAATTCCCAGAGAATATCATATAAAATATAACAAAAATATTTATTGAGTATAAATTAAACAATTACATTGGTAAAAAAAAAAATCAATGGTGGAGGAATACCTCCACCTAAACCCCTGATTACAGAGACTGCCCGGGAACAAAAGCAGGGCACATGCCCACAGGATACATGAATAATAATACTATAAGTGACACCAGATACTATGCCTAGTCCAATAAGGAGAGCAGACATGTATGGAAAAATGCCATTCAATAACACCAGCAACTACCTCCAGTCCTGTAATGTATAAAAGACAACTGAGGGGGGGAAATTTCCAGTGTCTAAGATCCAATGTAGGAACTACATTAAACAGGACAGGGATGTAGAAACCTGGAGGCAAATTGTAGGTGGAAGTCACAAATGTAACAACTCAAAATATATTACCCATGGTGGACAGGTGACCAACCCACTGACTTCGTCAGGAAGCTTAAACATACTGGTACATGTGGGGGTATATGTACTAAAAATAAACCTGTGGTTAATCATGGTCGCATACCCGGCATGATTAGGAGGTCCGCATTATCATAGCACGCTGCCCGTCACCAATAGTGTACTGCCTGATATCATTTTCAGTGTCACAGTTGCTGTATATTGTATTGGACTCTGTCCAGTTGACCTTTTTTTCCCTAAAGAACCTACCCAAAACACACTAGCTAGCTACTGCTATTAAGGTCGTTTGTGGTTTCAAATGAAGTATACACACCAATAGAACCAAAAACCACCACACTAATTAATCAATAACAAAGGTCATGTAGTAAGTAGCTTCATATATCACATGGGCATAGTACATCATAATAAAGCGCCCAAACCTATCATTTAATCACATAAGGTACACATAAGTAAAGTGCATAGTGCAAACCAGAAAGCTAATATAAGTAACAGATATCCCAGGACAATAGGAAATAAAAGGCAGCTATGCATGTAAACCACAAGTGGAATGAAATATTACAAAGGCAGAGCATAGCCCATAATGAATGTAAAATACAGACCAGTGTGCCTCCAACCCTGACGTACGTTTCGCTAATAAAGAAGGAGGCCATCTACGTAAAAATGGAGAAGCCAAGCTTGAATAGAGGTAGGGGGGTTAGACATCTATTGTCTTCCACATACAATGCTGTCTTCACACCTTTTTCTGGGAAGTCTTTATCACCACCTGACTCCAATTAGGATAATGGAATCAATGCCTTTGACCCAATGCTGGGTATAATTACCAGATGTTGATTCAGTTACATATTTATTTCCAGAATTTTTGTACAGTCACTCAGAATTGAGAAAGCGTGTTGGAAGAACGAGTGAAACGTTTTCAAGAAATCTACAGTACGTCCAGTTATCTTGATTTATTCTTTACAGATATACCATGACCTGGATAAATGAGAACCTTCACAGACGTTTTGCTAATAAGCTTCCTCAGGTAAGCTGCCTAAAGAACCTATGTAAAAGTTTAAAACAAGCCATTGCGCCTTCCGATGCCCCACACTGGCAGGCATCTGCCCCCAAAAAGGGATCATTTTGGACCTTTTTTTAATTTTAAAAATCATTTAAAAAATCTGACAGTACAATGCACTTTCAAAACAGGCCGTTTATTGAGGCCAGTGATTGGTTGCACTGGTTATATGTACGTTGAACGGCATGTGAACGCTGCAGGCCCAGCACAGCACCCTGCCAAATAAAAAATAAATAAATAAAAAATCCATTTAAGAAGAGAGGCAACGTCTCTTGGAAGCAAAGATTGGCAGAGGTGCAGCAATCTGCAAAAATACACATAAAAATTGTGGAACAATTTCAGAAAAAAAATCCCTTAATGTAAATTTGCGAAGACTTTGAATAGCTCACCAGTCAGTGCAAAATACCATCAAAAAAGTCAGAGAATCTGGAGAAATCAATGTTCACAAGGGACAAGACTGGCGGTCAATAATGGATGCTCATGACATGATCTATTGGCCCTTAGGCAGCACAGCACTAAAAACAGGCATGATTCTGTACTGGAAATCACTGCATGGGCTCAGGAACACTTCCAGAAATCATTGTTTGTTAACAGAGTTTGTTGAGCGTTCCACAAATGCAAAATAAAGCTGTATCATGCGAAGAAGAAGCCGTATGTCAACATAATCCAGAAACACAGCAGTCTTCTCTGTAGCAAAACTCATTTAAAATGGACAGAGGTAAAATGGAAAACCATTTTGTGGTCAGATAAATCGGTGATGGATTTCACTTATGCAACGTGCAGAAACAATAGCGACTAAATAAACAGCTTTCCATGACAGCAATCGCAGGGTAATTTCCTTCAAAGGATCAAATGGAGGAGAAGATAGGCTTTTGAGAACTAGTGAAAAGTCCCATGATGCAGAAGGAGGATGTATGAAAGGTTTGGACACCTTTACTATTTTTAAAAATCTCCTGACCAATGCATTATTTGAAAAAGTGCCATTAAGAGCAGAATTAATGGAAGAGAACTGTACTTTAAGGGTGTTATATTCAAGGCCTTTCTGAAGACCATCTTGAAAGAATTGAAAAAGGCTATGAAAAGCAGTAGAAGAGCTTTTTCTTTTCTATTATAGTATCATGAGAAGGTATTCCACACTCATCATATCCTATTTGTGGCAGGTCTTCTTGCCTGTCTTAGAGTCTGAATGACATCTTCCTAAAACCCCTCACCTAATAGCCACTGCTTTTCAGGCCATAAGGTGTAGCTGGGATAGGCCTGGGTGAAGAAATCCATCCTGCGAGACCCTTCCTGGGAGGAAGCTTCTAAAACAGATCTTGAGACAATGGGCCAAGAACGGAATTACTGCAATTACAGTTGTCTTCTCTTGCTTTATTTTTTGAAAGAATCTGGGAATCGGAGGCAACGGGGGAAATATGTACAGGAATTTGTGTTTCTAGCTGAAAAGATAGAGCATCCAGGAATAGAGGATTGTCCTCCTTGTCCAGAGAGCAAAACACTGGAAGTTAAGTATTATTCCTTGTCACCATCAGCTCTATTTGTGGGACTCAAATCTTGTCTGTTATTTTGAAAACTCCTTTGTTGAGAGACCATTCTGAGTTCTGCACTGGGTTCCTGCTCAGCCAATCTGTCCTGTAATTGATTGTCCCTTTGATGTGTGCTACTAAGATTTTCAAGATACATTTCTCTTCCCACTTCTTCTCCCGGGCACACTCCCTGGAAAGAAGAGTACTTCTCGTTCCACCTTGTTTGTTCAAGTAATATTCCACAGCCAAGTTGTCTGATTGTATTAAGATATTTTTGCCTCTCAGGTGGTTCTGAAATAAATAAGGGCTAGTCGCACTGTCCTCAATCCCTTCAGGTTGGTTGGGAGACTTGATGCCGCCTGATAAAATTTCTTTTGTACCCAAAGTTCTGCAGTAAGTAAACCCCAGCCCCAGTTTGAGGCATCAGACATGAGGACTGTCAGAGGAGGAAGTAGAGAAATCCCCTTTTATCAGGTTCCTGACCCACCAACAAAGGTCCTTTTTGATCTCCACATCCAAGCACATCAGCTTGTCCAAGGAGTATTTGGAGCGGGACCATTGACTCCGGATGCAGTGTTGCAGCTTCCTGATATACTGTAAGCTTTCGCCCACAGTACTGCCTCTATAGCCAAGGTCAACATCCCCAGGACGGATATAGCTTTCCGCACTGGAATCTTGGAATAATGTACAATAATGCGAACCTATTTTTTTAAGCTTCTGAATCCTTTGATTGTATAACCTTAGGGACATCTGTTGTGTATTTATCACAAACCCTGAAAAAGTCTTCACTGTGTCTGAGGTGAGAGATGCTTTCTCTTTGTTCACAATAAAGCCATGGTGGGCCAGAAAGTCCAGAGTAGTTTAAAGTGTGTGCCCTCAGCAATGATTCTGAGGAAGCTCTGATCAACCAGTCGTCCAGGTGTGGTACAATTGAGATGCCTTTGAGAGCCAGTACTGCTGTGAGAACGACTACAATTTTTGCAAAAAGTGAATTGGAAATTGAGAATCCGGTTGTTTTGAAAAATTGGTAGATGTAGGTACTTTCTGTGTGATTAAATGTTAGGAATATGTAGATAACCATCTTTTAGATCTTGGGATGCAAGAAAGTCTACTTTTGAGAGCAGAACCAGGACCAACCTCATTGTTTCCATCCTGATTTTCTTTTTCACCATAAATGAATTGAGGAAGGACAAATTTTTCAAGAGATGTAATTTCCCTCCTGGTTTCGGAAATAGGAATACTCTTGAGTATATTCCTTTTCCCTCTTGGGATTCTGAAAGTTTACCTAAGGCTCCTTTCTTTACAAATTCCTGAATCAGCCTTGCCAGTTTGGGGCCTGAAGGAATGTTCAGATAAAATGTTTCTGGAGGTTTTGTATGCAGGTCTAGAGATTATCTTCTGGTTATTGTTGATACTGCCCAGGGATCCGAGGATGTTATGGACCAGGCCCTGTGAAAGAATGCCAATCTATCTCCCACTTCTAGAGGCCTGGCATCAGGAATCTGGTTTGGGTGGGACCACTGAGGATTTCTTTCCAAATGAGGGATTACTCTTGTCAAACCTTCTGAAGTTGGGGGCGTGTCCAAACACCGTCTGAGATGGCTGCTTGAGAGATCGGCTCCTGCCCGCTCCACAGCTTTCTGGCCAGCATTACACCCGCTTTGGCTCATATGGGGAAAAAATTGGCCCCCAGGAGGACCCCTCTCCCTACCCCGTTCCCCTCACCTGCCAGGACCCTTGAACAGTGCTGGGACCAGGCTCCGGGATCAGCTCTCCCTCCGTGCAGCACCAAGACACAGAGGGCCTCCCGCCATTCCTCTCTCCCTCCACCCAACTGCCGCGCGCTAGACAACGAGCGAGGACCAGCGCTGAGATCCTCTGCTAGCGCTTACCAGGAGACCGGATCCTCACCTGCGGCTTCTGTGTGCAGAGCATTGGGTGTGGAGCTCTCACTTGCTGCCCTGGAGTTTCTGCCAACCGCCGCTGGAAAGAAGGATCCTGCCATGGC
The DNA here is from genome assembly GCF_014858855.1 of Bufo gargarizans. Lineage (NCBI taxonomy): Eukaryota > Metazoa > Chordata > Amphibia > Anura > Bufonidae > Bufo > Bufo gargarizans. The sequence goes on along the minus strand of NC_058090.1, from coordinate 43,887,456 downwards.
GACTCCTGGATTCATCCCTCAAGGGGAGGCGACGCAGGCAGGTGCTGTGGCTCCCCTTAGGGTACGAGATGCTACCCCCCTGTGGCCCCCGAATCTAGCCTTCCTAGGGCCCCTTTGCATGAACCCTGGCATAATAAGCCATCCTTAGCCCCCCCTTTACTGGATCAAGGGGATAGCAGCTCTCCTCTCCCTTCTGACATATGGGCCAGATCACCAAGCCCTCCATCACTTGCTGTTATGGATCCTCCAGCCTTAGGCGAGTTATTTTAGCCGTTTTCCTACAAAGGAGGACTTTTGGGCTCTTATCTCTGAAGTTACAGAAGCCTACAGAGCTGAGATTGCAGCAGTACGCACGGATATCAAACACGTGGTGGACCGGGTGGACTCCCTGGAAAATGCCCATGATGACAACAGGCAGTACATATCCACTCTTCATGAATCCATTACTGCTCAAACAGCTGTGCTTAGGGGCATGGGACAGCACCTAGAAGACTTGGCTAACCGAGGCTGTCGGAATAATATACGGGTGCGGGGCCTTCCGGAAGCAACCGGGGATGAGGACCTCTTTGCCACACTGCAAGCCATATTTAATATGATCTTGGGTTAGCCACCCTCGCATAAGACCAAGCTGGACAGAGCTCATAGAGCACTCAAGCCCAATGGCTCTGCTGCACGTCCCAGGGACGTAATCTGTCGTGTTCATGACTTTGCCCTTAAAGAAGCTATCATGGCTAAGGCGAGATCTCTACGCAACTTTGATTTTGATGGCGCTCCTGTGCAGTTGTTTCCTGATCTATCCTGGTTCACACTCCAGAAAAGGAGACATCTTCAACCTCTCCTCACGCTACTCAGGGACCGTCAGATTACCTATAGCTGGGGATTCCCCTTTGCCCTAGTGGTCTGTGATCAAGGAAGAACAGAGACTCCGTTTCTTCTCGGATCCCCACCCTTTTTGCGAATCGCTCGGAATTCCTATACCCGAGATGTCTGACTGGGAATTTGAGTCACCAGCACTTCCGCCACCACGCATCTGGTCCCCTGTAACCAGGAAAAGAAGACCTAGCCCAAATGCATTCTCTTCTCCGTGGTCTCCCCAGTCATCGGGGCAACGTCCACCTGCCTGACTGCCACTGGCCTGGAGGAATTGGCTGTCCTGAACCTCGCCCTTAACCCTTCATATTCACAGGGTTGATGGATCCCCATATTGGTCGTTTACTATTACTGTTTAGCCAGTTGCTGATAACTTGCTGCTGCCTTACGGTGCGGGCTATCTATAGGGCCCACCTCGTTGTTAGTTGATTATCTAGTTATCTGTGGTTTGCTCTTTGGCCAGCCTCAACTCGTTGGTCTCTGACACTTGCACCCCTTGAGGGGCTTCTTATTTGCCCCTAGCAGGGATTTCATCCCTGGGAATAGTTGTTTACTGTTGCTTGGTTTGTCTAACTTTGTGTTGTCTCGTTCTGTCTCTCCCCCCCTCTTGTGTTTTTTCTCCTGTTGCAGGTGCCTGAATTTGGTCAGCTCTCGGGGTATAGGGTCAACACCCATAAAACTGAGGCCCTCCCTCTTAACGTTTCTCAGGTGGCCTTGGGCCCTCTTAGGGTAAACTTCTCTTTCCACTGGGAGAGGGATTCCCTGCAATAGTTGGGTGTTGACCTTACACCCCGATATGGGGACCTATATAAAGCCAACTTCCCACGCATATATGCAGAAATCAGGGGTCTTATGGATAAGTGGCACGCTCTCCCACTGTCTCTCCTGGGACGTATTGCTGGAACTAAAATTACGATCTTGCCCAAGCTTCTGTATCTTTTGAGACTTTACCGATTGTAGTGTCCCTCAAGGATCTGAGATCCATTCAATCCCACCGCCTTAGATTCATATGGGCGGGGAGACGTCATAGAATCCCAAGGTCAGTCCTTCTATCAAGTAAGCACCAAGGTGGATTAGGGGTACCGGACCTGTCCAAATATTATTGGGCAGCTCAACTAAGTCTTGTCACGGCCTGGGCTTCCCTGCATCCGTACTCTGTCTGGATGCAGATAGAAAGACTTTGGCTGGCTCCTATACATCCTAACTATGTTATGGTCCGGATCTCATGGGACGCTGCCAGTTAGGGACCTCTTAGGGCCCATGGCTTGCACTAGATTCATATGGCAGCTGTGTAGTGGTAAGTTCCCTCTGGCTTCTAGCCACTCTGCCATGACCTCCTTTTTTGTATCACCCTATGCTCCCTACTAGTTTTTCCTCGTCCACGACGAGACCATTGTTTCAGCGAGGAGTCTTCCGGTTTGCAGATATTGTGGACCCCTTCACTAGGGACCTTTTGCCGTTTCCTACCCACCAGACCAAATATGATCTTCCCTCCTCCTCCAATTACTTTTATATCCAGATTAGTCACTTTGCTCAGTCCATTTTCTCGGGGGTTATGGTCTCCCTCCTGACTGCCTTTGAACACCTTTGATGGGAAGGGGTACACGCGAAGGGTCTAATTTCTGAGATCTACTCCATATTGCTGCCCCCCTTCCCTGATTGGGTCCAAAGGCATTCCTACAAGGTACAGTGGGAGGAATATCTAGGGAAGGCCTTACCGGACGCATTTTGGCGCCTTATATGGAGGAGGGCAGCGAAATCCTCTATGTCGGTACTATATCAGGAGAACCAATATAAAATTTTAATGTACTGGTACCACACTCCTGACCATGGAATGAACCTAGTAGTCTCGGGAGAATGCTGGAGGTGCGGGTTACATAGGGGTACTTTGCTTCATATTTTCTGGGACTGCCTCAAAATCCGCCCCTACTGGACTGGAGTGGGCGCCCTCCTGAGTGATATTTTTGCAGTGGAAATCCGACCGGACCCTATGTCCTTCCTGCTTAATGTGGTCCCCATTCAAGTTAAAAAGCACTCACTTAAGTTATTACTATTGATACTAACAGCAGCTCGTTGTCTAATCTCCTGATGTTGGAAAAGCCCTGAACCGCCATGGGTTTCCGATTTGTATGCTAGGGTGACAGAGGTCCGAACACTGGAATACTCCACGGCTATGTTTCAGGACAAAATTGTGCTCTTCAACACCATATGGGACTTCTGGGATTATTATTGAGCTATGAGGCAGCTTTAACGATCTTGTGAGAAAGATGCGTTTCCACTGTCTTTGTTGTTTGTCTTGTCTTTTGGATATTAGTTTTATTAAGCATTTCTTCTTGAGAGGCTCTGGGCTCTCGGGTCCCTGAGGTGCCCCCCCTACTACCTGATATTTTCTGTTCTAGGATATACTGCTCAGTGGTCCTATATTGGACTGATTAAAGATAGACGCAATTTCTCTCTGTACACTTTATTGTTATATTGCTGCTCGACTTTTCATTTTCCATCATTGAATGTCATTGGTGCTCAGTCAATGTTTATGGGATGCTTTACATGTTTCATCCTTTACTTTGTACTAATGTGCATGAATCTATTGTAGATGTGCCTTGTCATTTCTATAATCTTTAATAAATATACAATTATAAAAAAATAAAAATAAACTTCTGAAGTTCCTTTTGTACTCCTGCTTGGACTCTCTCTTCCATTTTTAGGTGATCGTCTGAATTGGAACCTAAAGGACATCTGATTCTGCCTTCTATTTCTGGGAAAAGAAGCACCCTTATTCTCAATGAGAGACTCTAAGATGGTTTCAAGTTGAGCTCCAAACAGACTGTCTGGCTGAAATAGAAGAGAACAGAAATGTGGTTTGTAAGAAATATCTCCAGACCATTGTTTTATCCACAAAATTCTGCGAATAGAATAGATTTTTTATTTTGCAGGCATTAGATCACAGAACAAGAAAGAGTCCTCAGCAGGGAACAGTGAATTTCTAGAAAGTTTAGCTACCACCAAATTAAATTTAGGGGCAAGTTCCATTTATCAGTGGACTTGGAATCTATGGGATAGACAGACTTGAATCTGGCCCCAGTTCTTTTTTTGGTTTTCCACTCTGCCTGCAGCAAACTTTCCAGCACAGGGTGATCGGGAAACATTTTCTATTTCTTTACAGGGAAACAATATATTACTTCTTTTTAGACATTTCTTATGTAGACGTATCACTCTCTAAAGTCTCTTTTACAGCTTTCAGTAGTTTGTTAGCTTTATCTATACTGAATAAATCATATCTGCCACTGTCAGAGCCTTCACACACATATTCCCCCTCAGACAATAGTTCCACAGAGGATGAGGATGACTGGTGTACATGATCTTTTTTCCACCCTTCTTTTCTTAGCTGTGTGATTTTGTAGAATCTCATCAAATTCCTCTGATAGCTTGGCTTTAAACCAGGTAAAAAAAAAAAAATAGTCAGCCTTGTTACTGACACATCCTATGCCTGCTTTTCCTGCTCCTCTTTGTCCGGCCAGCCTTAGACATCTAAGACAGAACATAAAAGACATGTGGCTGAATATAGTATTCACAAGGATCAATATCTCTTCTGCTTCTGATCATATGCCTGGAGAATATGGCAAGTATCCATCTTCTGCTCTGTCTATCTTCTGCTTGGTATGGGCCTGACTAGCTGAGGAGGAATTTGGGCTTTTTTCTGGACTCTGGATATGTACTCACAACTTGGCTCACAGGGAAGGCTCTTCCTGGAGGCGGCTGCTTTTCTTGTCAACCAGCTGAGGCTGATGGCTCATGCTGGGAAGGTTCTCTGGTCTCAACCGAGACAGGGTCCTGGTTTGGGATCTCTATTTTCTAGGAGCTCCAACTAACACAACCTTCCCCTAGCTGGGGTGGCTGGTACACTCACTAGAACTTCCTTCTCCTCCCCATGAGACAGGACATGGGACTGGCCCACTTCTGCTCACAGAGGGGGGGGGGGGGGAAACTAAACTGGAATGAACTATTCCAGTCTAGCAATACTAACCTGGCTAAGGTCCTGCTACAGCATAATATATAAAACAGGTCTAGAAAATACATATAATGACAATAATGACAATATAATTACACTTAACATATGGTAGCAGGGAAAAAGAGTTTGGTAACATAACTCCGGGATGTTACAGATGGGGACACTCCAAAATTGTTTGTACCACCCTATGTCATTTTGCACTATTTATTGCATTTTCCTTTGTCAATGCTGCTAAATTCCCATTTCAGGCTGGTTCAATGCACTACACAGGGAGCTGCAAAACCAAGAGTACGACTACTACCCCCATCAGCCCACCGTGCACTTACATACTGCCCCTGCAGTCCGGTCCGCTGCACAAGCACGCATGATCTGGCTTAAACCTCAAGTATCTCGGAGAGTACTGCTCTCGCTATGCGCCGAGAGTCTCTGCTACAGTGTGTACTGGGCAGTACAGTAGGTACATTGAGCTCTGCAATGTTTGCATGCCGCATACAATCCCGCGGCAGTCCCTGAAGCAGGCTCACGCCAGGCAAGGGAGAGGACATCCAACTTCCAACTTAATTCTTCTGATCTTCATCCACAGAAGAAGAAGAAGAAAAAAAACAAAAACAAAACAACAGGTGTGTGCCTGTGTGTTGTGACCTTTTATAGGAAATCTGACCAATGTTTAACTGAGACTAATTGATGTACTTTCTTCTGTCCACTAAGGAAAGTCAAAACTTACCCCTTTGTGCCTTCTTGCTGCCTGAGGATGTCCAGAAAGCAGCGGTTTGTGCCTGGATGATTCTCTGCATTTTTGCCGGAATGCGGCCAGATCTCGCTGAACCCCATTATGTTGGGTAATGAGGCCAGTGGACATTACATTTGTATGCAGCAGTGCTGAAATCGAAGAATTCCGGCGGAGAACAGCCTGCCAGAACCCATGCCACAGATGTTAAAGTAGCCTAAGCTCTGCACCTTTTTTTGAACAGGTTACCATACTTAAAATGTACACATCCACAATATTGTCTGCGGATGTGGGTATTCTCTTATCCAGATGGCCAGTCTGCCCCAGTGTATGTCCAGGCACCATAAGAAAACAACAGATATGCTGTGAATAGGCCCCATTTAGACACCTCATCTCTATCAAACTTCTACTCTGCACCTCTCCGTTTACTTTTTTCCCCAAGTATAGAAAGTTCTTGTCTGGACTGGCCCTGGGACCTAATCCATGACTGGCTCCTCTGTTAGCTCCTACATTTTTCTTCTGCTCTCCTCTCTGGATAGACACAGATTCTCTCTGGCACAGGTCTGGACTAGTCTGGTCTAAACTGTACTAACTCCTCCTCTCTATATAGAGAGGGTGACAACAGTCCCATTCACTGGTGGATGTGAATACAACCTATTAACACCTTAGGGCTCTTTCACACCTGCGTTCTTGTCTTCCGGCATAGAGTTCCGTCGTCGGGGCTCTATGCCGGAAGAATCCTGATCAGTTTTATCCTAATGCATTCTGAATGGAGTGAAATCCGTTCAGGATGCATCAGGATGTCTTCAGTTCCGGAACGGAACGTTTTTTTGGCCGGAGAAAATACTGCAGCATGCTGCGCTTTTTTCTCCGGCCAAAAATCCTGAAGACTTGCCGCAAGGCCGGATCCGGAATGAATGCCCATTGAAAGGCATTGATCCGGATCCGGCCTTAAGCTAAACGTCGTTTTGGCGCATTTCCGGATCCGACGTTTAGCTTTTTTAGAGTGGTTACCATGGCTGCCGGGACGCTAAAGTCCTGGCAGCCATGGTAAAGTGTTGCGGGGAGCGGGGGAGCAGCATGCTTACCGTCCGTGCGGCTCCCGGGGCGCTCCAGAGTGACTTCAGGGCGCCCCAAGCGCATGGATCACGTGGGGCGCTCTGACGTCATTCTGGAGTGCCCCGGGAGCCGCGCGGACTGTAAGTATACTGCTCCCCGCTCCTACTATGGCAACCAGGACTTTAATAGCGTCCTGGCTGCCATAGTAACACTGAAAGCATTTTGAAGACGCTTTCAAATGCTGTCAGTACACTTGCGTTTTTCCGGATCCGGCGTGTAATTCCGGCAAGTGGAGTACACGCCGGATCCGGACAACGCAAGTGTGAAAGAGGCCTTATTCTCACACATATACAGATATGCTTTTACCATACAAAAATATATGTTAACCCCTTGTTGCAGTGTACCACTGCTTTGCAGTGGGATTCTGCACAAGCCTAAACTATTATGAGAGCTCACTACCATATTTTTAATTCAAGTTCTATGGATCCATAATCTGGAACCAGCAGGAAAGTATGTGCACATACTATACTGCTGCTGTCTGAATCAATTTTCATACATAGGGTTTTTCATATGTAATCTGTGACATAAGGAATTGTGGTATGCTTTATTATATATTGCGTGTTACACATTGCTTGTATGGGAGAATGCATTGTTGCGCAAAAGCACATAACAAAACACATGGACTTCTAGGTGTTCTGAACAACGGTTCTGGAACCACTTTGTCAACCAACCAGTGTGGCTGGCTGCTGAGCCACTGGGATCTTAGACACCATTGTGAGGCACAAGAAAATCCCACAAAACACATAGAAAGAACCTAAGATCATACAGGCAGAGTACATGCAAATCCGCTAAACAGTCCCAAGGACAGGTCTGGGGGCACAGAGTCAGAATTTAGGTAACAGGGACAAGACAGAACACAGGCAGACAAATAGATCAGGATAACAGGCACAAGTCAGATGGCAGGCAGACAGATTCGTTCCAGAGACAAAGGGATTGTAGCTCCTTCACAGGATCTGTCAGAACAGAACCTGTTGCACAAGCCAGGGTAGGACACAATACAGAGAATATATAGCAGAGTTGATTAGCCCATTAGTCAAGCAGGGGCAAATGGAAACCAATATGTAACACTGGGCTTCAAGATAAGAAGCTGAATGGTCATTACGATGAACAAAATGTATTGCCACACTGGGGTATAAAACATCTTACAGTAAATATATGAGGTGCAAACTTATGGGTGCATCCCATGACCATTACATGGTACCACGCACAAGGTGCAGTGGCTCACATGGATTCAGTAAAGTATAACTTGAACGGTAGTTTACAGTTACAGTCCCTCACAGAGGGCACAAACCTGGTAGTTACACACTGTAATAATGCACAGAACTTGGCGGTTAGCCACAAACAGGCATGAAGAACAGAGCCTGGCATTATCAATAACAAGGGAACTGTCTCTATATGTGGTTTGGTACAGATGGTTTCCAACAGTATTGGGACAGTCTAAATACTGCAAATGGTTGCCACTGGTAGCATCAGTGACAGCACTCTAGAGCAGGTCCACAGCATAGTCAGCAGTCCGTAACAGATCTTTAAGTCATTAGTTCTCTTAGCAGACTTAACTCCAACCATGGATCGTCCTCATCGCTATCAAGGTTCAGACAAGTGTGTGAAGTGCCGCATTACCAGGCCCAACTATCAGACTGCAGCTGGCACCCCCACCAGCAGGCTGCCAACAGTTTTCACTACTTTCACACACAAAAAAAGCAAACAAAATGTTTTTCTGTCACCACATTCCACGAGCCATAGCATTTTTAATTTTCTGTTGAGGTAACTTGTATTTTTTGTGTGACAATGTGTAGCTTTGTCCCTTTTATTTATTTTTTGGAAAGTGGAATGAACAAAAAAGCTAATGATTTGTTTTACAAAATATATGTATAAATATATACGGTATATGCATATTTGTTCTACATGATATGGCTGTAGTCCGTGTGGGGATTCGCTCTGGTAGTTGGGAAAAGCGGGCGCAGTACAGAGGCAAAATACAAGTTCGTAATTCAAACTTCAGTGTTTATTCACACATGATGCAAAAAACAAAATGTCACTTTTGCAGTGTTGGTGTTACTTCTCACCCAATGGCAAGTTAATAAAACAAAAGTCACCTTGGTGGCAGTTCTGCCTTTAGAAAGTTCAAATACATGCTTTAGGCGGCCTGTTCCCCTGACACACGGGTCTCCACTCTGCAGCCCAGCACAGGCCTCAGATCCCAGTACACAGACTTCCTGAGCTCCACTGTCAGACGAAGGTAATCCTCTCCACCTGGCAGCGCTGGCTGTTTTTATGCCTGACAAAAGCGTGCCTGGAACGTGGGGAGTAGTCACCCACCCAGCACTTTGACTACTCCCAGTAAGAGCCGTCCGGATCAGCTATTACAGCCATGCTAAGTATTAAGGTGTCAAACAGCAACTGCTGCTGACACATAAAAACGGCTCTTACTCCACCGAGGCCAGGAACCTTGGTGACACGTACCTATCATCCACGATGATTCCTTGTACCTTCTTACATCAGGTATTAATGTCTTTGACTATGTACTTGCAACTAAATATTTCTTTAATGATTAATAAAAATGATATTGTACCCGACTGTACATATACGGTTATAATTCTATTGTCCAATTGCCACCATGTAACTAAACATTCTAAGTTTCTCATGTGAAAGTGTTGGTATCTTAGAGATGTCTCGAGTCACCTGACATACCACACATTTTAATTTACTCAGATGTGCAACTTCTAAAGATCTCCTAATGGTGCTGACCTTTAATGGTTAATTAGATGTATGATAACAGAACAAGTGTTAAATAATAAATATGTTCATCTAAATATCATACACATTGCACTTCTCTCTTCTAGTTCTTTAATACATCAGTTGTTTAGTTTAAGAGAAATACTGACATAATAATGTTTTGTGCATAGATAATATATTTTTCACATCCACGCTTAACTGTTTTCTTTGCAGACAGATCATATCTACACATTCTAGATTATTTTTATAAAAGATATTGACGATATGAATAAATCTAGTCTCAGACACCACTGTAAATACTGTATGCTCCTAGAATTGTTCAACCCTCTTTGAGCTTTTTTAGGTTTTTATTATTGAGTAGCACTAAAGCAGTTTCTGTAAAAATTAATTAAAAGCGTATCTACACTTTTCTTGACCATCTGGTGTGGTGCAACGGACATGTACACTGGGCAGATTTGATTTAGGGTAGTTTGTGATTCAATGGTAATATGTCTGGTGGTTTAGGTTTAATAAATAGGGTAATGCATTGCACAGTTGTCAAATGTGACAGGAAGTTGAATTTGATCAGATTGTCTCACTCCAGTCATGCTCAGCATTCTGTTCTGCACCGAGGCAAACTATCTATGATCAGAGAGGGCATTTAGGCTAATTTTTTTTAGTCTTGTTTTTTGTTCCTTGTTCAACATCACAGTGTATACTACATTTTTCTATCTGGCTGAGTTCTGCAATAAAGTATACTTTAAACTAATATTTTTTTTTGTTTAGTGAAACCCTATGGTGACAGTGTTTGGCATCCGTCTGAGTCATCTGTTTAGCATATATGTGTATACATTAAACGTAGGACAAAAGCCTGATGAAAACACGGCCTAAGCTGTAAAAAAAAAAACTTTCCCTTGTGTCAACTGCTAGAAATTACATTGGTTCTATGTCATGAATAGAAGAAGAAGAAGTTAAACATTGGCCACCCCCTCCAAGGGTCACATAGCAGTTCTGTGGTTTGCTCTGCACACTCCCTCTTCCCTTGATTGACAGGGCTAGAGATCAGCATGCTGAGGGCAGAGCTGTGCCATAGCATGTACATATCATACTATACATAATATAGTATAATATATATAATATAGGATTATAAAAAAAAACACTAATATGTATTAGCTTTCTAAGTATAGAAAACCACAATTCTTTCTCTTTTAAATAATTTTATTAAAGTCATAAAAAGCAATGACACAATTAAACAAAACATACAATATAATTTTCTCCCCAGACCCACCCCGATCATCCAAACCCCAACCACCCATCCCCGTGATGCGTCTCATTTTCTTTATCAAAAACTAAAATTAATACAAAAAACAAACATAATTGGGTAGAGAGCGAGAAGGGAGAAAAAGGGGAGGGTCACAAAACAAAGCCCTACCACTTTCAGTCTCCCCAAATCTTAGACCATTTATCTTTAGAATTCCCCTGGATATACAGAATCTTCTCAGAACTTTTGACCTTGTTAACCAAACATAACCAATCATTGAGTTTTGGCGTGTTTTGAGAAAACTAGACTCGGGTAATTAATAGTCTGGCCAGGAACATAATTTTAACCAAGAGAGTCTTTCGATGCTTATGGCAGATTACATTACTAATTTTATTCAAGATCCAACACTCATCGGAATTACCATCTTCAATTTTCGGGTAATAAAATTGAAAATTGAATCCCAATATATTTTTAAAGCTGGACACAACCAGAAGAGATGGAGAAAGTCTACCCCCTGTGACCCGCAGAGGGGGCAATTTGAGGAATCTCGTAAACCACATTTATTAAGCCAAATCGGCGTGATATATACTCTATGTTTTATAATAAATTAAATCATTATATGATTAAAGTTGTGAGAAACCAATTTCAGGTAAGCTAATATATTTCCCCATCCCTGTGCTGTAACATTCGGATGCCCTCTGACCCGGTGATACACCTCTAGAAAAAAGTGACTTAACAAGTAATTTATATATTTGGGACAGCTTACCCTTATAACCAGAAGATCCCAAGACAACATTCAAAGGTGAAGAAGTGTCCATCTCCAAAAGAGTTACTTGTTTAGCCCTTAACAGGGCTGAACGTAACGGACAATATCAAAACCAACTTAAATTTTCAAAGGGAGATCGGTTCACCAAGGTCTTACATACGGCATTTTTCTCCCAATGACAATATAATAGTAACTGCCCAGCAATAAAATAACCCTTGAAATAGGGAAGATTCAGTCCTCCCTGTTCCAATGGTTTATAGAAATAGTCTATTTTGAACCTCACTCGCTTTCTTCCCCAGAGTAAGTCATTCATCATCCTTTCAAGGAGTTTGAAGAACTTGTCCTCGATCCACACTGGGGAGTTCCTAAGAATGTAAAGGAGTTGGGGCAAGATAACCATCTTAATTAAAGATACTCAGCTCTGGTAAAAAAATAATTGCGACCAAATAAATTTTAGATCTTAGCTTGCTTATCAGTGGTATCAAATTAATCTGAATATAATCCTCAATCCTGGGTGACATCATCATACCAAGATATTATACAGTTTCGGTTACCTTTAGCATTGTAATGGGGACCTCAGTCAAGTATTCAAAATTATCTAATAGCATAAGTGTAGTTTTAGTCCAGTTAATTTCAAGTCCAGAGACTTCCCCGAAGGATTTAACTAATTGGACAACTCTTGGAAGAGTAGTATTGGTTTGGTTTATAAAAAAATAGTACATCGTCCACGTATAGAGAAATCCGATCCCCTATTCCGGATACTCCAAAACCCTCTATGATTGTATCTTGTCTAATACCGAGTGCTAAGGGCTCAATATAGATATTAAATAATAATGGTGATAGGGGACAACCTTGCCGAGTACCTCTAGACAACGAAAAGCTAGGAGACAAGCTACCATTGATGTTCTATCTCGCAGTGGGAGAGTTATACAGAAGTCTAACCTTACTAATAAACCTGGGGCCAAATCCCATCCTTTCTAATACCTTCCAGAGGAAATTCCACTGTACCCTGTCAAACGCCTTAGCCTACATGCACACGACCGTATGCGTTTTGCGGTCTGCAAATCCGCAAAAAATAAAAACGGATGCCATCCGTATGCTATCTGTTTTTTTTTTTGCGGATCCATTGTAACAATGCCTAAAACAGACAAGAATAGGACAAGTTCTATTTTTTTTGCGGGGCAACAGAACTGACATACTGATGCGGACAGCACACAGTGTGCTGTCCACATTTTTTACGGACCCATTGAAATGAATGGGTCCGCATCCTATCCACATAAAAAACGGAACGGACACAGAAACAAAATAAGTTTGTGTGCATGTAGCCTTAGAGGCAACCAGTGAGAGGATGGATCGGGAGTCTGTATGTTTGCAAAAAAACAATGTCAATTATGATGGGTACCTTTATTGGGGATAAATCCATTCTGATCAGGGTGTATAATGGAGGAACTTACTTTGGAGAGCCTAGTGGCAAGCATCTTTGCCAGAAGCTTAACATCAGTATTTAGAAGAGATATCGGTCTATAGGACTCCATGTCCAAAAGGTACCTTTCCCTTTTTTAGTATTAATACAATTACTGCCTCGTCTATTGACTCTGGTAGAAAAAAAAAACACTAGGGAGTTGTCAATTACCCTCAGAAAAAATGGAAATATAACATCACCGTACTTGAGATAAAACTCATAGGGGGGGGCCGTCTGAACCAGGAAAGGAGTTTCCCGAACAAGCCCCTAATGCTGCCTCTAGCTCCCGGGAGGAAAATTCTGCCTCAAGGGAGTTCTTCTGGGCCTCGGTAAGGGCTGGGAACTTAATGGAGTTCAAATAAGCCTCCATCTCTTCATCAGTTTTATTATTGCTAGATGTATATATTTCTGCAAAGTGCTTGGTAAAGGCTCCTTTTATTTTTTTCCTGATTTGCAGTGATACTACCCTCAGGTAACCAAATACTACCCATTTGTATATTTTTTTACTCCTGATTAGATGTCACCTTTGCCAGAAGTTTTCCTGGGCGCCCTGCTTCAAAGAATTGTTTTTGTCCCCTATAAAAAGAGCCTTTGCTGGGCCTTGTCCTCCTGTACTCCTGACTAGCCCTCTGGATAACTTCCCTATTTTTGTCAGTTTTTTCCCTAGAAAACTGCTCCATCCCATAAGACGCTGCCGCTTTTAAAAGGCCCTTTCTTTCCTCCCATACCCCCCTTAGATCGAAAATGGTACTAATAAACAACCCCCTAACTGTGGCCTTAAACGCATCCCAAACCGATTGGATTTTAGCTGATTCATAATTAACCTTCCAATAGTGTTTCATCTCCTGTTTCATCCAATCATAGTTACCCATCAGGGTTTAATCTAAACGGGGTACTAACAATTCACTATCATCAGACAGGATAACTTCAAGGAATACCGGAGCGTGATCTGATATCAACCTAGCCTCATATCTCATGCGCTTAATATATCTCAGAAATTTCTCATTTACCAATGCCAAATCGATCCTGGACATACAATTCCCAGATCTAGACACACAAGAGTAAGCGCTTCTTCCCTGTCCCAGGACGCTCCTTACAGAATCGAGTCAATGGAGACCCCTGATTGGGTACAAACGCCCGATGTTTCTATCCATAGTCATCAGATCGATGTTAGGATTAATAACACAGTTGAAGTCCCCTTTTACTTTTTTTTAGGGTAAGACAATCTGGCCACTTCTCCATAAATATTAATCGATTAGGTAGATAAAACGAGAAAGGGGGAGGGATGTAAATAAAAGCTAAGATGGATAATCTGCCAAAAAGTTTCCCATGTAAAAAAACAAACCACCCCTGCTTATTAATAGAAGATGCTGTGCAGACAAAAGCAATCCTGTTATGTATATACACACAGACACTCCTCTAAAGTGGCTGGTAAAAGTGGAATGGTATGCCTGCGTGACCCATCCCAAACTGAATCGTGTCGCAGTCTCTTCCGTAAAATGAGTTTCCAATAGACAGATAACCACAGGTAGATGTCTCTGAACCAGATCAAACATGACCTGTCTCTTTAGTTTATCCCCAAGTCCTCTTACATTCTATGTTAAAACTTTAACAGACATATGGTCAACTATTCAGTAGCAGTCCCTTGCAAACCCCACCCCTCTTGCTCGTCCATCCTAAGAGATGCATCTCATTCCTCCCCCCATGTCCCATTACACCCCACCCCCAGACCCCCATGATCCTTAACTAAGAGAAACAGGAAAAAAAAAGAAAAGGGCAACACGAAAAATATCTCAGTTTCAAACATTGTTCCGGTCTAGCCAATCAATGGCTAGATCCGGGGTGTCAAAAAAATGTACTACTACATTAAACTTAACCCTCAATTTGGCTGGATACAAAAAGGAGTATTTAATGTCCTTGCCCTGGAGACGATTTTTACAGCCAGAAAGGTACAACTCTTATCTTGAACGTCTTTCAGGAAAAACGAGAGTTTGCTACAGTTATATAAAACAGAAGGGCACTCCCGTGCTCGCTTTAAGATCATATCTCTGTCCCGAGAAACAAGCATCTTTACCAGTAATACCCTTGGCTGCCTTCCAGGAATCAATTTACCACCAGGAATCCGATGGGCCCTTTCAATTAGAAACAAAAGGTAAAAAATGTTCCTTCCAAAAGTTCTCAAAAATTATGGATTGTATCATTCCTGCCAGATTTTTTTCCCCTACACCCTCAGGGAGCCCAAGGATTCGGATGTTATATCTTCTCAACCTATCTTCCAGGTCCACAGCTTTTTTTTTCCAAGTTATTATAATCCATTTTCAAGGTGGCAGATTCAGCCTTTAATACTTTTACTTCTTGCTCTAAGACGCTCACAGGCTTTTCTATATCAATGACTCTGTCTCGTATCTTTGTCAAGTCATCTTTTATTAAGGCCATGTCTGTCTGGACTTTCCCCAGTACCGCAATATCTTGTATCACTTTTCCATTGTTTTTAACCATTGATAGAATCTCCTCAGATGGAGAGAGCTCTCCTATTGGAGAATCCACCCTCTCCCCACTCTGAGGGCATTCATCCACTGGCTCTTCCGGTCTAAATTCAGAAATGTTCTCATTTATCTCCTGCTTTCCCTTTTGTCCAGCCCTGGTGTTTACATTTGGTGATTAATTTTTTTTTAGGAGACTCTATCCGTCTCTGTCCTGGCTTAAGTGATGCCGAAATAGAGATATAAATGTAAAAACACAAAATGCAATCACACACTGCAACCAGCACTCTGCCCTGCCTTTATGCTGGATGTTGAATAAGGCATTGGTGTACATTTTGGCCAAAGCGTAATAAGCCACTCACCACGTCAAGGTCGCCTTCATGAGTGGTCCCTAACACTAGTTCCTACCTTTTATGGGCCATGACAGCCACATAGCAATCTGCACCTGCTAGGGGTTGTGCGGGCTGAATTTTCCATATTTTTCTCTTTGTAGTACGTATTGGAGGCGTGGCGATCTCCAAGCAGTCAAGCACACCTGTCCAGTTAATCTGCCCCCTGGAGGCTGGTTTTAAAGTCAGTATAAAACTGAGTCTGCTTATACAGCACCTACCAGTAGCCATTAGGCTCCAGGAGAAGTATATAGTGGGCTCAGCATGCATGTGAGTACTTGCATCCCTGGATCCGTTGAAAGCTGTAATGGCACCGGACGGGGTTAAAAGCAGAGTGTGCTTGGCGTGCATGCTGTGCCTGCGCTCCCTGGACTTTATGTGGCTGTCATGGCCCATAAAAGGTAGGAACTAGTGTTAGGGACCACTCATGAAGGCGACCTTGACGTGGTGAGTGGCTTATTACGCTTTGGCCAAAATGTACACCAATGCCTTATTCAACATCCAGCATAAAGGCAGGGCAGAGTGCTGGTTGCAGTGTGCGATTGCATTTTGTGTTTTTACATTTATATCTCTATTTCGCCATAGCAATCTGCACCTGCTAGGGGTTGTGCGGGCTGAATTTTCCATATTTAAGTGATGCCGAGTCTGTTGAGCGCCAAATTCTGCATAGGGGCCATGTTTCCCCCCCTTTTTTCCCCTTCCTCCTTCTTGCTCTTCTCTTCCTCCTCTTCACTCCCTCTCCTCACCTCTCTTTATTGTCTCCTTATTTTAATTCAATATGCTTCTTACTCCTTTTTTAAAGGCTCCAACTTTGAACGTATAGTCCTTTTAGTATATCAACTGACAAAACGAGGGCTGTATAACTATACACAAAGTAAATTAAGGGAGAGGGAGGAAACATGGATCGGCACAAGGGGAACAACATTAAAAGATCTCACAACACTGCTGCGTTTTCAGGCTCCTGCCCAACTTCTGATCCAGGGATACCGAGGGGAACAGGGAACACTTTCCCCCTCAGTTGCAGGCTGAAATTCTGATGATGACACAGAACTAAGCTGAGCACAGACACAGGCAGGCAGACGAAAAGCAGGGGAGCAGGCTATTGACCACTGGACAATACAGACATGAATGCACAGGCTGAGTGTCCCACAACAGTAACCAAACTTGACAGAAGCCAGCGGTAAAGCGGAGTCAGCGATACAAGAGGTAGACGCCAGAGAGTGTGAGAGACTAGGGGGAGGGCGGACGCAGGGAGACAAATGGAGAAACCAGCGGGACATCAAGCGGGGGGAGACCTTCAAAAAACAAGGGAAGTTTCCTCAATCCACGGGCTTCAACACGCATCCTGAAGGCCATAGTCCAGCAAGGAGGCGCTCCTTCATGGCAAGGAGACACCATGGGAGGCCAGTTAGGGAAGAGGAGGAGGAAGAGATGTCACTTCCTCACGTCATCACTGATTACGTCCTCAGAAAACCACTATTCTTATTCTTAATATGATAAGGCAGTAGCCTGGAGGTTCAAATCCCAGAAGAGACTTCTAGATTTTTTTCTCCCTCAATTAACCTATATTAAGAGGCTACAGTTTTACTATATTGAGAGTAGAGGCTATACTTAGAAAGCTAATACATATTACTGGTGTCTTTATAATCATAAACTGTGCCTGTGAATAAACCAGCAAAATGTATTAGCTTTCTAAACATACAAAACCTCTATTCTCGATAGAGTAAGGCTATAGCCTTTTATTATGGGTTAAATGAGGGAGGAAAGAAAATAACTGAAAAAAAAAAATCTATAAGTCTCTCCTGGGACATCTACATGCCTTATCATATTCAGAAGATTGGTTGTCTATACTTAGCAAGCTAATACATATTACTGGTGTCTACAATCATATATTGTGCCTGTGAATAAACCAGTAATATGTATTAGATGTCTAGGCATAGTAAAGAAAGCTCTATTCTCAACATGGTAAGGTTATAGTAAGTAGTGTATATGATATGTACATGCTAGGACACATGGCTTCACCATGCTAATGTCTAGCCCTGTCACTCAAGAGGAGAGAGGAGTGTGCAGAGCACAAGGGTGTTACAAAAGCAGTGCTCCAGGGATTTAGCCCCACCCCTAGTGTTCGAACTTGGTAATTTGCATATGAATAAGAACACATATCTTCTGTTTAACATACAAATAAAAAAAGAGGTATCATTTTAATTAGCATGATCAACCCTAACAATATGCCTGGTTTAATAGAGCTGATTATACTGACAGGGGCCTTTTTAAGGAAAATAAAAGTCTGACATGATATACAGTATGTTGATATCAGGCTTTACACAAAAAATTCTGTATACTGTGGTACTTTTTATATCTACCTCATTTATTTCATTTCCTATTTGTATTTATATCTCACTAACCTCTGAACAAAAAAAATCAAATATTAGTCACTGTCTCTAAAGGGACACAATCAAATGTCCCATAACTTGTGTATATAGGCACACATCCATGCCTATTCTAGATGTCATTTTTTTAGTTCAATGAAGGCAAACATCGTCTTGGACTGAGATTACAAAATTTCAGCTGGTAACAGGCTCATGTTTGCCTTGTACTTTGAGTGGGAAGTACTATAGAGTATCATGATTTACCGTAAAAGCGGCAACACTAAATAGTAAAAGTTTTAAATAATGCATTCATTACGGTGTATGCACTCTGTTTTATTATAGCTCCATTTAGTAGAGACCCATAATAAGGACTTCCATGGATACACTGTACTATATTTCCATATGCCCACAACATTAAATCAGGTATTCACAGCTAGAAGCATAGCTCCTGGGGAGGGAATATCTCTGCACCTACTGTGCCTGATGGTGCAATGCTGATATGTGTGAGCCCCTAGTGTTACTTGTCAGAAAAGCTGTGGTTTTTAGGAGATATAGTATAATTATGAGCTAGAGAGTGAATAAAACCGCCAATACACATATCCCTAGGTATAACATCTATTTCAGCACCACGGACAGTGGCAGAATCATGGAAAACCTGCAGAAAATAGTCTATTTGAAAGAAACAGTTAAGACAAAAACAGATTTTTCATGGTAAGAGAATCACATTTTCAATCACATAAATAAGAAGAGAATAGAATTAGAGTATGGGCCAGTATATAGTTTTTAATTGGCAAAAAATAAATTAAAATGTGGTGTTACCCTTAAAAGGGATCAGTTACGGTGTTCATGCTGTTCTGTCTAAAGACATCATGAGTAGGGTGTTCTGTATTTTAACTAAGTGCCTTCCTCTACTTTCTTGGGATACATTTGTCTCACAACAGTTGTGTTGAAATCACATACAGTAATGTATTCCTGCAGTATAAACGGCAACAGTTGTGAGACCAATTCTGTTTGTAGCAAAACAGTCACGTTCATCCCATTGAAGTGTAAGTTCAGACAACTCACCTGGATTTGCTCTGCTTACCTGAGGCTCTGCTCGCGCTGTATGCGAGTTCCTTTCTGTCAGGTTACTGCTGCTCTCAGATGACAAGAATATCCTAATCTGCTAATAAAACAAAATAGAAAAATATTTGCATATATGTTACTAAACAAACCATAATAAAGCTGTCATATGCAAAATGACAACAACGGTATGATCAAAGCCTAAGTTGTGCTGAGATTTCCGTTAATAATTTAAATCATAACGCTGTGCTAAATCTGACACACCACTAGCTTGTTTCCCATGTTGGGTTTGGGAACACACTCCGCCTGATGGCCCCATATCCCCGGCTAAACACTGCTCCGATTACCCAAACTCACAGCATCATAATGATTTTTGATGCTGCGAGTTCCTGCCCGACAGCCGGTCTACTGTACTGTACTCACATAATGCCTTGACTACAGCAAAGTAGACCCACGGTCAGGCAGGAACTGGCAGCATCATAAATTATGATTTTGTGATTTTGGGTTAGAGGAGCGGGAAATGCTGCAGTCACATGTAGAGTGTGCCCTGGATAGAAGACACTGATGTCTATCTGGCCTTATAGCAAGATCTATTGGATTCAATAGTGGTTTCCATTGTTGTGAGATGAAGCATAGCATTGCATTTAGCATTACATTTCCTGGTAAATCTGTCAGAATCTGCAGTTGGAGGCTACAACGGAGCGTCCGACACAGAGGTGGACCTAAACAAAGCTCCCCCTACAGCATCATATAAATATATAGATAAATCAGGTTTTCAGAATTTTTAGATGGAGTAGAGTCATAAGACAAGGAAATATATGGTCAGAAAAAAACAAACTTACATTTTGTGTATTTTTTCTGTGCTGAAATTGACCGGCCGTGTGGATTTTGTTGCTGCAGATGTTTTGCACATATTTGCTGTGCGAAGGGTAAGATTGGGGAATCAAAATCCACAACAAAATCTGTAAGTAACACATGTGGATTTTGGGGCGGAAACGCAGAGAAATCCACGTGAAAAATCTGTTTGTAAACCCACACCCGTGCGCAGGTAGCCTAGATGTTCCATATTCTGGAGTTGGACAGTGCAATATTCTGCTCTTAAAAGGCTACAGACCCTTTGACATTTGAAAAAAGTGTTACTTCGCAATAAAAATTTTGTACTAAGCTTCATTGCAATCTTCATTCCTTCATTTATTTACAGATCACCTGATTTTAAGTTTGCAACTTGATCTTAGTTTCTGAATTTCCTCATGGGGGGATCCTTGAAACTATGTGTGTGGAAAAGGGTTGAAATGAAGTGCACCCCCTCTTGCAAGAAAACATATATTCTTTGCAGCTGCCATGAATTACCATTTGACCCTGTTGCAGTGGTCATTCCACCTAGGTGAACTGTTGGCCTAATATAGGAATAAAGCCTGAATAATTATGCCAATAATCTAAAATAGATGACTGGCGCTCCTGTGACTTCCCCACTTTTTTTTGCTACTGTAACAGAACTTGTGCTGAATCCTCCTTTGATGTTGCTCTATGTAGCATAATAGCTTAATTATCCATACAAAAAAAAGATAAAGTTGAGATGGCACTCACCAGACGAAATGAGGCAAGACGAAGTGTATACTAGCAGGAAGTGCCCGTCACCAATATTCCCATGTCTTCATGTACCTGCAAGTTGCAATAAAGAAGAAGATTTTAACATTCTGGTGAGTGCCATGTGAACTTTATTTATTTTTGTATGGATAATTATGCCAGTATGTTTATTGCATTCTATTATATCTCCCTGCATTCATATGGCTACGTCACGTTATTTATGTCATGTTATGTGCGACATATGTGCTACTTACTGTAGTAAGGAAGGTAAAATGTCCTCTCTGGAAAGGCCCTGGACATAGCTGTCCAAGCCCTCATGCATTCGGCCGTTAGCTGGCCGTGCTCGTATCGCGACCCACAAACAGCGGGTCCGCAATATGCGGGCATCGGCCGTGTGCTCACCGCATCACGGATGCGAACCTGTTCACTTGAATGGGTCTGCATTCTAGAAGGTACGGTGCGGAACGTAGGCACAGAAGTACTACAGAGTGCTTCCATGGGGTTTCTGTCCGTGCCTCCACGCAGCAAAAAAATAAAACATGTTCTATTTTTCTGCGGTGCAGACGGATCACGGACCCATTTAAGTTGAATGGGTCTACAGCAGCCACACGGATGTTGCCCGTGCATTGGGGAATGCAAGTTGCAGTCCCCAATGCACAGAATGGCCGAGCAATGGCCGCGTGCATGAGGCCTTATGGTGGAAAATATCACACAGCCTGCAATTTCATATTGCCATACTAAGGCTATGTTCACATCTCGGTTTTGGAGATCTGGCGCAAACGCCTTGAAAAATATATTTTTTCTTTTAGTCTCCATATTCTGACCCCTATGACTGTTTTGTAGCTAGGTGCATGGAGCTGTGTGAGGACTCAATTTTTGCGGGCTGATCTGCACTTTTCAGTGATACCATTATGAGGTGTGTTCGATCATTTTTTATACATTTTTGGGTGGGAGGAGAAGCAACCAAAAAACTGTGAATATCCATATATATATATATATTTATTTATTTTTTTTTCATTTTGGGGTAAGGGGGGGATTTGAATTTATATTTTATTTTCTTAATTTATAAATATATATATATATATATATATATATATATATATATATATATATATATATTTATTTTTTACACACTTTTTATAGTTTCCATATTCTCAAAGACTGCAATGGAGTTGCCACAGTCAGGGGCTCCATAGACATTACTATGCCGCAGCCTCTTCTCATACAGTTCTGTCTCTCCCGGTCGCCAGGGGATGCTGGAGCACACTTGGAAGCGTGCACTTCTGGGTTTTCAAGCGCTCAGATGTCATGGTCAGGTTTGACCACAGCATCTGAAGTGTTAAATGTCCGCAACCGGCATTACCACCGGTCGCCGACAGTAGCCACGGGTGCCTGCTGTATGAAACAGCAAGCATCACGTGGCTATGGCGCCCACTACGCTCGCCCCTTGAGCTGTCAGCTTGATATAAATCTAGTGGAACAATGAATGAGGAGATCTCTGGATCCATGTGAGGTACAGGGCTGGTTTTAGCTTTGTTAGAAAGAGATTTTCATATTTTTTACATAAGTCATAGAATAACCCCTTTAAAGGGGTTGTGCCACTAATAATGTATCCCATCCAAAAGATATAGCCTACCATTGCACCCTGTAGCTAATCTGTTTTGATATTCAGTCGCTGTAGGTTATGTCCTGCAGTGGAACCTTGTAATGAAGGACATAAGAAGCTTCTTTGGTAAGAACGAGGGCCGTGTTTAGTGTCGCATGTCCTGCTGATGTCAGGACGCACCTCATTGCCCTAAGGCATGATGGGGGATAAGATAAAACTTCCAAATGTAGTGTAATTCATGAAAATACACTTTATTGCAGTGTTCCTCAACTCCAGTGCTCAGGGCCCACCTGGCGGTCATGATTTGAGAATATCCGACAAAATGAATGTGTGTGGTAAGTAGAGATGAGCGAATTTCTCAAAAACTCGATTCGTCCGGTGTGCTGAATTTTTGGAAAAAATATGGTTCCATCCGAATTTATTCGCGGTGAATTGCGTTAAAAAACTATTATTTCCTGGCTGCAGAGAGCCTTTATAGTGGTGTAGAACACTGTGCCTTGCAGTAACACGCATAGAGAGTCTGCTGTGGTAGTAAAACAATACTGTGAGTCAGTATGACATGCAGATGACGGGAGTCGCTCTTAGAATCACTGCATACTTTACTTATTTGGGCAGTCACTGGGCCAAAACTGCCCAAATAACTCAAGTATGAACTCAGCCATACAGGTCAATGTTAGCGTCAAGAAGAAGCGCACTCCTTTTATACCATCGTCAGCAGATTCCACATACAGGTCTACAGAACCTGTTCTATTAAACGCTTATACAAGTAGAACCCCCCCCCCCCCCCCCGACAGAGTGAAGCGGGTGTCAGCAGTAAGTTTGTGTTGACGTCACTGATTATTTTGCCCTTCCTTTGGTCCGTCAGAACAATAACCCCCAAAAAACGGATCCTGTCTGTGGAGCATCCGCCTTCACTCGGTCAGCATTTGGTCAGTAATCCATCAGAATTGCTAAAGCCCAAAAAAACTGGAATATTTGCATGTCTTCTGTGTTTTGTACCCACTCCTGCTTTTGGCTACCAAACCATAAGCCAATTCTGATGCAAAATAGGGACCAAGTCATGCAGGCCTTACAGCCGTTACATAGACAGGATCCGTTGTGCGTCTCATTTTTCCTTCCTTCTGACATATCAGAAGAAGGGTCAAATAAATAATGATGTCAGCCAGGCCGAAAGGCAAAATAGTGGCCCAGTCATGAAGTGGGGAGGGTGGGAACAGAATGAGAAGTCCACAGAGTGGCCCTATGGCATAGTGGTGAGGTGGCAGCAGCATGAGGAGAAGGCAACAGAGTGGCACAATGACAGTGTGAAGGGGGCAGCAGCATCAGAAGGCCACAGAGTAGCACAATGACAGGCTGCTGTGGCAGGCTGAACCACCACATCAAAGCCACGGTTCTCCAAGGCCACTTTATGGCAACGCTGCATATGTTGACGCAGGGCCGTGGTGCCAACATTGGCACCCTGGCCAAGCTTCACCTTCTGCCCACAGATAATAATAATAAAATGTATTTATATAGCGCCACCATATTCCGCAGCTCTTTACAAATTCATAGGGTTCATGTACAAAACAAAAGTAACTGGCTAATATGCAACTGAAACACTAGGAGTCAGGGCCCTGCTCGCAAGAGCTTACAATCTATGAGGAATTGGGGGTGACACATTTAGAAGAATGTAAAAAAATCAAAATTTCAAAGAGATATCCAGGATTATACCACAAATCAGGTCTACCGTACGGTTCTCCGGAACTATCCCACCTCAGGTAGCGCCACTGTACAAACCTCGGGCTCATCAAGTGCCACCGACGTTGATTTTTTAGACAGAGGTACTGTCAGAAACAGAGGCAGAGGCCGCCAAGGAGGGCGGGAAAGAAGCATAGGAAGAGGAGGACAGAATTACTGTTCGCATTTACGGGAAC